>NW_027273853.1:1440000-1780000 GCF_046630095.1 Trachinotus anak | reverse complement strand
CGATCCTGCTCCCTGTGAGGCCTGGCAGGACTCCTGTTTACTAGAGGCTCAAAACAGCACAAAAACACAGGCTGACGTCACGGCCGTGATCTGCACCAAGGAACATCAATAGTATGGAGCTGTGATTCCTACATGAGCTGGGCTCTGTGTTTGTGTGACTCTGTCCCAGTGAGGAACAGGTAACAGTAGTCTTATGTTGCTGCTGTTCTTATTTCCATTACAGGTTTCCCAGAAATCAGCTCTTACACCTGATCGTCACTGAGCATCCACTGCCGTCATCATCGACCCTCATGTGGTCTAATGAACTTGCTCTGGTTCATGCTGGACAACATATACTGAAGATATGAAGACCTGCTGCTGGGCACATCGTGAACTAAAACATTAAGGAGTAAGGTCTTTTGACAAAGGCTCCACAACCAAAGACAACCACAGCATCAGGTAAAAAAAACAGTGAATCATCCAAGGACCCCTGCGTCCCCTGGGGGTCCTTGGTTAATTGGTACAGTGGCCCTGGGAGCTAAAGGCATCGCAACTTAGGAAAACACACACTAATAAATTCAGAAAACATCTTCATCAATTCGGCAACACATGAGTTGCAAATACACACAACACAACCAAATACACAAACCCACTGCAAGCAGCACAGAGGACAACAGAAATGTTTCCAGGGGACACTAAACAGTGATGAACCAGGCTGGAATGATTTGAACAATGATTTGTGACTTTTGAAGTGAAAAGCATTGAACAAGTGCAGTTGGATGGTGGGTCCAAGTGGGTGGGGCTTGGGGCGTGGTGACTGCTTTGTTGTGACATCACAAAATTCCAGAAGTCCTGACGGCTGGTTTTAAGGCTCAGTTTCTGAATACAGGCTGTGTACATTTCTCTGTGGACTGAGGCTTTGATACTTTCACAGTATTAATATAGAAGCTAGACCTGCTTTATAATCACAAACACATGGACATCTACCTTTAGACTGGGTGGAGCTTTAAGAGGAAGTGAATTGAGCTCTCAGGACCACTGTAGTTTGGACCCAGGGACGGTGTGCACTTCGCCTGGTTTCAAAATTTTCAATATAACAAAGAACTTTACTCTGAGACAGGGTCATGAGGGTCATCATATGAACAGTGTGTAACATTGACACAGTACAGAAACAGAAAACTTTAAACTTCAGCAATCACAATAAAAACTGATGAATTGTGACATCATCATTCAGGCCTCCTGGAAACAAACAGTTGTAATTAAAAAAACCTGAACTCCTTCTGTTGTACATTTAGACACTGACTGAGAACAGAGCACTTCTTGTTGACAGCGTGATGCAGCTCACTGAAGAGGCTGAAAAAAGACCCTGTCATGTGCCGTCCAGTGTCTTAGTTCATCCTCCAGCACCTGGACTCCTCAGGGACCTATGCCAGGATCCTGTTTGTGGACTTCAGCTCTGCCTTCAACACCATCATCCCGGCTCTGCTGCAGGACAAGCTCTCCCAGCTGAGCGTGCCTGACTCCACCTGCAGGTGGATCACCGACTTCCTGTCTGACAGGAGGCAGCACGTGAAGCTAGGAAAGCACGTGTCTGACTCCCAGACCATCAGCACTGGATCCCCACAAGGCTGCGTTCTTTCTCCTCTGCTCTTCTCCCTGTACACCAACACCTGCACCTCCAGCCATCAGTCTGTCAAGCTCCTGAAGTTTGCAGACGACACCACTCTCATTGGACTCATCTCTGATGGCGATGAGTCTGCCTACAGGTGGGAGACTGACCGTCTGGTGACCTGGTGCAGGCAGAACAACCTAGAGCTTAACGCTCTGAAGACAGTGGAGATGATAGTGGACTTCAGGAAGAGCCCAGCCCCACCCACCCCCATCTCCCTGTGTGACTCCCCCGTGGCCACCGTGGAGCATTTCCACTTCTTACTTCACATATAAAGCAAGTCTCTAGGACAGCCTTCTTCCACCTGCGCAATATTGCTAAAATCAGACCCATTCTGTGTCTAAAGGATGCTGAAAAACTAGTTCATGCATTTGTTACCTCAAGACTGGACTACTGTAACTCTTTATTGTCAGGATGTCCCAAAAATTCAGTAAAAAGCCTCCAATTGATCCAAAATGCTGCAGCACGAGTACTGACAGGAACTAGGAAACGAGATCACGTCTCTCCTGTGTTAGCTTCTCTGCATTGGCTCCCTGTAAAATCCAGGATAGAATTTAAAATCCTCCTCCTCACCTACAAAGCCATTAATGGTCAGGCACCATCGTACTTACAGCTTATAGTTCCCTATTTTCCCAATAGGACACTTCGCTCTCTAAATGCAGGTCAACTTGTGGTTCCCAGAGTTTGTAAGAGTAGAATGGGGGGCATAGCCTTCAGCTCTCAGGCTCCTCTCCTGTGGAACCAGCTCCCAGTGTGGGTTCAGGAGGCAGACCCCCTCTCTACCTTTAAGATCAGGCTTAAAACTGTCCTGTTTAGTAAAGCTTATAGTTAGGGCTGGCTCAGGTATGTCCTGACCCATCCCTTAGTTATGCTGCTATAGAGCTAGACTGCTGGGGGATTCCCATGATTCACTGGGCTCTCTCTCTCTCTCTCTCCCTCTCTCTCTTTCGATTACTTTATGCCATTAACTTTGTATTTTTTTCTCCCCCGTAGTTTGTGCTTCTCCTCTCTCTCCCTCTCTCTGTCCTCATTCTGCAGGTCTCTCTGCCTCTGGAGCAGCAGGATCCAGATCCACCACTACTCATCATTACTATTAAGCACTGTTATCTGTCATCATTATTGATAACACCATTACCTACACAGCTCCTCCCCCCAACCCCCCTTTTTTTTCTCCTCCTAAACCCAACCGGTCGAGGCAGACGGCCCCCCACCCTGAGCCCGGTTCTGTTGGAGGTTTCTTCCTGTTAAAAGGGAGTTTTTCCTCCCCCCTGTCGCCAAGTGCTTGCTCTTTGTGGGAACTGTTGGGTTTTTCTCTGTAACAAAGTAAGGTCTTGACCTTACCCTGTAAAGTGCCTTGAGATAATGTATATTATGATTTGGCGCTATACAAATAAAATTGAATTGAATTGAATTGAATTCTTGGGAACCACCATCACACAGGATCTCAAGTGGGAGCTGAACATCAGCTCCCTCATCAAAAAAGCTCAGCAGAGGATGTACTTCTTGAGGCAGTTGAAGAAGTTCGACCTGCCAAGGACTATGATGGTGAACTTCTACACCTCCATCATTGAGTCCATCCTCACCTCCTCCATCACCATCTGGTACGCTGCTGCCACGGAGAGGGACAATAACAGACTGCAGCGTATCATCCACTCTGCTGAGAAGGTGATTGGCTGCAATCTTCCGTCCCTCCAGGACCTGTACGCCTCAAGGACTCTGAGGCGTGCAGGGAAGATTGTAGCTGACTCCTCCCACCCTGGACACAAACTCTTTGAGACACTCCCCTCTGGCAGGAGGCTGCGGTCCTTCAGGACCAAAACCTCTCACCACAAAAACAGCTTCTTTCCGTCTGCTATCAGCCTTATCAACAAGGCTAGAGAGCCCCACTGTCACTGGTCCCCCTGCCCCCCCTATAGAACTACTGCTCATTCCATGCACAGTGTAAATATCTATACAGATTATATTTATATATTTTTTACATTGTCTATATTTTTTGCACTACATTCCCCATGTCTTTATCATTTATGTCTTAATTTTATTTTAATCTTATTTTTATTTTTAACTTGTAAATTCTACTCTTATTTTACCCCAAGTCTATTTATGTTACTGTTTGCACCAACCACCAGCACAAATTCCTTGTATGTGGCAACATACTGGGTAATAAAACTGATTCTGATTCTGAGCTTGTTTCCTTTAGTTTTCAGATTTTTTCAGTACTTCCTGTGTGTGTTGGTGTTTAGTGGTTTCTTGATTTTTTCTGTTTGTCTGTTCATGGTATAATCACAACTGAAGCTCCTCAGGAGGCGTATAAACTGTCAGAAACTTGCTCCTCTGTGAGTCCTTCTCTTTTAGATCCTCTCTCAAACTAAGACAACAGCTGCCTGAACTGCAAAGTTCTGGACCAGTGTGTGGTAGGTAAGAAAATAAATGTACACAAACACCAAATGTGACTAAATGTTTTTATTTTAGAAACTGGTCAGACTAGAAATTACATAAATCTCAAGAATTATCTAAAACTAATTAATTATTTTAAAACGGGACAGCATGTAACGACACAAATCCACACATAAGAATAAATAAATTAAATAAGTTAAATATCTTTGGTCAGCTCATGTTTTTTGGTTATTTCTAAGAACAAAATGACCTTAATTTATAGTATAAACCACTGGAACAGTTTTAAATCAGAACAGCAACACTGCTCTAAACCAATCACAGTTTGTGCTGGATTAACAATGAAACAATCATGTCACACCAACAGAACCTCAGTTTCACATTAACCAGTGAATCTTTCTTCAAACAGAACACAGAACCTAAACCCTGTAAATAAACTGATGTGATGAAGGAAACGTGTTGTGTGTCACTTTTGTCATGTGACAGGACTCATTCTGAGGTCTCAGTATGTATTATACTTGAACATGGCCTTGACGACCTGAGTGAGACAGTGACCGAACTCGTCCAGGACCATGTGCTCAGCCTGGACAGTGCTCTGCTCCTCCCGCTCAGCCTCCTCAGCCTGGGCCAGCAGACAGCCGCACACAGCCTCCACCACAGCGGAGGTTATCACTGCCACAGGCCACCTGAACGCACAAACACGCACACACACATACGTTAACATGATGGGCACCATCCCACTGAAGCTGAGGGGGCAGGACTTGACCACCTCAGAATGAGGAAACAGGTGAATGGTCAGTTCCACCCTGAATCATCAATCTCTTACTTTGTTCTTTTGATTCACTAAAACTGAAAAGAAAAACCTGTAAATGTTTCATTTTAACTTGAACCTGAACATCTTCAGCAGAATATACTGAACAAACATATGAACACACCACTTTTGACCTACTTCCTTATTTCACAAGTTCATCTTTAACTCTGATAAAAACGACCACAGTCAGCAGCAGCAGAGACTCACACACATTTAAAGGAGAATGTAACTTACACTCTTCACAGTCTAAATCATCCAGCTGCGGCAGGTGATGTGTTGTGTCGTGTGTTGTCATGAAGATTTAACGAGTCTGAAACAGTGAGTGAAATGTGGTCCAGACAAAGAGACAGACAAAGACTGAGCTGAGATTTCAGCTGATTCACTGTGAAATGATCAGAGAGAAAATCAGAAGAGACACAATATCTTTTTTATTGTGTCTCTCACACAGAGCTCAGCCTCTGTCTGCATCCACAACAGTTTTCAACTACTGTTTTTATAGAAAAAGTGGGAGGGGCATTTATTTATCTCTCTCACCTGCAGAACATAACAGACTTTTATTAGAGGCAGGTCTTTATTTCTAACTCCCTCTGATAAGTCGAGCTGGTTTATTGCAAAGCCTGGCAGTTTCCAAGCAGCCAGGAAACCAGGACAGCTGGGTGTAGGTTGGCACCCATACACAGTCCAGCCTTGTGCCAGGTTTACACCCAGTCTTTAAAGTCTCTGACTCCAGGGACAATGTGCTAAATTGGCAACACTACAGGCAGTAATCGCCCTCCTTACAGAACCTGTTTGCACCTATTTATTTTTAAAAAGAGCAACAGCCAATGAGGAAACTCCAACTCAGTCACATGGTATTCAGCTGACCAATGATGGGAATATGATCAGTAAGTCAGTCAGTCGGAGCATCAACAGTAGTACAAAGGGACCAGAAATAAATGAGAAAAGATTTCTAGAGTTGCCAAAGCTGAATCGTCACAGTGAAACCCATGAAGATGAAAAGGTCTGATAAGACGCTGGATGCTAATTAACTACCTGCTAATGCAAAAAAGGAATAAAATTACATTTGAGAAAAATTGGTGAATGCAACAAAGTATATGTGGCACTTGAGAATGAATCTGTTCATGTGGTCCTTGTATGAAGTCCAGTGTTTCTACCTCTGATTGGCAACAGGTTCATCTGGTGCCTTGATAAGTGTAACATCAGTATTCGAGCTTTACAGCAGCTCAGATGTAGAATCATGTCCAGAGTCAAACGTGACTCACTCACTTGTCCTTGACAGTTTTCTCTCTGAGGCCCATTTCAGAACCATCGTCATAGTTTCTGCAGCCAACACATTTACAGCTGGAGGTACACATGATGTTCGCCTACACACACACACACACACACACACACACACACACACACACACACACACACACACACACACACACACACACACACACACACACACACACGCACACACACACACACAGGTTAACTCACTCTGAAAAGACTGCTGAAGAAAATACACTAATGTGAGACTGTGTGACACTGACTGAGAGGAATAAACATGTCTGTAGTGAGGAAACACCTGGAGACATTATAGAGAGAAAGAGAAATGAGATAAATAGTAGTTTGAATCACAGACCCAGTTACCACACCCTTCTTTGGATCAAGTTTGATCTTTCAGTAGTTGGAGTAAGTAAAAGGAAAATAACATCAGCTCATGTTCACATCAACAGCACTCATTAAAATATGAGGCAGCAATGAAATATGCAGCCTCCACAATTTTTTTAAAGTCTGGCATTTAGGCCGGGAACACACTGGCTGCGTGGCAGCTGCAAGAACGGATTGGTTTTCATTTTGGCGCCAATGTTAATGGGTTAGAACAGATACAATACCTGAGTCACATGATCTAGAGATTTGGCATCTCGCCTATTTATCACACGTTACACTGAATCTGAACATGACACAATTCAGCAGCTGCATGTGGAGACAGTGGAGTTTAGAGACGTTTTCTGTCAAAAATAAATCAGAAATTAATTTATACTGAACAAAACACTGGAGTAGTCTGTAAACTCTATGTAGAGACAGAGCTGCAGCAGAAGTGACACACACACAATACAGACAGTGTGTTCCTGGCATCACACCGAGTTAGCTAATCAAATACAAGCAAACATTCACAACATACCATCTCAGGGAATAAACTCTGTCTTGACAGTGGACTGACATCAGTCTGAATACAGCCTGAGGTACCTCCACTTTACTTTCAGCACTCAGGCTCTGTCCACATACCACCTTTTAGCTTGAAACTCATCTCTTCTTCTACGTTTTAGTTTTGAACTCGTCTCTTCTTCTACGTTTTAGTTTTGAACTCATCTCTTCTTCTACATTTTAGTTTAAACTTATCTCTTCTTCTATGTTTTAGTTTAAAACTTTTCTCTTCTTCTACATTTTAGTTTTAAACTCATCTCTTCTTCTGTTTCCTCCTCCATACACTCTCCACCAGAGTCTTCAGCCCCTAAAACAGAGACCTTCAGAAATGCTGTTGGACCCGTTTTAGACCTCTGGAAACGATGACGTAGACACCACAGTGGCTCCTGATTGGCTCTTATCAGCCTGGACTATCAGTGGTGAAACAACATGGATAATGAATTAAAGTGTTCCTGATCTTGTTGTCTTTGCAGCAGCTGTTGTTCAGTTCAGTTGTGTATTTGAACTCTACAACTGTCTTTGCTGTTCCTCCTTCAGAGGATTTACTGCAACTAACCAACTGAGAGGAGACAACCTGCTTCCTATTTACACCAGCTCGCACACGCTCAGTGTATGTAGATGGTCATGTGATACATGACGGAGAAATGAGGTGTAGTGCTGTGGACGCAGCCTGAGACCTTGTGGTTGACACTTGGATTTGTTTATGATTTCTATAATAACTCAGTAAATCAGGGTCACTGTGTGTGTGTGTGTGTGTACCTCATAGCACTCGCAGTAGTTCTTCAGGCAGTTGGAGCGTTTACAGTTGCAGCCTTTGTTGTGCCAACCTTTGACCTCTCCTGACCTCCCACCAGCGATCTTCGGCCTGAAGGCGTCTGGGTTACGACCTAAACACGACTACAGAACAGCAACAGCACTGATGATTAGAGGATGATCCATCAATACTGTTGATACTCCTCAACCAGTTATACACATGTATACAGCAGATACAGCTGCTTTAATGCCAAGTAAGAAGAAAATAACAGCACGGCCTTCAGATGTCAGAGCCCATGACACTTCACTGGGAAATACTTTCAGTGAGTCTGTGTTGCAGCCGTGACACGGTTTAGTGGTTTAGTGGTCATGAGCAGCATATGACGCATATCAAAACACACGCACTCACTGTTTATAACGTAAACCACCACACTGTTGATGAACTGACGTGCGTCATCACAGGAACTGTCCAGTTTTCCCAGCGTCACCGCACATCGAAGCTGCATCCACACCTACCTCCACTTTTTCTGTGATGAAGCATCAGTCTTATTCTGTGCTTGTGTGGTACTTTCAGTCTCACTGTATTAACAGAAACTCACTGTTGAAAGGTGAAATTACCTGGAGCTGTACGACCTACAGTTGTGCCATATGAAGACAGACTTTGGGTGGCGAGCCTGAGCAGAGATACAGCGTCTCTTCCTCAGGTGACAGATGAAGCCAAATAACACACAATCCTGGATTATTTTTTTAACATTGTTTTAACCTGTTACAGACTCTGTCTTAATCATATGAAATGTTTTATTTTTATTGCTATTTTAATGTGTAATAGACGTGCAACTGTCGTGCACAGTGGTGTGGGTTGACTTTCCCACTAGATGGGGCTACAGCCTTGGGTAGGTAGCTCTGTGAGTATGTAATGTACCATCGAGGGTGATGAGTTTAAAATGATCTTTTGGTGGTTAGGCGATCTGTAATCTTAGCAGATTACAGATCTACAATTATCACCACTGCACCACAACAATCGGTGCAAGCTTTAATGATACCAATAATATGTTTATAATATGTTTATAATAATATTGGTTTCTTGTTAAATAGCACTGAATTAGTTGAATGTAGACTACAAACACACACTGCAGCACAAAGTAAGTCCAGTGTGTAAAGATAATGGCGTGTGTAGTGAAAAGAACCAGGCAAGACACGCAGCTCACAGACCCGTCAGACCTGTCTCTGACAGCCCGACAGAGCTGGACTGTGATGCAGCTGCTGACTGGTGACATTACTGTAAGCAACAAAACCTGACAACCTGACAGGGCAGATGAAACAGAATTTAACTTCTAGCTTCTTCAGACAGTAGTGAAAAGGCTAAGAGTTGATCGGTCTAATTAGCCAATCAGAATCAGCTTTGTCCATTTCTTCCAAAAAAACTTCTGAGTCACTAGCACCTGCTGACACACTAGTTGCTATGGTGACTGGGGCACCTGGGGGGAGGAGGGAAAAACACACACAATCCCCTGTATCCATGGCCAGACAAAAGCTTTTAAGATGAAACTAAGATGAAATCCTCTCATAGTTGGAAAAGTACAAGTCCTATCAAAAACGTTTCTTCACTATGAACATCCCAAGCATTCAGTAAAGACAGTGATATATGTGTACCTGCTGTTTACAGTTGAGGAGCTGTCGCAGTGTAAAAACCCATCATCTGTTTTTGACAAGACCCTCAGAGCTCAGTTTAACATGGGAGTCTATGGGAGATCAGGACAGAGCTTTCTGCAGTTAGTGATATCACAATGAGACTAACACTGGGTGACAGAGGACACATCTCTCCACCTTTTTATATAGAAATGAACTATGAAGGTTGAAATTGAGGTTGTCAGATTTTTTTTTTGGGGGGGGGGGGTTTCAGTGTTGTCAGAGTGTGCGTGATGTCATCACTCTAACTCTCAACACTCTGTGCAACACACACCCATTATAAAATCTGAGATGCTCTAAACATGACATGAAACTTAAACTAGGATTTTGTAAAAATTATAACAGCTATCAAAATACCAACTAAACTCAGAAAAGTCTCAAGTCTTGTGACCCGTTTAAAGTTCGAACCATGTTTCTGCATTGAAGTATGACGAAGCAGTGTGGCTCCAAAGAGGGGTGGGACTGGTTATTGTCATGGCATCTCCCCATTCATTTCCTATGGGAAATTTTTCAAGATTTACATCACCATGGTTACTTGAATTGCTACCAAAAGTCATAGCACACCATTCTTGATCAAACCGCATGTTACCGGTGCAGCAGCATGAAAATGTCACCACAGACAGAGGATTTCAAACTACGGTTTACTGTGAGATATTGAGAGATTTGCCTGGCACTGAGAGGCTCAATGAGCACTGTGTGAACTCACCTGGTTAGGGCTTCAGTGTAACAGACGTTCATATATATGTGAAAGTCTGTCACTCCAGTTTTAAATAAACATCATTAGGTCATTTTTTAAAACTTAAAACTATGAACATATGAAGTGAGCCACATGACACTGTTGAGAAAGACTCTGTATTAACACTGCATTTTTAGTTATTAGTGTTGTTACAAATTCTGGAACAGAACCTGGAAGTTCTGGTTTTAGTTTGACTACATTATATATATATATATATATATATATATATATATATATATATATATATATATATATACACACACACATACATATATACACACACACACACATATATATATATATATATATACACATATACACACACACACACACATATATATATATATATACACACACACACTATAGCTGTGTCCCAATTCAGGGGCCGCGTCCTTCAGAGGACATGATCTACAAAGATGTGGCCCTTCGTAGCCATTGTACAGCAAAGAGATTTTTGCTTGCGTCACCAGCTGCTCCCGCCCTTACTGTTAAGTCACAAACTTTTTTCCACATAAACTTGAGGTTTTAAGGCCCTTGGTTTTGATAGTTGTACGGTTACTGTTGAACTGAGCTGAAATCCAATACTTACATTTAAAAGAGTGATCCTCAGGCTCTCTGTCAGTTTTGTTTTACATTTTTATTTTAAATATATTTTATAATATTTTAAATATTTTTATTTTTATTAGCCTGGGAAAGGAAGGACACATTTCTCAGCTGCATTTGAAGGAGCTTTCAAAATGGGAAAGCTTAGTCGCTCCACTGTGATGCAACCAGTCTTCAAATGCAGCTTCAAAGGATGAGAACCCTGAATTGGGACACACCTTGTATCTGATCTGGCCTGAGAATGCCTTAGTTACTCAGAGGAACAGCTGAAGAACAATGGGAGGAGGAACAACTGGGATGCATTGCTCAGCCAGTAGGAAAATGTGTTGGGTTTTTCTTTATGGGTTAAGACTTTTCTATAGGGTTAGAGTAGATTAAGGCCAGAGTGACGGTTGTGTTTGTCATGTGATGTTTGTAGTTAAACCTCCATGAAGTTAAAGCAAGTCAATACTCACAAGTGACAAAAATAAAACTGCAGAGTGTGAGAGAAAAACACGTCTCTCCAGGAGTGTCCTCCAATAACTGCTGCTGAATCAGATCTGCTAATAGTGTGACACCCATCACCCTGGATGAAACACCACTTAGACTGATCAGTGCTGTCAGCCCCACTCACCATGTCTTACTGTCTGCTGCAGATCAAACACCAGCAGCCAGCGACAGTTGATAGTGTTTCAGTCCACATGATTAAGGTGTGTTACAAAATGTTGGTCTTTGATATGAAGTTGAAGATACAAGTTTGTGTATGAAAAAATGTCTTAAGTTAACTGCGACTTTCAAGGTTCACTGTGACAAGAAGCATAACAGAACTTAAACCTCTGTAAAATGTGCTGCTAACGGGCAGGAGCTGAAAAAACATTTCTAGAACCTGAGGACTCTCCCACCGCGCAACTCAACAAGATTCAGATAAAATGATCAGTGAAAAAGATCAAAGAAAAAGTACATTAAATGTCTGCAGTGTGCAACAGTGTGTTGATTGAGACTGATACTGGTGATACATATAATTATCATTCAGCTGTGGGATGTAACAGGATAGCTTACTGCTGTGTGAGCTGACTGTCGCTGGCTGCTGGTGTTTGATCTGCAGCAGACAGTAAGACATGGTGAGTGGGGCTGACAGCACTGATCAGTCTAAGTGGTGTTTCATCCAGGGTGATGGGTGTCACACTATTAGCAGATCTGATTCAGCAGCAGTTATTGGAGGACACTCCTGGAGAGACGTGTTTTTCTCTCACACTCCACTGTGTCACAGACACACACTTTTGTTTTTGTCACTTGTGAGGACAGTGTATTGACTTGCTTTAACTTCATGGAGGCTTAGCTACAAACATCACGACAAACACAACCATGACCCCGACCTTAATCTACTCTAACCTTATCAGAAAAGTCTTAACCCATAAAGAAGCGATCAAAGATACGTCTTTTGTTCTATGCAACATTTAGAGTCCCATTTTCTAATAGGCTGAGGAGTGTAGCCAGATGTTCTTCTTCTCAGTCTCATCTCCGGCTCTTCCTCTGAGCCACCGAGGTATACTCAGGCCAGATCAGTTACAGTACACAGAGAGCAAAAACTGAAACACTCTGCAGCAACTATTAACCGTCCTGTTCCCTGCCAGAGCTGGATGATACTTATACGTATGGTTCACTGTCAGCACCCTGCGTCACTCTGCAAACATTTCATATACTTTTTCTTTGGGTTTCTTTGGTGGTAAAAATGAATGGGACTTTTACTTCTGGAACCAGGGGAACCAGAATTAGCTCCTTCCACTTTTGTGTAATTAACTAATTAATATTGATTTATTTATTAATGATTTCTTTAACTTCTAATCTTTAATCTTTGATTTATTTTCACACAATTTATTTCAGTTTGTAAAAGAGTTTCTAATGATTTGTGCATTGGTTCTTCATTCATCAGTCAGTCAAATTATCATTCACTGACTGTCTACTGCCAGTAGATTCATTTCAATGTTTCATTATGTATCAGTGTTTTCTGCTTGCCGTTCTTTTCATTCATTGGCTGCTTCATTTATTCTATTTCAGCACCTCTGCCACACAGACACATTTGTGAAGTCTTGTGTTTTTTTTGGTTTTTTTTTATCAGAAACAATGCAAACCTTAATGGCCTTGTGACGCTTCATCTCATGCTCGGTATTGTTGTGGCAGTTAGAGCAGTCACAGTTGCTGCACATCATTCCATTGGCAAAACACTCACAGTAGCTGAAAGAGACAGTCACACACAAATATGTATCAAACGCCATCAAATTACTTACAGATTCAAATGTTCCGTGTGTGTGTGTGTGTGTGTGTGTGTGTGTGTGTATGCGTGTGCTTTATGCTTTATGCTTCTCTTGTGTAAATTTGAGTGAAACAGAGAAAGAGACAAAGGTAATTAGATTGTTCAGTGGTTAACAAGCTAAAATCTTTAGTAAATATCTCACAGGAAGAAGTTGCTAGTTTGCAGAAACATGTTTTATGGTTGAAGTACAAACATGGTCTACTCACAGTTTGAGGCACTGAGATCTGGTACAGTGACAGGGTTTCCTGGACTTTGATTCACACAAAGTTCCAGCAGCTCTGGGGGGGAAGAGAAGACGACACAGTACACTGAAGTATGTTAATTTAGGGAAGGACATCATTAAGATTTTGAACAGTACTACAATTTCTACAGATACTGCTTATCGATCGGGCACTTTAACTGTACTCTTATTGGTACTTTGTTATTTTGTAAGAGGAAAACAAGAACAGAATGAAGATTGCTTTATTTTTCATATCTACTCAATTAACATTCTTGAATAGCAAACCTTAACTACAGCATTGTTTTGAACAAATCACTTTTATATACTGATTTTGTAATGATGCAAATGTAAAGTAAGTAAAATAAGAAATCTATTTTCTTCATTTCTTCAGTACCTAGAACAGAACAGATAATGTCAGAGCTTATCAATACTATGGTCTACAAAAATTTTGCCCCAATGCCTATTTAATGCCAGGTGTTGGTATCCATCCCTACTGTATTTCAAATCCTCAATAAATAAAGCTCAATGTACTGTATAACACCAGTATCTGCTACTGAGTACTGACATGTCGATACTCTAAAGAACATAAAAACAGACTGGACTAAAATCACTGTCTCACAGTTGAGCATGTCTCCACCAACCAGACAAACAGTCGAGAAAACAGGTTACAGTGGCCTTTGACCTTTGACCATCAAATTCTAATCAGTTCATCCTCGAGTCAAAGTGAATGTTTGGGGCAAACTTGAATTAATTTCCTCATGGTGTTCCGGAGATATCGTGTTAATGAGACTGGGACAGACAGACTACCAGAAAACATAAAGCCTGTGGCCAAGTGAGGTCTCGTGGTGCATTGTTTCAAGATATTTAGGACAATGTACACACAGATTATTAGTGACTGAGACCTCACAGCCAGTTCCATTATACTACTGATGACTACTGAGTTAGTTTTCTATGACTTTAAAATGATAGTTCGGGTGGGCTTTTACCGGATTATGCTCACCTACGGCAGCCACTGTATTACTCCACAGATCAGCAGACAGAGCTACTGTTTGGTGTAGGTGTGCTTGGGCGTAGGAATACGGTAGTTCAACAGTTGACAAACATAGTTCCAAAGTAAAGGGCCGATGAAGTGGTGAAAATGTTCAAAATATAACACTTGAAGTGATATTAACTTTTTCTGCTAACCCCGTCCACAGCAGCTCATCACTCAGGCCCTGCTGCTTCTCTGATCTGAATCCTGAATGATGTCTTTTTCCAAAATAAAATCCTTTGGCCTTTGTTCACTGTGTCTCAAAGACCTAAATTGTGTATTTAACCAAATTTGGCGAAACACATGATCTGGAATAACCTGACCAAGTGAATTATCCTTTCTACTTTTTACTTTCCACTTGGTGACACCCCCATTAAAACTCATTATTAGACCCCAGGACTTTGTCCAGAAGAAGCTTAACACAGTTTGTGTATAGAATTTAATATTTCTGTACAGTGGAGGCAACAATCACATTTTAAAACAGTTCCACAGTTCAGTTCTCACCGTGCTGGATGGGCTTGAGGCTGCATGTTGACCTCTGACCTCTGTTGCTCTCTGCACTCATACAGGGAACAAGCTGTCTGGTGGTGCTGGGGGAGATATAAATATAAATGATAGAAGATATGAATAAGAATCAGTCAAGGTGAAGATGGAACTGGAGCTGGGGGACAGTAGATTTCTGGGTAGGACTGGACTAGACTTTGCTCTCCTACCTGGCTGGGAGCCCCCGACACACTCATTTCTAGTAAACACAAAGGAAAAGATGATTACTACAGAGACATTTAACTAGAACATCTGCATTTTCTGAAGAAATGTGTGTGATTGCTACAAACTGCTGCTGGAGCTTAAAAAAGGATGTTATCATGGCCAAAGCAAGGGACATGAACATATAAGAAACTAGAATGACTGCCTGGTTGTTGTGTGCCTCGTCCACTCAGACTAGTTTCAGGTCACATCCCTGTTTATCCAGAGTCAATTAAACTATTAACCACTGATCTTTGTTTTGTGTGGTCACAGTGACCTTGACCTTGTCCAACCTTGACGGACAGACAACCTGAAAACATAATGCCTCCGCACTGGATAAATTTGAAGTCAGCAGCACTCATGGTTTGGCGGGGCCATCACTATTCATTATAGCGCCACCAATTTCTTATTCTTGGGTATTTATAAAATCTGACAATTTCAGTGTCAGTTCCAGTGGCAGGGAGATGTGAACTGGGATTATGGGTTGTTGAGAATAAAACACATCTTGTGAAAATTTGTTACAAGCTTGAGATAATAAAGAGAGGGATTTTAATCTTGACAAGACTTGATCTGAAGAGGAGCTAAATTCACATAAGACTGTGTCATCTGTATAGAAACAGATTTGATACGTCTGAGTCTGACTGAAATTGTTGTGTATATAGAGTGTAAACAGTGAAGGACACAGCACAGAGATGTGTGGTAAACCCCTTCTTTATCCCAAAGGAGGTGGTTCTGAGACCATCAGTACGCATCAGACAGTATGAAAGAAGTTCTGAGCAATAACATCCAAACCAGGGGAGTGTCGTCAGTTTCAGAGCTCCACAAATTTGGCTGATTGAATCACTTATAAAAATTATAATTGGCTAAACTTTGGTGGGGACGTACATCACCATTTTACATGAAGGCTCCATTGATGAAGCCAAGGTAATGCCAAGGTGTACCTGAGATTCTTTGACTGACAGCATGATGAGGTTGTTTCACAGCATTATTAATACATTGACTGCTGCTCTACCAAAAGCATGTTGTCTCTTGTTTTGCAAGCATGTACAAGCCGGGCACAGCTATGGGCCACCGGTCACACCTGGTTGCTCTCATACCTGGCACAAGCTAAACCGAAACTGACCTTTACCCTGAGCTGGGCCACGGTCTCTGTGTGTTGGTGCAGACTCCAGGGTGAGGAACACAGGTCCTGGATCGCAGTGGTTAACCAGCACCACCGGTCCACCTCCACTCACATTACACACCACCTACACACACAAGGGGAAGACTGAATAACTGGTTGATTATTTAAGGTTAATCATAAAATTAATGATTAATCACTTAAGTCAGTGTTAATGCACAAATACCAAATGTTCTCCAGCTTCTCTTCTCTGGCATTTTACAGATTAAAGGACTCCATGAGAAAATATGAAATGAAAATAATTGTTAGCTGCAGCCCTACTTTTATCATCATATTATCATAACAGGAAACTGAGGCTACAGTTCACAAGGGCTCAACAATAGACAATAGACGATTGGAAAAACGTTGCCTGGTCTGATGAGTCTCGATTTCTGCTGCGACATTCAGATGTAGGGTCAGAATTTGGCGTCAACAACATGAAAGCATGGATCCATCCTGCCTTGAATCAACGGTTCAAGCTGCTGGTGGTGGTGTAATGGTGTGGGGGATATTTTCTTGACACACTTTGAGTCCCTTAGTACCAACTGAGCATCGTTTAAACGCCACAGCCTACCTGAGCATTGTTGCTGACCATGTCCATCCCTTTATGACCACAGTGAACCATCTTCTGATGCTGCTTCCAGCAGGATAACGCACCATGTCACAAAGCTCAGATCATCTCAAACTGGTTTCTTCAACATGACAATGAGTTCACTGTACTCAAATGGCCTCCACAGTCACCAGATCTCAGTCCAGTAGAGCAACTTTGGGATGTGGTGGAACAGGAGATTCACATCATGGATGTGCAGCCGACAAATCTGCAGCAACTGTGTGATGCTGTCATGTCAATATGGACCAAAATCTCTGAGGAATGTTTCCAGCACCTTGTTGAATCTGTGCCACGAAGAATTAAGGCAGTTCTGAAGGCAGAAGGGGTTCAACCCAGAACTAGCAAGGTGTAACTAAAAAGGGGCCTGTGTGTACACACACACACACACACACACACAGAGGATTATATCAGCAGCTCGGGCTAAACTCTACAAAGGTTCCATGCATAAATTCCCCTGATTGTTCAGCTTCAAAACACAAACAGCAAATAACAGTAACAACAGAGCAGCAGAAAAAACAAACACTCAATGTAGTCAAGTCAAAATGAAGCCAACCACACAGCATATACATTTTCTAAAGTTATATTGTAATAAGTAAATAAAAGAAAGCAAATGTACGAAAATAAAAAGTCCACTTTTCCCAGTTATCAAATCAGTTCAGTGAAATTCAATCCAATCCAAGAAACAATAATTCTTACACAGATTTTTCCCAGGTGTTATAAACAAAACTCAAAGTTCAGTCACTGTGCCACACAAATCAACAGACCCCCCACAGTCAAAGTCAAGAAAATCTAACTAACAAAAATAACAAACCAGCCCTCACTGACTCACAATACACGCACACACGCGCGTCCAATGAGGACACCTTCGAGCTGAAAAAATAAAAAGCCATAGGCCTTAGTAAAGCTGGCACAATGTTTCCCAGAATGCCTTGTGACTGCTGTGAGATGACGTGAGATGGACATACAAACATCTTTTAAATGGTCCTTAATGGATTACAAATTTAAATCAGCTTTAGGTCCACAGGAACGCATGTCCTCAGTGAACGGTTACTTAGCACAGTAAAGAGTTTTCTCCTCTGTTTACAAACTATAGTATAAAATCTGATGTGAAGCCTTCTTCAGTTTGGACACATATAGATACCAGACCAGGGTCTGTTGCCCTTATAATCTAATTATGAAACCACATACTAGCAGACAGGTATTTACTACATTTCCCTGTAGAAATAAACAGACACTCAATAAGATCTATTCATATTTCCCATGAAATAGAAATCAGTTTCTCTTACAGGCTGTGTGATATGGGATGTGACTTCAGTCAGTCTCTCCTGAACCTGCTGATGGTCCATTGTCTGTGGTGCACAGATACTGACAAGAGGAGAGTGCAAGTCCCCCTAAAAACACAGAAGACACACCCACACACATATAAACAATTGAACATTGTATAAATTTAGGATTATATTGTTATGATTGTTCATGTTTGACCTCACCTGCATCATGCTGCACAGAACGGGCTCATTAGTAAACCAGGGAGCAGAGAACGAGCTGTGATGGCTGCTGTCTGGTGGACCCGGCACAGGACTGAGGAAACCAAGGATGCCTGAAGTCACTTCACTGCTGCAAACACATCATGTCCCACATCCACGTAGGTCTGCACACACTCCACCATGATTTTAAATCTTACCTTGGTGCTGCCCTGCAACACTGGTATGATTCAAATACTGAAGTACAGTACAGTCTTTTCATTTAAAGTCTGATCTCTTCATTTTGACCAAGTTTACTTACATGATCCAGATTAAAGAGGCTGTGTGTAGAAGTTTTACGTGGTATTAGCATCCTTCAAATCATTCTAATGACACATGTTTTTGTTTCAAGATAAATGAAAAAATCCCACTGAAAACATTTCGTGAAGCTCTCAGCCCATTCATCTCAGTGTCATTTTCAATGGTGACACCAGAGGGCGTAAAAGGAAAAGGAGTTGTAGACCAGAAGTAACTGCCTGGCAGAAAGATTTTATCATTTGCTTACTGGTACCTGATGTTAAGTTTCACTTATTCAGTTAATGGTTCAACATGTTACAGTGGAACACAATCATACATGTAGAGTGACTGAGGACTGACCCAGGGAGGAGGTGATACTGGTTCGACTGGTCCAGGAGGTAGTCTGGGTAAGTCATCTGACACTGAGGGGACTGACATGGACAGTGGAACCTGCAACAGTTCATCAGACTCAGCCAGGGAACGTTTACATCAGCTGTTAGATTATAGTTAAAGCGTGTGAAACATAAGGTGGGGTCAGGGATTCTTACAACAGTCCAGCCCAAAAATATACTTGATCAGAATAACAAAACAATGAATGAATGAACATTAAACCTTAAGCTAAGAGGGTCCACCATTCCTGTCTGGATGGTATGCTGCTGAGGATGGGGGAGTATTAAAGGCAGACTGGCATCTGGAGGGGGGCCTGTCCAAAAAGGAGTCCCTGCAGGGCCGGGGTGGACATCACTGTCCCTCTCAGAGCAGCAGTCTTTAGAAGAAAGGTTGTCAATACCAACATGATCCCTTTTGCTCTGTGTTGTATTCAGCTCTGTTGTGGGGCTGTTCATTCCGCCACCTGTTTTAATCACAAATTACAATACAATACAAAGATGTTAATGAGATAGAATACAAACAAATATATTTTCCTGTAATTGTTCACAATTTCCTGGTGAGGCCTACAGTTCTATGTTTTATGATATTCATATTTGGTTCCCAGAGTTGAAGAAAGTCTTTGTGCTTGCCCTGAGCAACGTCAGTTTATCATTTAGTCCAAAAGCTCCTTTATCCACATTCTCAATGATGGAGCATTTGTATGTAGAAGTCCAAAGTCTAGAAGTTTAGTCTGTTCTAATGTTTGTGGAAAATCTTTCAGATATATTCCAAGAACACAGAGTTTGACATTTAATGGGATGTTGGTATAACATCAACATCTTTGACAAACATCCTGTAACATCCGTCCAGACATTCTGGATCTTTGAACATTCCCATACACAGTGAAGTGGAGCACCTTTCTCTCCCAAACATTTAGTACAAACATCTGGACTATAAGCAGACATATGATGAAGCTTGACAGGACTTTTGTACAGTCTGAATCACAACTTTTATTCAAGTAGTTTGACTGGTATACACATTAACTGATCCTATTTTCATAACATGAAGCTTTTTAACTGTGACTATTTAACAGGATCTCATATCTGTGACAATGTTGATCAAAAGAAAGTAAAATTCAATCTACCTAGATTCATCATTTTCTCAACACCTTTAATACTCCATGACCTAAGTCTTCCATCCTTTTTTACCGAGTGTATGATAATGAGTGATATAATGCATGTGTATCACCTATGTTTGTGTAATCCTTGTCAAACTGAAATTGTATTATTAGGAAAGGGATTTTTTTTTGTATGTTTCTTCAGTGTCTTGATTAGAGTACAGATACAAATGATATACCACTGATTGTACTGAGTAATGCAGAGACCTTTACCTTCTCCTTTACTCTTCCCTATTCAACTGTTAATGAAACCCACTTTGAATTACACTGTAACTTCAGATCCTCTGTCCCACGGTCAGCTTCTCATATGTTCATAAAGTTTCACCAAAATTTCTGTTGAGTTTATTTTTCCTCCAAACACTACGAAGGTCATTTTCTTCGCTACGTTGGCGCTAATCTAACTATTTAGCATTTAGCCATTAGGCTAGCGCTCTCTAATTTAACACTGGATTAGCAAAATCTATGTTTTCTTAACTAATTAACGTATGACCCTAATGTAGCCGTTGGCTTGTTGGCGGACAACTGAATCAATTCAAATTTAGAATAATAAAATATTTTAACTGTGGAGTAGCCACAATGAAAAGTAATGAACTTACATTCGCAGTTTGTTTCCTCAGGAGTAATTACGATAACGAGGTGAGGACTTTCTGAACCGCGGTTCAGCGTCTTTCCGTTGGTGCGCTCGTTTTGACGGAGGCCGCGTCAGACACACGCGACTCCTCCCCTGGACTTCTTCACAGGTGAATACATTGAGCGCACCGTTGCCATCATTTTATATACAGTCTATGGTTGCCATGGACTACAAACGGAGTGGTGCATTCATGGACTCAAAGAACTGTGGAAATTACGAAAACCTACCTAGTACGTTCTTCTTCTTTGTGTCTGTATGTAGAACAGGATCTAGTAAGTTATATTAGTCTGTAATATATTTTATTATTATTATTATTATTATTATTATTATTATTAATTTATTGTTTAAGCAATACTCCATTTCTTCCTAATATCTCATCCAGGTCCTATCCTCACCTGGGCTGTAGTCATTTTTTTTTGAGTGAAATGACCTGAAGTATCTAAGTGGCAGCCATAATAAGAGCTGGTTCACTTTATATGATATGGAGATGAACTCCAAGGCTTCCTATCTTATCTCCTTTAGCATAGGAAACAATGGACCTTACTTTATGTAGGAAGAAGAGATAATGCCATCCCACAATTCTTTGCAGCAGAAATACTTAAAATGATGCACCATTGTAGTTTTACCACAGCAGACCCATATAAATGTTGAAACATCGGAGCAGCTGTTTTAAGGTTGTGACACAGCCCAGAATTTATGGAAATTCTGTCTGATTGGCTGAGCTCCAAATCCATAAATATAGATTTATTCTCTTTAAACCCATCATGAAGAGCAATTATATCATCTTTATCATCATTATAACAATCCATACATAAATGTCTTTCAAAACTGCTCACTCCACTAAACAAAACATTTTCTCTACTTAACAAAGTCAAAAGTCTATAGAGCCTACTAATGTCTGAACATAATTCATTCTGGCCTCCACTCATTTGCTTCCTTTTATTGAATTATTATTTTAATAGCTCAACTCTTTTTACTTATGTTTTTCTTTCATGTTATTGTATCTTGATATTTCAGTCCTGATTGTTTGTTCATGTGGTTAAAGGAGCATTCATCATTAATGTGTTATAAATGAAGTTGGTTTAAAAAGTGCAGTCAGTTGTCCTTCCCTTATGAAATCCTTATGACCTTCTTCGCATCTTTCTTGAGCTTGTGATGTTTTCTATCATGGTCGAGGAGAAGTAATTAGGAAAGGACCTTATTTTCACTTTTCAACTGTAGCCCTGGCCTCTCTCACTCTTTGTTGCAAACTTACTCTCTGTTCATTAAACTTGACTCAGTGCGTTAATACCTGTTCAGCATTTTCAGTTATATTACAATGTGCACATAATTGTGACTTAACTTTTCCCAATAGAAACAACAGAGTCTTATTTTAATGAGTATGATCAAACCTTAATCTGGATATGCATCCAGCTCTAGAAGAGTCCTGGTTGTTCCTTCATGTCAGAATGATGGAGACCACTGAGCTTCACTGAGCCTCGACACAGTCCTGTCCCCGAGCTCTGCAGCAGCTCCTTCCTCCTCATGGTTTCTGCTCTGATCTGCATCATCAGCTGTGACACCTGATATAGACAGGTGTGTGTCCCATCAGCTGATTTATCACAGGTGGACTCAGTCCAGGGGTAGAAACACCTCAGAGATGATTAAAAGAAATGGCGGAACCTGAGCCCAACTTGAAGTATCATAAAAAAGTGTCTGAAGACTTATGTCAACGTGATATTTAAGTTTCTCCATTTTGCTCATTTGCAAAAATGTCTAATGGTCTTGTGGTGTAAGATTGATTGATTACATTAATTTAAAGGTTGCAACATAATAAAATGTGACAAAAGTGAAATTTGAAGACTCTCTGAAGTGTCTGTGTCTGGCAGAGAACAATTTGTAGTTATTGATGTTGACTTGTCATCAAGGTTTTCTGCAAGAATGGATTCTTGGTCTGTAGCTTTTTAAAACTGATTTCATGACCTGTCATTTATTGCTGTGATGATTTGATATAAGATGTCTTTCCATTGTTGTGGGGACTGTCCTCCCACAGGTTGTCTGTGCAGCAGGTTACTATGACCCACAGTTAGGTTTTGTTGCTAGGCGACATCTAGTGGTCGTAGTTATGATGACGGGAGCAAAGGGAAACGTGTGGTGACGTAGTTTATAGAGCGACAAAGTCCACGTCAGGAGGAGGTTGGGGTGGATGGATGAATGTGACACAGGAGAGCTGTGTTCGATTCCCATGTGAAAGTAGCAGCTTATGTTGTTTCTATTATCCATGACTGTTCTGTGCTATTATTGTAACCATGACAACAAAGTCATGTTGAGTCTAATGTTGAGGAAGTACTTATTTTAACCCAAATCACCATCTTTTCTTAAACCTAACCAAGACATGATGTTATTATAGTGGTATGAGAGGGTTGATGGTTGTTCAGGTTGGAGGACTGGTTAGAGGACTGGTTGGTGGTTGGTAGTAGTTTTCAACTATGTCCTCAATGTCACACATTGACCCCACATGGTCCAGACCTTTGCCAGGTTTGGACCTGGTCTTTTTTCACTTAATTTCAGAAATGTGCCATATATCCCCCCCCCCCTTTTTTTATCTCCTCCTAAACCCAACCGGTCGAGGCAGACGGCCCCCCACCCTGAGCCCGGTTCTATTGGAGGTTTCTTCCTGTTAAAAGGGAGTTTTTCCTCCCCCCTGTCGCCAAGCGCTTGCTCTTTGTGGGAACTGTTGGGTTTATTCTGTAACAAAGTAAGGTCTTGACCTTACCCTGTAAAGTGCCTTGAGATAATGTATATTATGATTTGGCGCTATACAAATAAAATTGAATTGAATTGAATTGAATTACATTTTAAAGGACCCTGCGTTAATCTGACACAGACCTGCTTTTGTTGTACAAACTCACTGTTGACATTTTACAGTGTAATGTAGAAGTAGCCTACTGTGACTGTGACTGAAGTAAAAAAATAAGTTCATGTTGTCAAGTGAGGTCAGTGCCATTTGTTTATTTCACTCCATTCTCTTCAGTCAGATGATAGTATATTGAGATGATAACAGTGTTGTCTTCTGACCAGAGCTCCCTGGTACTTAGATCCACTTACAGTCAGCAAACACTCACTGATCCACAGTAGAGATCAAGTTTTATTTACACAGGAGCAGAAAAGATCTGATGTTTGGACTGGGGGGAAATCAACCTCAGTCACAAAGAGTTAAAGAATCAGATCTTTGGTAACAGGACAGATCCAGTAGGTGACATTTAGGGCAGCAGAAACACAGACGTGGGTGGGGGGAGGTGAACAACAGGAGAGCAGACCCATCAGGGATTCGCTAGTTCGTCTGATGTCACAGGGGAAGGCAGGCTGTCCAAAGCGCCCATTTCTGGAACAAACACACAAACCAGGAGTTGAGACAACATCACTGGAGACAGACGTGTCAGCAGGCGTCCGGTCAGCATCCATCACCATTATGTAATAAATGATCTGACACTAATGACAAATGTAGGAAATCTAAGCTTTTCATTTTTTTTATTCCAAATGTTCACATTAATAGTATTTTTGAAAAGAACATGAAAAGATTGTAGTGTGGAGTGGAGGACTTCTTGCTTTACACCTAAGGTGTCCATGATGTTCTCATTTCATCCACAGGTAGATTCATGATGATGCTGATGACCCCCTGACCCAAATCTCCTACAGCAGGGGTACTCAAATACAAATCTTCAAGGGCCACAAAGATGATTTTCAGTGACTCAAAGGTCCATTTATTGAGGTCGGTCAGGTCAGTTTACCATTAAGTTTAACAAAAATAAATCAGCACCTCCATAGAGTCGTAACAAGTAACAAACAAACATATCAAGATCTTAGGAATCAAATATAGTGAAAAACTATTTTACATTCTAAGTGTGTCAGTGTGAAACACAGCTTAATGAGAGAAATGGCATCTTGTGTCTTTTGCCAGTCTTTGGAACTTTGGCTCAAATGGTGTGATGGCCAGGCCAACACACTGTTGCAAGTGTTCATTTGTGAGTACACTGATGTACTGGTTCTTCACCACGTTTATTGTTGAGAACGCAGATTCGCAGCAGTAGGTTGATGATAATTTGGAACACGCCACTTTCGTGCAACCTTTTTTTTTCGTGCGCAATCTAGGCTCCCTCCCCTGCTCTCTGGCAAAGTGACAACCGACAACCTCTGTCATCTCATTTAGACACTTGTTAGCAACCTGCCTTTTTTAACAGACGATGAAGCTTCAAGAAATCAGGACTGAGGAATTTACTGACGGATTTGATGTCAGAGAATCAAACCTGAAAATGTCTTGAGCTACTGTTAAACAAAGACCTGATTTTAGTCATCAAGCAGAAACACATTCAAACAACCAGAGACTCAGGACCAGGGGACAGGAAGTGAGGACATGTGACTAAGTTCCAGTTTTTAAGACTCAGTCCTGCAGAGCTCTATATCCTGTGATGAAGAGCTGTACATTGATGCAGTGCTTCATATTCAGGAGTCAGGAACCACAGCTTTAGAAAATGTTTGAGTGCATGAGCTAAACTTGCCCTGAGGTCAGAAAATAAGAAGTCCGTTAGGACAGAAATGATGAGCATTACCTTTAAGTTTGAGGTACGACAGGACGTCAATGACAGTGTGGATGATGTCTTCATCTGCTATTCTTAGGACACCTGTGGAGGCAGAGTGGCAGTCTGTCATTGAGTCGTCTAAAGCTGGCAGTACTGTAAGGTTTGACAGGAGCTCTGGAGAAACAAATATCTCCAGATACCAAGAAGTCTTGATACAAGGCCAAATCTTAAAGAGTCCTTTAAAGAGTCCTCTTCAACATCACAGTAGCTGCGTTTCCATCTCAATTTCGTGCAAAATAGAAGCAATTTTTTTTTTTTTTTTTAAGTCGACAGAACATGAATGAGAATGTTGTGTGTTTCCACTGAGAGATGTTAGGGGAATAAAGCTGGTTTTACTGCTCTTGTGATATAATTCCAGTTAATATGGATTTCCAGTATCTGCTAACTGTTGGGACGATTGCATCCACTGCAGTAGTGGTTCTAGTGATGAAGGCGTGTGGCACACATAATGATAGAAAGACAAACCCCTCATATCTGACAGCAGCCACACATCAGGGATTTTTCATTCAGATAATAGTATATAATAAATAAAATAACAGTTTGTTTGTGGATGCCATATGACTAATACATTTTTTAAATAGTCTAATACATTGTTTTGTGACTTTTGAGAGTTTTTCTTGAAGTTCACGTTTCCATGACTCGTTTTTTAGTTTGTCATTTCAAACTGCGCATTAAGCAGGTTGATGGAAACGCAGCTAGTGATGTGAATTACAGAGAAAACTGAACCAGTCAACATAAATAAATCAACATTCTGGGAAAGTGCACTGAACTAACCTGAAGCAAAATATGAGGGTTTCTTTAAAAGGCCACTGTGAGAATTTCTTAAGTATAACTAGGTTGTTGCTAGGGGTTTTTAGGGTGTTGTTTTTGAGTGTTGCTGTGTGGTTGCTTTGGTGCAATGGTCTCTGAAATGTAGTAACTCTACAGTTCAGTATCCTCCTCAATATAACAGCAGATAGAGGAGGATTGTCCTGTTTCTGTGTGTGAGAGACAGACAGACCTGATCTGAAGTCCTCCTCCTGACCCATGTCCCTCTTGCCAGCCAGACCCGGCTTGTCTCCTAGTGTCCTGTGTCCATCTATTCCATCTGGACAAGGAGGAGCGATCACAGTCGACACAGTCACACAAACAGCATCTCAGCTTGATAAAAGTATAAATGTGATTTTCATGTTTCATGTTTCATTCAATCATTAAACACACACATTTCCTAAATATCCCATCATTCATTAAACACATACACATGAGCACATGGCATACCTCTATCTAATTAGAGCTCAGGGACATTGTTGTACACTTGGTTATTTCAGCATGGTGTTTGCTTTGTAATTGTTTGGGTTAATTTCCAAACTTGTACAGACCACCTGCAGGGCTTGGCTCACAGAATTGCAGTAAAACAGAGATTTGACCAACAGAGGAAAGAAAAAAGCACATTTAAAACAGGGTGGGCTGTAGTTTAAACACACAAGGAAACACATCAGAATAATAATGATGATAAAAAGGAAAATAAAATAATGGACAAGCAACGTGATGGTAGGTGCATCAGTAGCTCTCAGAGTTTTTCACCCAGTGTTTTCATGGGTGTAAAGATAAATCCTCATCCTATGCAACAATTAAACATTTTTCAAACCATCTTCTTTCATGTGTTGGTTCTGTGCTTTATGAAAGCTCTGCTCTGGTCTCTGGTCAAAACAAACAGAGGCTCATTTAAGTTGTATTTTTCTGGGATGAAAAAACAAACAAAATAACATATCCTCCCTCAATTTGTACCATGTGATCCAAAATCTAAAGGGGTCATTGGTAATTTATTTTCTCAAATGAAACAATGAGTGTGTGTTTGTGTACAGACCAAGCAAGAGTTGCAGCTTGAGAATGGGTTAAAGGTGCCGTATGTAAGTTTTTAACACCATTGTTTGAACAAACTGTAGCGTAACTTCAAACTTTCCACGACTCTCGGTTTCCTGTAACAGTCTGTAGACTGATTTCTATGTAAGGGGCTTGGGACAGATTTACTGGGAAAATCCAAAGGATGTGACGTTTATGCTCCTGAGAGCCTCTACTCCCCAACCCCACAGCACCAACAGTGTGCAACAATGCTAATGTAGCTTGGAAATGGAGTCCGCTAATATCAACAAATAAAAACAAAAAAATCTGTCCTTTGGAACCCGTTAGTTTGTAGATTTTGTTCTTTATCTCCAGTCTAATGTTACTTATCCACTCCGCATCTGACGTTAGTTTAGGATTATGGTTGTCTCAACCCGATGCCAGACCCGTTATTATTTGAAAATATAAAAGGACTATTCTTTAAACATTAGCACACAGATTTAGCAAGACAAGAGTTATCAAGAAAACTATCACTAATGAAGGATGGTAACATCTTATAATATTATGTGTTATTATCTAGCAAATTTCACAGTGTCAGTTTATGTACTCATCTATCAACATGATTCCACTCAGTCACATTCAGTCTCATGTGTGTTTGACCTGTGGTGAGGATGCTCGCTCACGCCCACCTACAGAATATGAGCACACTACAGACTGTTTATAAACCTGGACGTAGACTCTGGGTCTGAACAGTGAAGCCTGAAGAGCCTTAAAGCTGCATTCTATCTAATGTTGTATTGATTGTATTGAGGTCTATGGGAAAATGTCTCTACTTCTCACTTGATTCATTACCTCAGTAAAGGTTTTCCTGATGAGTTTATGGTCTCAGTCTCTAGTTTCAAGTCTTCTTCAAAACAACATGATGTTCATTTATTAAATTATGCTCCATTTAAAGGAAAATAGACCATAAAGCAGGGGCTGCATTAGGGCGGGGCTACCATGTGATTGACAGACTGTACCACACACAGCGACCTGCCTGACAATCAGGATAGAGGACAGAGCAGGTCAGATCCACCCCTCACTCCTCCTCAGCTCCACCCTCTCCTCCAAATATGGTTTCTACTGGTTTCAAAAAAACCAAGATGGCGACGGACAAATTACAAACTGGAGGCTTCCAAACAGCAGCTCACAAACCAGTGGGTGACATCACGGTGGGTTGATACTTGGAGCGCACACAGGAGTAACAGGATGCTGCCTGCAGTTCACTTAACAGCCACCAGAGTCATTAATAACAAGAGTTTGCTGAATCTTACATATAGAGCTTTGAAATATCTTTTTAATCAGGCAGCTTAAAGATTGTGACCTGTTTTGAGGTTTGTATGTTTGCAAGTGAAGAAGCTGTTAAACATAAATATTCACTAAGCTACAGAAATATCTACCGCATCAGACTGCTGTTTGACTTTGCAGCATTAGCCAGCAGTCTCTCTCAGGTATGTGTCTTTATCTTTAAAGTTCACACACTCACTGCACCACTTCACTGAGTGGTTGTGATGTTTGGTTGAAGAGGAGCCAAGTGGCCAGAACAGTTTGACTCATCTTAGCATCTTCCTCATTAGCTGAAGTGGTGCTTGAGCTGGACCCCTCTGAACTCTGAGTGTGTGTTGAACTATGAGCATTAAAGTCCAATCATATAACATGACCTTTAATGACCCCGACAAGGAGAAATAATGTATTTTAATGGTTTTGTCTTTCAAGTACAAACAGCCCCTCCCGTCCCTATTGGCCCCATAGTGCTTTGGTCTTTATATTCAAAGGTCCACACAGTCTAAAGGTAGATGTCCATGTGTTTGTGATTATAAAGCAGATCTAGGTTCTATATTAATACTGTGAAAGTATCAAAGCCTCAGTCCACAGAGAAATGTACACAGCCTGTATTCAGAAACTGAGCCTTAAAACCAGCCGTCAGGACTTCTGGACCTTTGTGATGTCACAACAAAGTTTTCTCAGTGATCCAATAAGAATATAGTAGATTTCAGGTAAACACTCAGAGAAACCAAATCCTGGAGGGTTGGATGATGGGACCAGGTGGGTGGGGCTTGGGGCATGGCTGAGTCATCCTGAGGGCAGTCACTGCTTTGTTGTGACATCACAAAGTTACAGAAGTCCTGACGGTTCGTTTTTAGGCCTTTATATGCCTTAAAAACAGTGTGACAGCACACTAATGTTGGAGTAAGGAGATTTTAGAGCACAAATTTTACATGCCCAACTCTTAACCTGACCATGTTCTCCTGTGCTAATGTGTAAGTTCAGTTTGCCTTCATTGTGATTTTACTCCATCATGTGACGAATGGATTAAGCTGATAGCTGCACATCAGTAACATCTGGATCTACTGGTGTGACTGGTCTCACAGTGGAGTGACCGTGTTAGATTAATTTGGGAGTGCTGATAAGATGGAGTAATGAGAGGTTATCCTGTTCTTCTCTTCCTCACCCAGCACACACTCATATGAGGTCAACAGGAGTCCCTTAAAGCACAGAGTGAAATGTAACGTTTGGATGCATAAGCACAGACAGCAGCAGGATGACAGACTCCGCCCCCTGATGAGAGGCAGAAGCAGCTAAGAGGCGGGATGTGTGGACACAGCAATTCCTGCCCTGACACCAAGGCCCTGCAGCGGCCGTATGTTTCTATCTTACATGGAGCGACCAGCTCGTCTCTGCCTCTGGCACTGGGAGAATCCTTTATCTGAATTAGGTGATCAATACGACCTGAAACACAGGATGAGGCAGGAGCAACCTTTACCTGGGCTTCACACACGCACACACACACACACACACACACACACACACACACACACACACACACACACACACATACACACACACACACACACACACAACATTTCCAGGGTTCTGGATTGATTGGGATCCCACAAACCGGTAAGCACACACACACACACACACACACACACGTACGGAGTGTTCACTGAATGAGTCCTCTGAAGATAATGAGTCAATATTTAAATGACACAGTGGAGACAGAAGGCAGGGACCAAGGTCTGTGAATCAGAGCTGGTTTCTCAGCTCTGATTCACAGACCTTCACCAAGCCTTTGTTGTGTTACACAGGCAACATGCTCAGGTGACACAGGTAAAAGCCCATCAGCATCCAACACATCAGGCATCAGTCACTTAGGTGTAGGTGACGTCATTATTTAGCTCAGTGTCGTCTCTAGTTCTACAACAAAAGTTCCTCTGGATTAAAAGTTCAGGGGCCGGCTGCACAAAACACCTTAAGTTAAGATTTTTCTTAGAGTCCAACTTAAGATTTCCTTAAAATAAAAACTTTTGCACAAAACACCCTTAAGTCTTCTCCTTAAGGTTTCCTTAAAATGTTCACTTAGGTATTTATAGTTTTTTCCTTAACTTAGTCTCATACTTAAGGAATCACTTAATTGCTTAAGCTATTATACAGAAGACCTTAGTGACGAAACTAAGGAAAAAAACTTAAGGTACCTCCGACTGTATCTTAACTCAACATGTCTGAGTTTCTGGTGATAAACGAAGAGGATGAACACAGAAGAACCTGATGGAGCCTCAATGATGAGGAATTGATTTTGTTCTATAGATCTGATCGACAGTCAGTTTATGATGTGTCTGATCAGTCTACTTTCCTCAGCTGAGCTCTTCAGCTCTTTACAGTTAATGATCATTCTGTGGTTTGATGCTACAGGATCGTTCCAGTCAGTTATTGGTGAAGTATTTCATGTCCATTGATGTCCATAGCTGTGAGCCGTGGCATTCACTGATCAATCACTCTGACCTGTCTGCTCAACACTGAGTTTTCTTTTCCTCTAGAGGTTTCATTTTTCCTCCTCTCAACACTTTGGTTTTCTTGTCTTCTTTTCTTCTGCCATTTCGTTCTACAGGCCAACTTTATCAGACGATAGTCAGTATCACAAGCACTAATGCTACAGTAGCTGCTGGTCTCCATGGAAACAGTAGAATTTTTTGTCATACTTAAGTAGAAACTTAAGGTCCTTTGTGCATCGGGCCCCTGGGGCTCAGTATCTCTTAAGAGGTTTCCTCAGTTAAGGAAAAAAAAAAGTTATTTCTAGCAGGGAAAGAGATTTTACAGCAGTAAAAATCTACTGTTTCCATGGAGACCGTTTACTGTTATTATCACTTACAACGCTGAAGTTAGCTTCCGATTGGGCAGTTAAGGGGAAATTAAGGGAAACAGAACTCCTGAGCTGAGCTCTGTTTACTGCACCTCTCACTGTTATGACTATGTGTCGGATATTTCAGCTAAAGCTTTAAGGCTGTCTGACCAGGTCCACATCAAGATCAGACATTTTTGCATTTTCACAAATAAAATAAAAGTTACATAGAGTGTTTTTAAGAGTCTTGAACCTTTCTGGGATAAGATAGTCCAGATTTGACAAGTCCAGGTGCAGTAGTTTTTGATCTGGACCTTGTCTGATGTGGACTGGATGCAGAAAAAAGCAGTGAAATGACCCTTTTCTGTATTGTCACAAACAGAATAAAGGTTTCACAAATATGGGGGTTTCAGACAGCAGTAAAGCTTTAGCTGAAATGTCACATGTTCACATATTTTCAGTAAGTTTAGCTTGCCTTAACTTTCCCTTTACTTTGGTCAAGTCTTTAGTGCAAGGGTTAACTTTAAGTGATTCCTTAAGTATAATACTAAGATAAGGAGAAAATCTTAAATACTTGAGTGAATATTTTAAGGAAACCTTAAAGAGAAGCGTTAAGGGTGTTTTATTTAAAGGAACCCTTAACTTAGACATTAGGGAAAATCTTAACTTAAGACAGAAACAGCTGTGACTTATATCTGACAACATTCTCCACACAAACACACTGTGTGGAAACGGGCTGTGATTTTTAACACAACAGTACTGTTGACGTTACCAGCTGAGCTGCCACAAACTGTTGCCTGTGTATCATCACTTTTAAACTCCTCCTTTATTTGTGGTGTGTGACATTTTTACAGACGGTGCCTCGTCCTGGCTCCTCTCCTGCCTCAGCCTTTAGTAAATGTTGTATCATGTGATTTATCACTAAACCATCCTCTACATTTATAATGTCAGTGACCATGAACAGCTTTGGACATGAATGTGTGAAATGACATCAGTCTGGGTTTTAGTCGGTAACAGAGTGAGGATGACGAGCTGCTGCTGTCAGAGGCACAAAGTGGCCTGGACTCTGTGAACAATAACAAACTGAACTGTGTGAAACCTACAATGAACACACATATCAACACAACACTTTCCTCACAGATGAGTTTAAATATGTGTTGGTGATCGTTTCTCCTTTGTCAGGATCATCATCCACCTGACAGGTGTGGCACATCCAGATGTTGATTACACAGCATGATTACTGCACAGGTGTGTCTTGGGCAAAGGCCACTCTAAAATGTGCAGTTTTATTAAAAAAAACACCTTTATTATTTATTGGGCACTGAACTATGAATTTCTATGGTGAGGGTTGTGATCCACCCAAAAAATGCAAATACGGTAGCCCAGGTCATGAGAAATCCACAGTTTTGTTTTGTTTTCTTTTTTTCAAAATAAAACTCCACATTTTAAAGTGGTAGCCAGCCCAGTGCAAAGGAGAAATGATCACTGACACAGAGTTAAACACATCCGTGAAGAAAATTAGAGAGAAAGACGTCTTTAGTGTGATTAGAAAAAGTTTGAGATCTTTAGTTTAACTCATGAAAAATCGGAGTTAAAAACAAAAGTGTTGTATTAATAATTTCTGCTCAGTATGTACTGTTATAAATAAATAAATTACAGAACAGGAACAAGCATTTCCTGATATTCACCAGAATAATTAACATTCAATTAATAAAAACTCAGTGATAAGTTAGTGATAAAATGTGTTTTCACATGTGACAGAGAAAAGTGTGGGAACACACACGCTGTATTGTCCTAAATAACATTTACAGTGTGTGTGTGTGTGTGTGCAGTCAGTACTTACGGGGACCTAACAGGTAGCCAGCACTGTTCAGTGTCCAGCCACGCTTGTCCTTTGCCTGCAGGACACAGAGACACAAAACAATCAGATCATGGACGAAAACACACACACACACACACACTGTCCACAGGTTTACAAGCCCAGCAGCCAAATGTACTTTTATTATCTAAACACAGGTGATGTTCTGTCTCTGACAAAGATCAACATTTAATCTGATTTTTCTCAGTGTCTGCTTTCTTTTTATAAAACAAACACTCAAAAATCTGATTCCTGTAGAGGACCATGAACTACACTCTGCTCACAGCTGCACTGCTATCACACAGTGTGTGTGTGTGTGTGTGTGTGTGTGTGTGTGTGTGTGTGTGTGTGTGTGTGTGTGTGTGTGTGTGTTTGTGTGTAGATGTGTCCAGCATATATCTGGATTCTGTGGACAAAACTCCCACACTTTGAAATTGAAACACAGATTTTCAGGGAAGAGAGTAATGTTTTGTACCAAGTCTATATTTTGACCACACACACACACACACACACACACACACACGGACACATATGTGAACACATACTTAAATTTTGCTGTAAGTTGTATAAGTATCGACAACAGCTGATTGATCATTGTGAAAGAGCTTTAAAAGTCAGTGGTGATTTCTTTTTGCTCCTGATGAACCACAGGGAGACGGTGAAGTGTTGGCACATGTGCAATAAACTTGTGTAGATGCATAATTTGTAGCGCGGTCTGAATTTTACCCCGGTGGTGGGGCAGTTTGTAACAATAGAGCTCCTTGTATTCCACATCACTTGGTGAATTCTGTGATGTCGTTGGAGAAGTCGGAAACTTTTTTGTTTGCAGCAGATAAATAGGAAACTTTTTGTCAGAATTTGAATCTTTATCACAAAAATTCTGTGAGTTATAAGCACTGAGACAAAAAGTGTTACAGCCATCCTCTACTGCACACTTTACTGTACAACCCACTGTAACACCCACATCACTACCCTGATATTTATATCTATGTAATTATTGTATTTAACCTCTTTATATACACTCACTGTCTCTGTTTTATATTGCCATTTATATTAGGCTATAATTACATATTTTTATGTGTTGTAACTTTTAAAGGGAAGCATAATCAAAAATTCTTTTGTTTTTCTGAATTAACGAGATTATTATCTCACAATTCTGAGAAAGTCATCTTAAATCAAAACTGAAAATCTGAATTAAAAAAAAAAATTATGAAAAACTCTTTCTCAGAATGGTGAGATAATAATCTCGTAAATTCAGGAAAACAGAGCAGGAACTTTTTTTTTTACTTTTACAGTGTTACTTTGTATCATGTCTGTATTTGTTGCTGTGTCAGGAAGCCACAGATGTGCATGTGAAGGCTGAGCTCTTACCGCGATCACCAGCCCGATGGTCTCAGACAGAGCCGCGCACAGGATGAGCGACACGCAAAATATCCCGAAGCACCTCTGCATCTGAGGGGGGGGGGGGGGGGGGGGGGCACCTCATCAGCACAGAGGAAAACACAGGCTGGTCAACGTGAGAGAATCAAACATCCCCCTGACGTCCACAGGAGCAGGGACTCACCTTTGCTGTGACTTTCCCGCCGTGTGTTCTTCTGAACTCGGTGTCGGTGTGGGTGTGGGTGTGGGTGTGGGTGTGGGACTCACTGTCCCCTCACCGCTCTCCGTGCACCTTTTATTGCCGCTGCAGCCCGACCCGCCGCTGCCAGCCCGCGTCAGCAGCCCCCTCCTGCAGGATGGGCAGGTCACGAACACGGCGCCTAACGACATCCAGCATCATTAAGTCCATCCCCAGATTTTTCTTCGTCGCCACTGGATTGAATTTAAAAAGGGAAAATGTCTTAATCTGATCCTCTGTCTTTAATGCGCCCGTAAACATCTTCTTCATGATCACCACAGACTTCAGGATCTTCTCCTGATCGTCTGAATGTCTTCTTCTTACTTCTTTCTTTGATTTTGGAGCAAATTTCACTCAGCATCAAAACTTTCAAAACCATTAGCAGTGGTGCTGATGTAATAGAATAACTTGAACTTCCTCAAGTGATCAATAAAGTATTTTTTCTATCTTATCTGTCTATCGAACAATAAATATGGAAAATAACAGTAAGATCTGTGTTTTGGCTGGAACAGTACAGATTTTGCTACAGGCCTAATAAACAGTGATACAGCTGTGTCAAATAAAAAAATGTAAAAAAAAATTTGCAGCTCCTGCCATATGGATTTTGTACTTGGGCACATTGTGATTTCAGTAATGTTTTAATTCATTGTTCAGCCCTACCACAGATTTTCTTTTTCATGTTAACAAGTCAAACACACTCACACACACACACACACAACAGCTGGTTCCAGTCCTAGAAACACATAGCCTGTAATTCAGTCTAATATTAGAGAATTTAGATTTATCTCTATTTATCTTTACCAACTCTGCAGGAACAGTCCATGTAAGTCCAGACTACAGTTCAGCACCACAGACAGAGATGAAGATCACCCTGTTAATGGCTCATGATACCTGCTGCAGGCGAAAAGTCTTTTTTCTTAGGACGGTTCAAACTGAGTGAAATGACCTGAAGTATCTCAGCGGCAGCCATGATGACAGCTGATCCAGTTCTCCTCTCTTACTAAAGGAAAGTTGGTACCACTGTTCCATAATTCATTGCTGGAGCAACACTTAAAGCGACATACCATCATAGTTTCACATAAGCACACCCCCACAAATGAAACAAAAAAGAAACAACAGAGCAGCTGTTTAATTTTTTTTTGTTTCCAGAACTCTGATTGTCTGAGCTCCAGTCCATAAGCAGAGATGTAATACCGTCTAAATTCAGTTAGAAATCCTCATGAAGAGCGAGTATATTATCATCATCATCATCATCATCATCATAACAATATACTTTATACTAGGGCTTTCAAACAACTAATTTTGTCTTAATCGTGGAATCACTGAATTCAGTAGTTGATTGCATGTTTTATAACATGATTCAAATTCTATTATTTTACATCCCAGAACTGTTTTCTCTTGCTTGACAACACATAACTGTCAGTCTGTCTGAACTAGAAGCTTTTTATATTTTTATTTTCCAACTCATTCAATCTGCACCAACAACAATTCAGGTGTTGGATATAAACACTTTAGGTCTCCAGACACGCCCCTTATGCAGACCAGAACCCCCCCCCCCCCTTTTGCTCTCATAGACATGACTTGTCATGAAGTATGTTGCTCCGCCATGTAAAATCTTTGTAGCAAGTGTCTGTGGCAGCTTGACAACAAGGGTGCATCAAAGGGTCAAAATAGTAGCAACATACACTACCGTTCAAAAGTTAGGGGTCAGTTAGAAATGTCCTTATTTTTGAAATAAAAGCACTGTTTTTTCAATGAAGATAACATTAAACTAATCAGAAATACACTCTATACATTGTTAATGTGGTAAATGACTATTCTAGCTGCAAACGTCTGGTTTTTAATGCAATATCTACATAGGTGTATAGAGGCCAATTTCCAGCAACCATCACTCCAGTGTTCTAATGGTACATTGTGTTTGCTAATTGCGTTAAAAGGCTAATGGATGATTAGAAAACCCTTGAAAACCCTTGTGCAATTATGTTAGCACAGGTGAAAACAGTTTTGCTGGTTAGAGAAGCTATAAAACTGACCTTCCTGTGAGCTAGTTGAGAATCTGGAGCATCACATTTGTGGGTTCGATTAAACTCTCAAAATGGCCAGAAAAAGAGAACTTTCATGTGAAACTGAGACTGGCCAATAAAAGGAAAAGATTAATACGGGCAAAAGAACACAGACATTGGACAGAGGAAGATTGGAAAGAAGTGTTATGGACAGACGAATCGAAGTTTGAGGTGTTTGGATCACACAGAAGAACATTTGTGAGACGCAGAACAACTGAAAAGATGCTGGAAGAGTGCCTGACGCCATCTGTCAAGCATGGTGGAGGTAACGTGATGGTCGGGTTGCTTTGGTGCTGGTAAAGTAGGAGATTTATACAAGGTAAAAAGGATTTTGAATAAGGAAGGCTATCACTCCATTTTGCAACGCCATGCCATACCCTGTGGACAGCGCTTGATTGGAGCCAATTTCCTCCGACAACAGGACAATGACCCAAAGCACACCTCCAAATTATGCAAGAACTATTTAGGGAAGAAGCAGGCAGCTGGTATTCTATCTGTAAAGGAGTGGCCAGCGCAGTCACCAGATCTCAACCCCATTGAGCTGTTGTGGGAGCAGCTTGACCGTATGGTACGCAAGAAGTGCCCATCAAGCCAATCCAACTTGTGGGAGGGGCTTCTGGAAGCGTGGGGTGAAATTTCTCCAGATTACCTCAACAGCTAGAATGCCAAAGGTCTGCAATGCTGTAATTGCTGCAAATGGAGCATTCTTTGATGAAAGCAAAGTTTGAAGGAGAAAATTATTATTTCAAATAAAAATTATTATTTCTAACCTTGTCAATGTCTTGACTATATTTTCTATTCATTTTACAACTCATTTGATAAATAAAAGTGTGAGTTTTCATGGAAAACACAAAATTGTCTGGGTGACCCCAAACTTTTGAAAGGTAGTGTAGCGTTCTAGAATCTTCAGTAGCAGCACCAGCGGCGGTGTAAAATAAAGAATCTTTGGTGGCACATGATTAATACAGTAAAAAAAAAACACGTTATGCTCCATCCTTGATCTCATCGCGTTTAACGCTGACAGCCCTAGTAGAAATACATAAATGTTGTTTGTTTTAATGTCTCATCTCTTTCTACTTGTGTATTCCCTTCATGTTACCTTATTTCAACATTTCAATCCTGTTTACGTTGTTTTTGTGGTTAGGAAAGGAGTATTGAGCATCCATGTTATAAATAAAGTTGGTTTAAAAAATGCTAGTCTAAGTGCAGTCAGTTGTCTTTTCCTAAGTCCTTATGACCTCACCTTCACATCTTTCCTTGACCTCATGACGTTATCCATCAAGGTCATGGAGATGTGGTTAGAAAGCTTTGACTTTTTCACCTCAGCCAAGGAGTAACAGTGATAGAGTCCAAAGCCACGCCCCCTTCTGTCAAACACTGAGTTTACAGTCCTCAGCCTCTGTGGCTTCACCAACAGCTGTGATGTCTCATTTCATTCATCTTCATATGTATAAAATCCTGTCTTTTGCATTGTGGAAGTGTTGGTAGAAAACATATACAGTCATATACAGTATAGTGTGGTGTGTAGTAAACAGAGAGTGATTTCAGTCATAGTGAAGCCAGTTAATGGTGCAGGGACACAGACAGATCCAGATCTACTGGTCTATGTTAGGATGGGATGCACAGATTCTGCACAGTTTCGAATATTTTCTATTATTTTTTCCATCCTACATTCATGATGGTTGGATTCATTGGTTAGTGAATATTTTTTTTTTAGCAACAGGAGAGCGCTGTCTGTCCTCCAGAAGTCCTTCCTCTGACCTGAAGACCATTATGATGCAGACCTGTTCTGTTTCAGATGAGTCACATGATGAAGACAAGAACCCACTTCAGCCACTCCACTCAGTCTTTCAGTCAACATGTGTCACATCTGGACTGATCCAGATCTGACTGTGGCTGCTGACATTACCGCTGTAACCAGATCATGCAGCCGCTTTAATAAAGTTTTAGCAAAACTGGAAATCAATAATCAATACTGTTTGGACTCAGATCATTCAGGGTGGGGCAGACCACATGTTCCTTTGTTCTACAGACAAAGGAAGGGCCCTGTGAACATCATTCCCCACAATCCTCCACTTTTCACACCTGATGAGTACCTCCCATACAGACCCTTACTGACCAGTAAATGGTCAGTAAGGGTCCCAGCACCAGGTCAGTACAACTGCTACCTGAAACCTCTTCTCTTCTCGGCTCTCCAAGAGCAATAAGGCTCCCAGAACCAGGTCAGCACCAGACTGCTGCCTGGACCAACAGCTCTCCTTCTATGACACCAAATCTGCAGCTGCTTCCCAAGAACATGAGCAACAGCAAAAAGAACAAAGGAGTGACCAGCGGCCTCCTCTGCAGCACCAAAGCCACACGGCCAGACAGGACTTCACACAGATTCTTTGGACTTTGAGAAGACAACACTGGAAATGACCTTTTCTCTTTTTGTTCCAAGGACTGGGCAAGTTAACAGGGCGTAACCTTAACTAGCACAGTGTAGCGCAACATGGCTGAGCACATGATAACTTTGTACATGTACATCAACTTTGTTGTACAGATCTAGTTCATGTATCTGAGCTTTGTTGTTGTTACCTGTATGTTACTGTTAACTACACTGTTAACTGACACTTGTATGTCCACACACATACATGTAGCTCAGTACTAGGAATTGCATGCAGCTAACTCTCTTTTTAGCCTGGCACCCTTTGACTACCTGAAGTGGGTTTGAACAAAGAAACTCACATTCTCCCTCACCCACATGCCATGTGGTCTCAGCAGCCATCTTTGGGCCTGCTATGTTGAGTAGTTTCTTTGTTTACCGCCATCTTGTGGTCACAGTGACCATTTTGATTCAGCCATCTTCCCTTTGTTTGTGTCCACACACACACACACACACACACACACAATAATTGATATGTACTGACGCACAACAATACTGATTTCTTCTCCAGGTGGGTACATTGTACAGATGAGAGTAAGTGGTGGATGTGTCACACAGACTAGACAAATAAAAGAAATAATGGAGGATGTAAATAATATAGACACAACCTGTGTTTGTCAGCAGAGTTAGAGAAGTTCTACAGAAATATGTGTCATTGACCTGCCACACTGTTTGCCAGCTGTCAGTCGTACAGCACACAGCCCTGGTTTGTTTGTTGGTTTTGTCTACAGTTCATTAGTTCAGCTACAGATAACAAGCAGACAGTGACAGAGATCACAGAGAGCCCCAGTAACAGGCTGAGCTGCAGTCAATATGTTTCTGATACATTCATGAGGAGGAGACTTAAGCATCCTGGATCTGCGTTTTTTTAAATGAAAGTACTAACTTTAAAAATCATGACAATGTGTCAGAATCAATGTATCAAGCTTTTATAAATCAGCAGAGCAGAGACACCACAGACACTGAACTTTCACTGCTGACATGTGCTTCCTGAAGGCCTCAAGTACATATTTAATCCCATCATAGAAGATCATGTTCACTGTGGACATGACTAGTCACCGCAAACAATTTTTATTCTAATGTTTCCCACAGATCCTTAACATCTGGTCACCTCAGTTTATCGTTGACAGACCATCACTTAATTCTACATTAGAATAAATTAAAAGACATGAGCACAGATACGACTGGTTCTGAGGCTTTTTGTTAGAGAATACTAATATAATGTCACACTTTGGTTCTTTTCTATATAGTGACATTAACTGGAAAACACATTCACACCTTGAAGCTGCCCAGTATAACCACAGCCCGACCTGCTGGGCACCACAGCATTCTTTCACTTTTACCACCCAGACTTTAAACCTGCCAGTCCAGGGATCGAACCAGTGACCTTCCAGTCACAAGCTTGCTCCTCCTTAAAAATAAGCACAACATTTTGATTCAAGTTCACTCCATGTTTCATTCATACAACACAACACCAGATTAGAGCGACTCAGTTATCACAATTTTATAAATTAACATGTATGTGAGTCCTCCTCCTCCAGATGTCGGTCCTCCTCCTCCAGATGTTGAGTCCTCCTTTTTCTCTAGACAGTCTATGAAGCAGCCAGAATCACCATGATGGTGCCTCCAGGGTGGTGTCTGAGGTATGTTTGGTGAATGGAGCTGGCTGAAGAAGAGTGGCATAACTTTATATTTTGAGTTGGAAAAAGACGAGATACAAAATATAAATTTGATGAGTACAATGTTGTCTGACCTCACAGCATCCTCCAGTCTCATCTGAAACCTCTTGGTTTGTATTTAGATGCTTAATAATAATATAATATTATGTATGTTATGTAATATTGTCTGTATGTGTGTATGAAGATACAAGCCTGCAGTGTTTTAAAAAATGAGCCTCTTTTTTAAGTTGCCCATCAGGAATAATTGTGTTATTTCAGTTCACAGCCATTGTAATTTATACACTTTATATCTGTAGTGTAAGTGAAACATGACTTTCTCTTTCTTTAGCAGGAGCAAAAAAATCATCAAAATGAACCTGATTATACTATTAGAGGCTGAAACTGTGAAATTAAACAATGTGTCATCTCCAGACCCAGTAGAAGCTGCTGATGAAGCTCTGAGGTTCCCTGACACCACACCGGACCTTTTACTAATAACCAATTCTTTATTTATTTTGCTCCTCAGGCTCATGTCTGCAAAGCAAACCACTAAAACATCTTCACACGAATGGATAATAGAAACAACATAAACTGCTACTTTCACATGGGAATTGAACACAGCTCTCCTGTGTCATATGGGTTTTGCTGACCCATCCATCCACCCCAACCTCCTCCTGATGTGGACTTTGTTGCTCTATAAACCATGTCACCGCACTTTTCCCTTTGCTCCTGTCATCATTACAACAACCACTAGACGTCGCCTAGCAACAAAACCTGTCTATGGGTCATAATGATGAGGAAGTACATGTTTTAACAAAAGTCTTTTCCTATACCTAACCAAGCCATGATGAAGGTAGATACGCCACTCTCAGTTCAGTTCATGTGTTTATTATTGTAACCAAGGCAACCAAGGTCCAGTACACCTGCTGTTGTAATTGCGCTATTTTCAGGAGACACTGATATGGGTCCATTCAGAGGGTTGATGGCTAAAAATCTGAATCAGCAGAACAAGAAGAAGTATTTTTTTTGGTGCTGTGTGGTGTCATCATCCAGGAACCTGTTGCAGACCTGGATGCGGACCATCTGGATGGATGGTCTGTTCCTGTCTGAACTGGTGTCAGGTTGAGTTTATTTTCAGCTCTGCACGTGGACGTGGTTTGGTACAGTCCTCACTGTCTCTCCAGACTAATAAGCTAAACTAATAAGACTACTTCTGTTGTTACGAGCCTCAGGACCAGAGAGAGAGATTCAAACCCTCACCAGATTTCTGATGTTGACTCTACATCACTCAGGTCCAGTTTGTCTTTTGCTCGTTCAGGAGGATTTCATGAAGTGTTGGTGGAATAAAGCTGCTGAGAGCACATTACAACGTAGTATCAGTAATATTGATTTGTTTTATTATTATCATAGTTATATTTGAATTTCATAAGAGGCCATTCAGAGGCCCACAGCATGAAAAACACACTAATGAAATTCATCCAATTTTCTGGTGAGAGGAAAACATACAAAACATATTGAATATATTTTACATCCTCCCTGCGGTGCTCACAACAAACACTTGGTAACAGTTTAATGGGCAGGTGAAAAATACAGCAGGGAGGGAGGGGCTCTCTCTCCTCCACCTTCACTCTGTAATCACACACATCACACATTGACCTGTGGAGGGGCCTTCCTGGCAACAAGCAGGCAGTGCCACCTGAGGAGTTACTGTTTCTGCCTGTAATGGTGGTCCCTGGTGTCAGACATGATGGAGGACATTACCACCGAGTCATGGTGATGGGGAAGAGGCACAGATGGGAATGTGAGGTTAGATGAGAACAGAGGGAGAGGACTGATGGGAGAACAAGGAGGAGAGGATGAGCAGGTGAGAACAATGGTTGTTGTTATTGTGTATACTTACAAATGATAAAATTACCGATGAAATAAAAGTCTGTGCACTAAAAAAGAATTTAATCAAATGTAGTTTGAAGACATTAACTCAGTGGTCAGTGGAACTTGAACATACAGGACTCATTTGGCATTAAAATGAGAATTTGTCATTTTAAAACATATGAAATGATGAACTGCAGAACTCACTTTGTTGAAAATTGTTCATGTCGTCATGTTCATACAATGAAAAGCTGCTTTGGGAGAGATTTTAGTCAGATTTTATTTCTATTGCAGCCTCATGACTGTCACTGAATAGGTGCACCAACCCACACCTAACACCACTCTGGTCTGACTACATCATGAGTAATATCTAACTGTTAAACAGTGTGGGAACAGTGGAGAAACTGGAGCACAGTGAAGAACAAATGTCACCTGTAACTAGGGTTGCCACCTTCTATGTCAAGAAAGGGTAACAATAATGTAGTATAATACAGATTTACAGTTACTATTGGAGAAGAGAAAGATGACTCTGCTCACCAAGACCTGTCTCCTTCTATCACTTCTTTTCTTCTCCTGAAGTTAGGATGCTTACCAGCCTGCTTGGCTGGGTCTAGCTTTCCGATACTGAGTCACTGCATTGTCCAGTCTGTTCTTAAGAACCAGTTCCTCCGACATATTATAACCGCTTGTATTACAAACATAGTGATGACTAAAGCTCTGCACAGCATCACATAAAATAGTTCCAACTCCAATTACTACAACAGTAAAATGCTGCTTACTCATTGATGTATCAGTAATAATAAGCGTCAAAGGCAGCACTTCTCTTAATTATTAGTCGCCTACCTTTCACCAACATTTTGACTGCACAGATTTGACTTGTAATGGAGTATTTTTTTTGTTGCAATGCTGCAGCTGTCATAATCTAAATATCACGCTCATACTATGTCACAGTGAAAATGCCAGACGGGTGGTATTACTAATTTTCACGAAAACTGTGGTTGATGACAGTAGTTAATTACTGTGTTTAATTTAACTCATGTTAACTACTGTATGACACCAAATAGTAAAAGTCTCTCAGACACATATGGAGCAAATGGTCTTTTTTTATTTTGGAACATTTTTAATATTATGAGATCAACAGTTAAACACCATACAAATAAACAAAAAACAAAGTCACATACAGTAATTATGAAAGATCTGTCTCATTGACTAAATACAGTGCATCCGGAAAGTATTCACAGCGCTTCACTTTTTCCATATTTTGTTATATTACAGCCTTATTACAAAATGGATTAAATTCATTTTTTACCTCAACATTCTACACACAATACCCCATAATGACAAATTTTTGCAAATATATTAAAAATAAAAAACTTCACATGTACAGAAGTATTCACAGCCTTTGCCACGACACTCAAAATTAAGTTCAGGTGCATCCTGTTTCCACTGATCATCCTTCAGATGTTTCTACAACTTGATTGGAGTCCACCTGTGGTAAATTCAGTTGATTGGACGTGATTTGGAAAGGCACACACCTGTCTATATAAGGTCCCATAGTTGACAGTGCAGGTCAGAGCACAAACCAAGCCATGAAGTCCAAGGAATTGTGTGTAGACCTCTGAGACAGGATTGTATCGAGGCACAGTTCTGGGGAAGGGTACAGAAAAATTTCTGTAGCATTGAAGGTCCCAGTGAGCACAGTGGCCTCCATCATCTGTAAATGGAAGAAGTTTGGAACCACCTGTCATGTGCCTTTTACTGAGGAATGGCTTCCGTCTGGCCACTCTATCATACTGGCCTGATTGGTGGAGTGCTGCAGAAATGGTTGTCCTTCTGGAAGGTTCTCCTCTCTCCACAGAGCAATGCTGGAGCACTGGCAGAGTGACCATCGGGTTCTTGGTCACCTCCCTAACTAAGGCCCTTCCGCCCCAATCACTCAGATTGGCCAGGCGGCCAGCTCTAGGAAGAGTCCTGGTGGTTCCAAACTTCTTCCATTTACGGATGATGGAGGCCACTGTGCTCATTGGGACCTTCAATGCTACAGAAATTTTTCTGTACCCGTCCCCAGATCTGTGCCTCGATACCATCCTGTCTCAGCGGTCTACAGACAATTCCTTGGACTTCATGGCTTGGTTTGTGAGGGAGCGAGAGAGAAACAGGAAAGGACAAAGGACCCGAGCCAGCAGCACGCAGGGACGCCACCGCGTCGGTTCGGCGGGACAACTCCAGCCGGGAAGAGGGCTGATCGAGCGCCGGATCGTGGGACCCGAGGAACGGAGTACGGACTGCAGGTGGAGAGGAGGGTGACTTCCATCACCGGTCAGAGTCGAGGGGAGGCGCTGTGGGCTTTTTCAGCTAAGTACCCTTTCGATCTCTTTTTAACGGACTAAGGATTTTAAACAAGACTCGCCTCTGGTTTTAGCTTATTTTATCTGACCGCTGATCCCGAGTGTTTCTTCTGTCTCCTGTGCATGTGCTCTGGAGGACTGAGGCCTGCTCCACCCTCCACCTGTCGCTTCAGCTGGTTGGAGAGTGAGAAAATCCAGAGACTGGGATCCTTGGGCGAGACTTTGGGCTGGGGTTATTTATTTTTTAACAATAAATTTTGTGTACACTGTCTGTTGGACTCCTGGTTTTTAACTCTGCTTAACCCTGATTTTAAATTAAGAACCTGCGTTCTCTCGAACCTAGGTTTTTTTTGTTTGTTTTTTTAAAATTACTATATCTTTTAGTATTATTTAGACTGTCTTTTAGCCTCGCCGCACACTGTATGCTGAAAGAGTGGGGCATCAACAGGGAAGACCTAGTTCCAGATCCGTGGCTTGGGTGATTTGGCCTTAATTTGAATCTGGCCATCTCAAAGGTTCTGAGAAGTCTGAGAGGTGACACATCAGTCAAGAGCTGCTGTCATGTGGTATGTAGCTGGAAGAGGAGCCTCCTGAGAAAAAAGCAAGCTGCTCTCAAAATGTCACAGAAGACTCTGATCCATGATCGAAGTCGAAGAAGAGATCAAAGCCTACCTGTCTCTGCCACCCCCTGGGTACTATTTTAATAACAAAATGACTCACCAATTTTTTTTCCTTTGCAACTGACTTGAATAAAACAATTTCATACATCAGAGCTACAATGTAATGTCTTCATTACTGTCATCAATATCATTAATATTTTAACTTACTTAACTTACTTTAACTTAATCAACTTACTGAGCATCTATATAAAACCACAAATTACCACCCTTGTCAAAGCTTTTATTATTGTAGACATTCAGATATTTAAGTTGTTTCTTCAAAGACCCCCTCCAATGAAAAACAAACCTTGTTATCATAACCATGTGGTGTTTTTATATAAGTGATATATATATATATATATATATATATATATATATATATATATATATATATATATATATATATATATATATGTCCCATAAAAATACAGTCAGACAGCTGGGTTCATGGGGTGAGGCCTTCACCATCCTTTCACTGTATCATCCAGGTGCAGCTAGTTATCTGTATTTTCCAAACTAAATTAGCTGAAGTATCTACGTCAGAGCTAGGGACCAAAATGTATCTCACGTTAGCAAAACATTATTAGCTATCTGAGAATATGGTCTAGCCAAAGGCTCGTGATCTATTATCGCTTCACCGTAATGTCACAGAAACATGAAATACATGACCATTGTAATACATCAACTTTAACTCTTTTTTTTTTATTGTCTTTGGAGTTAGTTACTCCTTTAAATATGTAAAATTGATATGACCAAGATCTGGTCAAACATGACAAATGCTGATAGAATGGTTCTATCAGAAACCTGACTAAAGATATCGGTAACTGATTACTGATTAAGTGGTTACAAAGTCTATAGAACTGCTCGTGTAGGTAAAGGAGGAAGGGTTGCAGAATTTATGTCAAATCCAAGCTTATTCGTATTATTACTTATTTGTAGATCTGTCAAAGGCATTCATTTCAGTGGATCATGAACTGCTGCTGAACAGAAATATTGGGTTCAGACCAAAGGCTGTTAAATGGTTCAAAAACAATTTTGTTGTTGAACCCAGTGTGTCTATGCAGTAGGGTTGTCACAATACCAGAATTTTAGTAGTCGATACCAATACCTGTGATTTTCCATGATTCTCGATACTAATTCGATACCACGATAAAAAAAAAAAAAAAAAAAAAAAAAACAGAACCCATGTACTTTTAAATTCACTAATTTATTGAAAAGTGCTTTAAACTGTCAAGTATTTAATACCACTATAAAAACAAGCAATACTGTGCTTTATGGTAATAAATAACAACAATATTCAACTATTTACATTCAAAAAAGAACAGCAGTGGCATGGAGCCTTCAAGTATATAAAACAAACAATATTCTTCTTCTTATAAATATGCAAATAAATAACTAAACAACAGTGGCGTGGAGCCTGATCTCACATAACTAAAACCTCTAATACCAGGCACTGTTTGCATGTCAGCTTGTTTGTGTCTAGAATTGCTCCGTATTCATCCGCCTCCAATGCAAAATATTTCCACTCGCGACTCTTCGTACCTGTTTCGTCAACAAGCCGACGTGTTGTGCTTCCACTCCCACCTGCTGAAGCCATTGTTATTATCTCAGGTTTTCTTCTTCAGTGCCGCTGACTGCTCTGTGCTGCTCATACGCGTATACTGCCCCCGTCAGTTCCGCCAAGAATCAACACGGCTTGCAGAGAAAAGTTGAATATTCGGTTCTAACGGTACCAGAAAAAAGCAGGTATTGGTGTATTTTTTGCATGTTGGTATCGAATTGGTACCGGAAGTATCGGTTCTTGTGACAACCCTACTATGCAGGGGGCTATAAATTAGATTTTCTTGAGATAGCTGTCCCCCAGGGTTCTATTTTGGGGTGTATTTTATTTTCTATTTATATAAATAACTTGTGTAAGGACATTCAACCTAAAATACACCTATATGCGGATGACACTGTTATTTATACACATGTTCCCTCCATAGTAAAAGTAGTAAAAGAGCTTCAGACTAGAGTCATTACAAACTGCTCTGCATGTTTAAAATTAGATTAAAAATTAAATGTTCAGAAAATAAAGTTCATTGTCTTTTCAAAAACTCATATACAGTTGCTTAATGATTTTAGCATTTTCACATCTGATGGTTAATCCATTGAAAGGGTTTTGTTCTAGAAATAAATCTTATTTTCAGTAAGATTCTATTAGTTGTTAGTCAGTCACACTAAACACCACAAGTGAGCTGTGTTTGTATGCCTAGATACCCAATACAGTGCAACCATACCTGCATGCAGAGAAGAGACCAAGACAAAATGAGAGGCTGCAATGTTGCAATGCTGCATGTGACTAGGACAGGAGAGGCACACTCAGACACACCTGCATTCAATTAGCACCTTCTGTGACACCCAAAACAGTCATTGGCTCACTACCAGTGAAATCACTCCCCATACACAAACCACTTCACCCCACGCAACCACAAAACAACATAAAATCAGCACCCATGAGTTGCAGTACAGTTCTACCCATTACAAGCTTTCCACCACACATCTATAAAAGGAACTGAGGACTGGTGGTCCCTCCTAACCATGTGGGTTGTGTTGTCAGGTATGTGTACCCCCAGATATCTGAAGCAGGAGACAGCCAAAGTAGAGCAGAGCAGGAGTGGGACTGATCTTCTAAAAGTCCACAATCATCTCCAGAGGTTGGGAGAGGCTGTTTGCTTTGTACCACTCCTCTAGTTCTTCAACTTCCTGCCTATATGCAGACTTATCGTCGTGAATGATGAAACCCACCACAGCAGTGTCATCTGTGTATTGCAAGGATGCTTGGCTGAGCAACCATGCGTCAGAAGTGTGTGTACCAGGGGACTCAGGATCCTTGCATCCCTGGAGGAAGCCAGTGTTAAGGATTATCAGGGAGAATGAGATGTTGTGGATTCTGATGGACTGGGTTTTATTTGTTAAAAGTATGGTACGCAGTTACATAGAGATGAGGTCAGACCAAGTAGTTAAAGTTTATCCACCAGGGTTTGTGGGATTATGGTATCAAAGGCAGAGCTGAAGAAGAGCAGTGGGATGTAAGAGTCCTTGTTCTCCAAGTGAGTGTCTGTAGTAGTACTGATGGGGGTTTATTGTGACATTGATGATCCTTTTTATGTATGCCATGACCAGCCATTCAATGCACTTCAATGAGTATTGGTGTAAATCTAACCACACAGTAATCATTCAGCTATGTCACTGTTGAGCTTGAAAGGGAGTTTAACAGACATATTGGTAGAACTGCCTTTGAAAGTGAACTGTTGAAGACCCTGAGAGCTGTGCGCAGTCCCTGAGGACCTGGCTTGGGATGTGTTCTGGGCCCGCCGTCTTATGGGATTTACCTAATACATGGTCCTCTTCACATCTATTATGCTCATGCTGAGGGGCAGCCCACCTGGTGCTGGGAGTGAGTTTGGAGCTGGGAGAGGAGATCGAATCCTTGAAAGTATAAAAGGTGTTGAGGGCATCAGGAAGAGACAGGTCCCTGGAACATTCTATGTCTTTCTTGTTGTAGTCTGTAGTGATGCGCTTGATGGAGGTCATTTTTAAAAACAGATGTGTCACTAGACCTGAACGCATCTGTGGTTTTCAGCAGAGCTGATCTTTGCATTTATCCAGGGTTTCTGATTGAGGTAGGTGGTGATTGCTCAGGTGGTGGCAATATCATCAACACACATAATGATGTAGCCAATGACAAATGACTAATACTCCTCCAGGTCCACATATCCAGCACTTGTAGCTGCCTCTCTGAAGACCTGCCAATCAGTATGCTCAAAACAGTACTGCAGCATGATGAGACTGTGATTGGGACACACAGGACTGCTTACAGAAATTCATGTTAGTAGGACAGGACTCTCACACCAGAGACCACTGTTTGTTTCCTCTTGAAACTGTATTTCTTTTTGTGATGAACACTGTTGCTATAACCATGATGACAATGGTCTTCTAACCTTAAGAAAGTACATCTTTGAACCCAAATGACAATCTGTTGCCATAACAGCAAAGGTCTGATGCACCTACCGCTGGTATGCCCCTACAGGTTGTAACATTGTTACCATCATGACGAAGGTCTGGTACGCACGCTGGGTTGTATTAGACGGTAAGGACAAATGATCTCTATGATGATTTACTGTAGATTAGAGGACTTATTGATATAAACAATTCTAGGGAACAGGGTTGAGAAAAAAGTTTAGCTGCAGATGACTGTAAGCAAACTTTACATCCTTTATGGTGAGAACAAGAAGAAGGCATTGTGTTTCTGGTTCACTTTATTTCCATGTGATCAAGCTACATGTAGTATACAGTACTAAACTAAGTAAACTATGTTGAGACCATGTCTGGTTGTTATTAAAAGGCAAACTAAAAAATAAACTGAAATGGGGGAAACTGTTGTAATTATGTAATGAAGAGCTGCTAAGTTTTCATTTCAAGATATTCTTTATTTTTTGTTTGGATAATATTTTCTGTCCAATAATCATAGGTATATTTAAATGCATTTAATTCTAAGCAGCCTGATAGCCAAAGGCTCTCTGAGTGGTCGAGACTATTGAGACTGTGCATGTCAGTGGAGTAAACAGACTTTTCCATTATGTCCCTGGAAGCATCTTGAGACAGTGAGTGCTTTGGGACAGGACACGTCCATGTGGGCAGAGTGTGGATAAAGAGTTGCACCTGTTCAGATACAATGCCAAAATACACTGTGGCCATTTGACTGATGCGCAACTGAAGTGGTGAGAGTGTGCCAAGAAACTACTCACCACACCATAACAGTCAACAGCCTGCTGTGCTGACAGTCACAGGAATCCCTGGGTTTAGCCTGTGTGCACCACATTCTCACACAATGATTAAAGTGATAAGAAAGAAAAACTTATATTTCTCTAACAGAAAATGTGATCTAATTTCTTATCTTTTTCTTGTTAAAGCGGTAATCTACAGAACTTCAGTCCTGGTTGGTTTGGCAACATCTAATGTTACCATGGTAACAGCAAGTCCTCACTGCCCCATCACCCCCTGAAATCTTTAAAAACTGATCCACTGACTAACAACATTGTCCTGTTCTGTAGATGCGTCTTTGATCAGAAGTCTCAGTTAACACCAACTGTGGAGGCAGATCTATTGTATTTCCTGTGAGCCCTTCAGTCTGACACTGTCTCTCCCACCACATTTCACTCAGTTTGTCTTTCCAACTCTATCAAACACTAAGTGAACCTCTCACTTCTGTGTGATTTATAATGCTGAGCCTGGATTCACAGTTTGGAGGAGCAGCCTGTTACTGAGCACATTAGGAAACGTCAAAATATACAGTTCATTAAAAAGTTACATCTTTATGATTATCTGTTGGTTCATATTTGTAGCCTAATCTTGAGGCTGATGTGATACTGGTGGATAAGACAAAGAGGATGCTGTCTCACCACCAGCCTGGATCAACATCACTGTGGAGCTGGATTAAGTTACGATCGGTCAGTGTTGTGTTTGTACTCTGATCCTGATTTTCCTGCTCTGGTTTGCCTCAGTTTGGTCTTACTGCTGTCAATACAGACCGCCGTGGAGGACTGAATTAGGTTACAGTGACAGTTACGAATAGATCTTGTGCGCTGTAAACTATTGACCTATCTCAATCCATGTCTTCAAATAGGGTTTGGTTTTACTTAGTGTGTTAGAGATGTATCATCTACATGAGGAGGAGATTCCCCCAGAGGATCAGGACTGCTGGTAACATCAGAGGTCTACTAAAGCTTTCTGACAACCAGTGGTCAGACGGCCTCTGACACCTGAGCTCAAGGGTGTAGGTTTGGTCTCAACACTGGTAGGAACAAAACAACCCACCTCCCCTCCAAGACACAAATATACATCTAAATAAAACTATGCATAGTAACAGAACAGTGACTAAAAGTAAACTTTAGGAAACAGAAAAACTAACAATATTTTGCATCCATCATCAACATGTTTATATTCAGTAATACTGCCAGTGATTAAGTTCCCCCTTTTCCCTTGGTTTCACATTTAAAACTAGCTAATGGCTAAACTAGCACCTTGACAAGCTACAACAGTAAAATGCTGCTGAACCAGTGATGCATTGAGTGATTTGATGCCTACAAATCAATAACTTGACTTTCTAATGAGAAAAAAAATCAAGAAAATAACATAAATTACATAAAAATCTAAAATTATTTTATTTTAATATAAATTTAAAAACATGTTTTAAGATGTAGTCTGATATCATGTGTCAATTAACCAGAATCTGTAAATATTTAAATATATTTATATATACTTATAAAAGTTTCAGCAGCTGAATGTAAGAACAATCTTCAAGTGTTAAACTCACTTAAATCATATTCAACGCAGTGGCGTCAGCACAAACAAGGAAAGCAATGACTGACCAGTGATAGCTGAAAATAGATGAAGTGACCAGAGCAGAGGGTTAACAAGTTAGTTAGTTAGTTCAAACATAGCACGAATGTGTTCACTCAGATATTGGAAGGGACAATTCTGTCCTCCAACAATATTGGTAGGGACATGTTCCCACTGTCCACATGCAAACCTAGGCTCTTGCCTGAACCACTCATTGTGTTCAACTCCACACACAGCTGGAGGTATCTAGTCTTCTCAGGGTCTTCAGTCGGGCCTCGAGACAATCCTGTTGTTTCACTTCAGGTTTGTTCATGCACAAAAATTTATACTGAGAATTTAGAAGAATACAAGCAAAACAGGAAGTCTCCAGATTAGTCTCCAATCTGGATTTTTTGGTTCAAAGCCATTTTAAAATTCAACTGGAACTGACGATCATGATCAGTAGATTTTGTAGTGAATGCCATGAAGTCATTTTCACATACTCACGGCTCTCTTTGATATATGATGAAAGAGTGTTATAATTTAAACAGGAACATGCAGGTTATTGAGAAATTTCCACACTTACTATAATGAAGAATTACCTATACTTATAAATGATAAAATACAAAACAAAATAAATGTCTGTACACTGAAAAAAGAAGCACAGCAAATGTAGTTTGTGAGCAAAAAGATATAAACTCATAACTCAAGATCCTGTCTGTTTAAAAGTTCAGTGGAGCCAGAACATACAGGACTCATCCAGCCTTAAAAATAGAAATGTATCATTTTAACACTTAAACATACTAAATGATTAACTGCAGAACTCACTTTGTTGAAAACTGTTAAAGTTATAAATGCCATCAATTCTGAAACAGACAAATCTGTGATTTTAATCATGGTAACACTCTGCTTCATTGGTCAGTGTGTCAGTGTTGTGTTTGTCTGACAGAAGCTCAAAATGACTTTGATCCAATTTGAAGTCTCACTCTTAAGATTCACTTTTTCCACCTTGTTGGTTTTCAGCTCTGTATTTGAACCAGATGAATTTTGCTCCAAATTGTGAAACTCAGCTACTGACACTGGAGGAATCCAAATCAGGAGGAGCTGATAGCAATGTTTTTTTTATTGTTTTGATTGAGAGACCCATAGCAGAAGAAATTACATTTTGTGCATTTAATGCAATTGTAGATTTTAGTAAAGTTTCATTCTCATATCAAATTTATGATCATCACTCGAAAGTCTCTTGCATGCTGATCGGGAAGAACTAATGACATAGCAAACCAAATGGACCCTGGTTAGTTTGAGATGATGATCACATTATGGCCATGTAGTAGGAATCTTTAAATACATCCTCATGCTGAAGATCAGGGAGAAAGAATCCTGTTTTTTCTTAACTGAATTCACAATTACCTTGTGGTGAGAGTTTGGAGGGTGGGGGGCATTAGGGCTCCAGTTAATCTGCTTTCACATCTGTCCCTGCTGTCCTCAGCATCAAAGGACACCGAGCAGCAGCGGAGCAGACCTCTGTCTGCTGCAGAGGTCTTGCTGGGAAGAAAGAGAAAAGGATGTGACTAGTGAGCCATTACAGCATCATTGACAGGTCCAGGAAAAGGTAGATGGAGAGATGGACACAATAGGACAGCCTCAGCAGGACACAGAGACACTGCAGAGCATGTCAGTCTTGAAATGAGCTTTCATCCTGTATTCAGATTTCTCAGGTTATTTAGAGGGAAATAATATAGCTCCACTGACAGACAGGCACACTAGGAAAGGAAAAGTCACTCTTGTAATCATTATGTAGTGAAGCCTGATTAAATGAAACCAGAGTGTGAATTATACACTGACAATCCTGGGGGTTGACTTTTCGTCTGAGGTGAAAGGGAACCACTATCTGCTTTGTTTAACTAAAGCTGACAAATAAATATAGTGGAGTAGAAAGTACAATATTTCCCTCTGAAATAGTGGAGTGGAGTACAAAGTAGTATAAAATGGAAATACTCAAGTTAAGTACAAGCTCAAAATTGTATTTAAGTAAAATATTTAGAGTAAATGTACTTAATTACTTTCCACTTCAGCACACATAGATTTTAATTTGGTCCAATGAGCTAAAAGGTAAAACTCCTGAATTCCTGAGTTAAAACAAAGGATGTTTCTGTTATAGAGGTTAATATCAAAAAGATAAAAGATGAACTAAACCACCACAGACACACAAAAGACTATTAACATGAAATAATAAACTCTATATGGATGTCAACATGAATCTGTACAGCAACTGATCCTCCACTGTCTCACTGCTCATGACTGAGCACCAGTGTTTGCTAACATTAGATCATATGATATTTTATATTGGTGATGAAATGACAAGCTAACACTGGAAATGAAAGGGTGGAGCTATCAGCTAGCAAGCATTAGTTAACTAAACTGTAACTGAAAGCTAAAGTTAGAAACTAGCAAACATAAGTTAAACTGAAACTTAAAGCTAAAGTTAGAAACTAGCTAACATTAGTTAAAATGTAACTTAGGCTAAAGTTAGTGGCAATACTGCATATGTTGGTATCGATCCGATACCAAGTAAATACGGGCCAGTATCGCCGATACCTTCAGTGTTTTTTGTGATGTTTCCTTTTTTATTATTAAATAGTTAAAACCCAGGACAGAATTAGGACAAAGTTTATAATTAAATAGAAAATGCTTTATTATCAGATTTTTTTTCAGAAAAATCTTAAATAAAAAGTGCACGCAAACCAGTAAACAAATTAAAACAAACAAGTACTGTTGAGAAACTATAATACAAAAATTAAATAAAAATTCTCAACAACAAAAACAACAACAGGTGAAAATATAAATAATATGTAAACAACTTAACAACCCCCAAAGCCTTTAGTTAGTCTGTGCAGAACAAAGGTTCTGGTTACAGGTTTTTGTTCAAGAACAGTATCATATTAACATTTTTTGCTTTTAATGCACTTCGTCTGTGACTCACTAACTGCCCTGCTTTTGAAAAAATCCTCTCAGCTGGCACTGATGGTCACTGAAATTCCTGAAGCCATCATCCTCCACTATGGAAAGAGGTTGCAGGTCTTTCACAATCATCTCTGCCTGGCTCTTTGTGATCTCCTCTGCTCTTGGGGAATCAGCTAAGTGAAATAATAAAAGAAATAAGCCTTTAGCACAGCTATGTGTAGTTTAAATGCAGTAATCATACAGTATCCCTTTGACAGTTAACACAAAAGGGCAATAATATTCAATAAATTCTGAGCCATGTTATATTCAGTATATGTGTTTCAATTCCAGTAAATGTAGTCATTTAAATAACACATTTCAATGGGATAAATGTATTACATCAAGGTCTTAGCATAATTTATATTTTTTGAGTTGGCTAAAGTAATAAATAACAGTTTCACTTTGTTACTGTCAACACTATAACCTGCCTGGATATTCTCTGCCATGCTGAAAGGCCTCTGCCAATGACCTCTGCCTCTGGACTGGGGGTCTTGCAGCGGGGCCAGGGGGTGGGGGATTTCTCTCCTCCTCTCTCTCTCCGTGTTTTTTCTATATGTTTATATAAATTTGTAGTGTTTCCACTATACCTGACTAGCTTTTTACAAATCCCACATTTTGCTGTTGTCTCGTTTTGGGCTTGAAAATCCAGCCACACGGCTCCTCTTCCTCTCTGCCATCCTTCTGTTGTATTTTCTCTGTGTGTGAAACTTGCTTGTTTGTTTGTTTGTTTGCTTTGCGCGTCTAAGTCACGTGAATCACGTGACGGCGCAACATCTAAACACAAGAGGGGGAGGGGGAGCACAGTGCGCCTGCTCTGCGCTGACACAGGAGCGAGTCCCGTGACCTGTTTCCTCTTTGCCGGAACCGCAGCATTGCAAACAAGAGCGGAACTTAAAGTAAAGAATCGATCTCACCAGGCTAGTATCGATCCGATACCGATACCGACTTGGTATTGATACTGTTGATATTTGGATCGATCCGCCCACCACTAGCTAAAGTTAGAAACTAGATAACATTAGTTAACTAAACTGTAACTTAAAGCTAAAGTTAGAAACTAGATAACATTAGTTAACTAAACTGCAACTTAAAGCTAAAGTTAGAAACTAGCAAACGTAAGTTAAACTGTTAAAGTTATTTTGGCCTTTTAGTGCCTTTATTGGATAGGTCAGTGAGAGAGTGACAGGAAAGTCAGGGAGAGAGAGGGGATGACATGCAGCAAAGGGCCGCGGGTCGGATTCAAACCCAGGGCCGCTGCCTTAATTGGGGCGCCTCGGTGGCACACCTGGTAGAGCGCACACCCTCTACCAGGTGTGCCACCGAGGCGCCCCAATCGCTGATGGAATTTTACAACAGACAGTATGGGTCATCATTTTACTCTTCACCTTTGTTTTCACTATGACCCAAATTAAATTAAACCATGATGATCTTGTCCTTTCTTTCAATCAAGCTGAGGGTGTCCATGAAATATATCTCCAAAAAGCTGACACCTGAGGTGAAGAGAAGGTCTCCTCAGGTAGTTTCTAAATCTGAAGCTAACTCCTGCTGGGTCTCACTGATTATTTTATTATGAAATGAGGAAGTGTCAACAGCCATAGTTTCATTATATTCCCTTTGCTCCCTGCTGCTCTGAAGCAAGGCCCTCTGGAAACTCTCATCACTCACCTACAAACATCATTAGCATTTAGAGAGGCTGGGATCATCCTAGGCACCACACACACATACACACACACACACACACACCTGAAATCCATTCGAGATCTGAAGACTCTCACAGTCACACACAAAAACAGGAACAGGAAAAACAGCAGAAATTTCAGATTAAAATTCTATTTGTGTCAGATGACGAACATCAAAGTGACAAGAGGCACTTCCCTCCATCTCTGTCATACACCGGCACACAGCTTCTGGTTCAGGAGGATTTTCTCATTATAACAAAATGTCCTGTGGATAATGTAGAAAGTTCTCCTGTTACACTAACAAGATGTTTCTCATATTGATCACTCTTCATGTTGCTGTATTCTTCACCTCAACCTCCAGGTCTGGCTCCCTCATCCACCTCTTCCTCCCCACGTCTCTCAGACCTGTATCCATTCACTGCCCGCTTTCCTTGTTTAAAGATCTCATACTGAAAGTGATTGAAATCAACATAATTGAGTAACATTGTTTTTAAACTAATTTAATGGAGCATGTTCATATAGTTTTACTAATCATCAACCTCCAGGTGTGAAACATCAACAGTGAAGAGCTAAAAGCTGCAGTTCCTCTAGTGACCACTAGAGTCTGGCTCCAGCAGTGAGTCAGTCCCCAGAGACTCCCATGTTCAAATGTCCAACTTTACAGCAGAAAGAAACATGTTTACAGCCTGGTACAAAAACTGTTCTGGTCTCTAGAGCTAATTTCCTCCTTCATGACAAATGTATGGCTGAATTTCATAGAACTCACCTACCTAACTCACCTTAGATTTGATTAAGGACTAAAGGTATGAAGAATAGAGGGCGTGGCCTCTTTGACTGACAGGTGGCTTAGGGTTAGTGTTAGCATCGAAGTCTCAGCTCCACACATGCCCCACCTCTTTGACCATTTTTGGATTAGCTGGGAATAAGGGGTGGAGTCAGGTACTGCCAAGATGGTGACGGTGGAGCAGCTCACTCTGAGCTTGAGAAACCTGTGGGTGACATCACAGAGGCTACGTCCATCTTTATTTACAGTTTTACCCAGGTTTGTGATAACCTATGAAGTAATACAGTCATCAGAAATAAAAGACTTGTCGAATAGAAACATAACATTTGACAAACCAAAGTTAAAATGTTCAGTTGAAGATAGAAGAGCAAAATAATAGTCCCTATTGATGACACTATAACACAAATATACTGTCTAAGACAAAAGAACGCAGAGCAAGGATTTACCAAAGCTCAAAACTGTTTCTAGTGATCAAAAAACTTGGGGCAGAAATGATTTTCTTATAGTAATTAAATCATCCGCTTACAGTGTCTTTTTATACATGACCACATATGGAAAAAAATTTAAACTGTAGTAGCCTCCCACTGCAGCTGTCCTATGCTGAGGCTCCTCTAAGTTGTTTGAAGTAGGTTTTTGGAGCCACAGTGTGTAACGACCATCAGTGCCTGCTCTCCTAACAAAAGGCTACAACCACACTTCTACACTTTAGTCTCTTCCTCCTGCCTGTACAAATATGTGACTATTTTACACTCTGCTGCTATCGCCATATTATTATTATTATTATTATTATTACATCATTGTTAGCACTATAATATTATTACTATCATATCATTGTCGTCATTGTTACCATTATTATATTATCCTTGTTATCCATGTTATTATTATGATTATAACATAATTGTTGTCATCATTATTATTATAATACCATGGCTATTATAATAATTATTATTACTGTTATTAAGGTATACAATTGACTCTCACCATCCAAACACACACACACACACCTACTTCACTTCATGTATACCCCATCTACTATGATTTATGGTCCTCAATGTCTTTCTGTTTGTCACTTTCTGTTTCATCATGTTTTTTCAAAATAACGTTTTTTTAAAAATGAATAAAAAAATAACATAAAATAAAACAGAGACTTTCAGAAACACTGCTGGAGCTATTTTAGTCGCACATAACCTAGGTTCACTGAGTGTGTGTGTGTGTGTGTGTGTGTGTGTGTGTACATGCACTTGTTGTGGGCACAGAGACACCATGTGATGTCTTCACTTCTATGGCTCAATGACTTATTTTCCCTCCCTGGTTTCAGTTTTGTTTTTTCGGTGTAGTTCTCATCCCTGCTCTCTCACAGCAGCAGGTGTGTTACCTGAAGGGAGTGTGATGCTTCACTCTCATCATTCAGACTGGGCTCAGAGCAGTTTGTGTTATTTTATCTTTACATCAATGGTATATGGTATATATATGATAATGAATTGCATAAAAAATAAAGGAAAAAGGAAAAAGCTTTGGTAATAACACTCATCAGCTTATAGTTATTCATTTGATCTGTGCAGATGTGACGTCACCATGAGCAGTCAATAAATACAAACAGACAGGTGATGAAAAACTGGCAGTTGTCTAGTCATAGTCTGTTTTTAGTTTTACATTAGATGTGAATACTATTTGACAACATCAAATAGAAGAGGAATGTCCTCCTGCTTACCGCAACATTTTGGTTTGAGTGATCTCAGCACTGTCTGTGTCATTGTTCATGCTGCCACAGTCCCAGTTCATCACAGTACACTACATCAAATCAATGATATAAACCAAGGTAAGAGTACAGTAAAATGTCAGCAACAGGGAGGATGAATTTTCCCACTAATTCCATGTAAAACAACAGCAATATAAAAATCCTGACAGGGTATAACTAGAATAACAAAACTGTCAGTATTGGCAAACAATGAAACTACAGCTGTGTCCAGCTGTGACAGGTTTCAACTCTTGTGTCTCTGTTTTTAGTTTTATAAAGAGACAGTCTAGATCTACTCTGTATGAAAAGCCACTGTAATAAATAAAGTCACATGACGATAAAAATAACCATAAACTATGTTTTCTAAACTACAAAATATCAGATTGAATGAACAAATTAAATAATATTACTAAAGTTACATATTACTATTAATGAACCAACCAACCAGCAGCCAGACTGATTTGAAATGAAAAGCTGATATAGCTACATAACCTCACCAGCCTTACATTATTAGAATAAAGCTGGATCCTAATTCAGGGGCCACATCCTTCAGAGGACCCAGTCTATGAAGGTGTGGCCCTTCGTCGTAGACCACAAAGGCTGAACCCAAAAGAGATGATCTGGTATATGGAGGATTTTCACTGTGCGTCACCAGCTGTTTCCTGTCACAAAGTGCAGCTCATGTTGCCTAGCGACCTTGACAACGCGTAACTTTTTTCGCAGTAACTGGAGGTTTTAAGGCCCTTGGTTTTAACAGTTGCACTGACACTTAACAACACTTATATTTAACAGTGTGATCCTCAGGCTCTCTGTCTGTGCTGTTTGCTTTCATTACATGTGTGCAATGAATGTTGAATGAATGGGGTTGGTGTGTCCCCACCAGTGTTGAGACCAAACCTACGCACTTCATCAGACATGTAGAACCATTATTTCACATAGTGTTATTTTAGTGTTGTTGTTCTTCTCTCATTAAAAATGTACTTGAACTGTTTAAACAGCTGCTTCCTTGTGTTTTCTGTCATTTCCCTGAATGTAAAGAACCTTGTGTATATAAAAGTGGCTATATAAAATAAATCTATTAACATTGTGTTTATTGTTAAAATCTCGGCATTACTATTGATGGTAGTGACAGAAAATATGAAATGATGAAGTTTAAAAATCTTAGAGAGCATCTGAATGATCACTTCAGTCAAACTAAACTAAACATCCAGTCATTGTACTTGGTTTGTGGATTTGATCACAGAGCTAACTGGCTGTCCTCTCCACTACAGCCAGCAGATGATTAGCACTACCCCATCACCCCCTTCTATTAATAATATGTGCAAATTACACTTAATCGCTCGTCATTTAGGTCATCTTCAGATGGAGCCGCACGCCCGCCATCTAAACACATTACATCGTGACACGGCAATTATGTGTTATTTGGGAATAGAAGGTACAATGGCTGACTCTCTTTGTGGGAACATATCTCTGTGCTTCTTATGATCTTCACTGTTGTGCACACCATCTGTGTTCTTCCCTCAAACTGAGATGAACAACTGTGATCTAGACTTTGTTTGAGAGACAAATTCAAACTTTGTCATCACCCTACATTATGTCTGTTTTATCAACATTAAAACATAGTCCTGAATCTTAAAGTAATGTGGTTCATGTGACCCTCAGTGTCTCTGGAGTAGCTCCAGTGTGTATTTGGAGGATTATTAATCCCTAAATGGTATTCCCCTTTTAATCCCCTCTCTCTTTTTAACTCATTGTTGGTCATTTTTTTGTCCTGGACCGCTCATCACAGTGCGTCACGACCAGTAATTTACAACATTCATTAGGTGACTCATATGGTCACACAAACACACACACAAATACGGATGCTTAATGTATACAGTCAGTCTTCAGGAGACCTATGTATCTTATTCATGATGCCCTGTGACAGACATGGTATCATACCATCATTTAAAGCTCCATGTTTTAACTTCTGTGTTTTATCTGAAGTGTTGATCTCCATCAGAAGATATATTTGTGGTTTTAAGAACCAAAAACCATCTCAGTGTAGTTTTACATCTCCTCTCTCAGGCTTCTCTCTGGAGCTCTAGTAGCAACAGGTCAGTCAGCCAATCAGAAGAGAGGATCTGAGCCTCTCTTCTGATTGGCTGACTGTTTTCAAAGTGATTTATAAAAATATAGCAGATTTCAGGTAAACACTCGTGGCTGAAGGCAGTAACTGCTTTGTTGTGACATCACAAAGTTCCAGAAGTCCTGACAGCTGGTTTTAAGGCTCAGTCTCTGAATACAGGCTGTGTGCATTTCTCTGTGGACTGAGGCTTTGATACTTTCACAGTATTAATATAGAACCTAGACCTGCTTTATAATCACAAACACATGGACATCTACTTTTAGACTGTGCAAAGTTTTTTTTTTCTCAGTTATTTAAAGAAATGAAATTATTAAGTAGAGTCATCATATGTAAGTTAGATTGTAAGATGCATCATAGGGGTTGTGCTGTGTATTGTGAGTCTCATTGTGAGTATGAATGATGTGTATTGATGTATCTGATGTAATCAAAGTATTGTCTATGACTGTATGGGAAGAGTAGCCACTGTCACAAAACAGTAGGTAATGGGGATGGTCCTTTTACATCCTTTTACATAAACCAAGGCCCACAGGACTAAATGACTATAGACCCATTGCCCTGACCTCTGTGGTCATGAAATCATTTGAGCGCCTTGTCCTGTCCCACCTCAAATCCATCACTGACCCACTCCTGGACCCCCTGCAGTTCGCCTACAGAGCCAACAGGTCTGTAGACGACGCCGTCAACATGGCTCTCCACTTCATCCTCCAGCACCTGGACTCCTCAGGGACCTATGCCAGGATCCTGTTTGTGGACTTCAGCTCTGCCTTCAACACCATCATCCCGGCTCTGCTGCAGGACAAGCTCTCCCAGCTGAGCGTGCCTGACTCCACCTGCAGGTGGATCACCGACTTCCTGTCTGACAGGAGGCAGCACGTGAAGCTAGGAAAGCACGTGTCTGACTCCCAGACCATCAGCACTGGATCCCCACAAGGCTGCGTTCTTTCTCCTCTGCTCTTCTCCCTGTACACCAACACCTGCACCTCCAGCCATCAGTCTGTCAAGCTCCTGAAGTTTGCAGACGACACCACTCTCATTGGACTCATCTCTGATGGCGATGAGTCTGCCTACAGGTGGGAGACTGAGCGTCTGGTGACCTGGTGCAGGCAGAACAACCTAGAGCTAAACGCTCTGAAGACAGTGGAAATGATAGTGGACTTCAGGAAGAGCCCAGCCCCACCCACCCCCATCACCCTGTGTGACTCCCCCGTGGCTACCGTGGAGCATTTTCGCTTCTTGGGAACCACCATCACACAGGATCTCAAATGGGAGCTAAACATCAGCTCCCTCATCAAAAAAGCTCAGCAGAGGATGTATTTCCTGAGGCAATTGAAGAAGTTCAACCTGCCAAGGACTATGATGGTGAACTTCTACACCTCCATCATCGAGTCCATCCTCACCTCCTCCATCACCATCTGGTACGCTGCTGCCACGGAGAGGGACAATAACAGACTGCAGCGTATCATCCACTCTGCTGAGAAGGTGATTGGCTGCAATCTTCCGTCCCTCCAGGACCTGTACGCCTCAAGGACTCTGAGGCGTGCAGGGAAGATTGTAGCTGACTCCTCCCACCCTGGACACAATCTCTTTGAGACACTCCCCTCTGGCAGGAGGCTGCGGTCCTTCAGGACCAAAACCTCTCGCCACAAAAATAGCTTCTTCCCATCTGCTATTAGCCTCATCAACAAGGCTAGAGAGCCCCACTGTTGCTGATCAATTGCACCAATCACCAGAAAAAATTCCTTGTATGTGAAAACATACTTGGCAATAAAACTGATTCTGATTCTGATTCTGATTCTGATTCTGATGTGTGTACTTTGAAAGGTGATGTCTTCTTTTGTAACATGAGCTGTATGGACCAGTTAATGAATAGAACCTGTGCTGTGTGGATGCTGTGATTGGCTGAGTTTTAGTAGTAGGTTGTGACTGGACCATGCATCATGCTCAGTGATGAACTCATCTTCCAACTTTTTCTTTCTGTCCTAGTCTGTCTACATAAGTATGCCCATTCCCAGTATCAGTTGTCAGGAATACTGTGAGACTGATTATTGCCTTGATCTGAATGATGTTGTGGACAGACTTGTGCTCAGGGCTGCACCATCTTCTGTTTTATACTGTATGTATATCCTGTAACACAAAAATTTTGTAAATTTTGGAACATGACAAGTTCAAGGTTCTTAAAATAATATAAACCACAAAAGAAAAAAAATTATACCTATAGTTATTATTATTTAAAGTGAATGGTGATATTCTATCATTATTCTCCATGTCAACAAATCCCATGTATGTAAACCAGCAGTCAGTGTATTCAAAGCCTGATATATCTGCACCATAGAGCTCCATCAGTGAGCCGCACTGCTGCACTGGGTCACATGATCCTTCACGGCCACAAACACACAACACAGCTTGAATTGGGAAAGAAAGCTTTTAGGGTTTCGGCACTTGATGCTTGGAACAATCTTCAATCTGAACTCAATCTGAAATCTTCTCTGTTGTGTGATTCTTTTACGGTAAATGTGTTGCTGCTATCTTGGCCAGGTCTCCCTTGTAAAAGATATCCGTGATCTCAATGGGACAAACCTGGTTAAATAAAGGTTAAATTAAATTTAAAAAATAAAAAAAAAACACAGTCCCACACACAGAACATCTGGTAGCAGTCACCTGTGTTTGTTACAGGCTCCTGTCGCCTAGCAACCTTGACAACACATAACTTTTTATACAAAGACTTGAGGTTTTAAGGCCCTTGGTCTTAACAGTTGTCGCTATACATTTGACCCACCACCATTTATTCAAGTGTCCCAGTTCTGAGTGTTAATGTTATGCTCTACATAGAGCCCTCCAACAGTGGTTTAAAAAGGTAACACCTATGGTATGTACACTGCTGTCTGCTCACACCCTCAGATTTTATAGATGTAAAAGCCACTGAGGCAGCTGAGAGGACAGGTGAGACAGGTGAGACAGACGTCACTATGACAACCTGAAAATCTTAAATCACCATAAGTTTATCTGTCACTGATCCTGCAGGTGACAAGAAATCCTCTGTCATATCAGTGGCCTTCAGAAAGTCTCATCATTTAACTCTACTTCTAATTCTAGTTTCACTGAATTACACGATAACATGACATCATAGCAACAATTAAATCTGTGATAGTTTATTGACAGGAAATTAATCAGAGACACCCTTTTTTAAGTATGTGTGTGTGTGCAACTTTTGACAATAATCCATTATTGATTTAACATCCTCTTGTTGAAGCTTCTCAGATGTGTGTGTTAACATTACAGTAAGTTGACTGTTTTGGGGTTTCAGACTGTTGGTTGGACAAAACAACATGTGATGACATCACCTGTGGCTCTAGGACATTGTAATGGTCAGTGTGCTTGTGTGTCTCCAGAGTGTACACCACAGTCTCAGGCTCAGAGCTAATTTAACCAAACAGCCCCCTCTGCTGGTCAGAGGGTTTACAGGTCTTGGAAATATTTGTCGGAACTGCGATTTCTGTATTGTACCCACTCATGTTGGGAATGATTAATATCCTCTGTGTTTTTGTTTTTTTTTATCATATTCTTTAGAACTGACATTTGAGTAGTGAATTTAAATTGACTGATAATTTAAAGTATTGTTGCACTGTCACAGAGAGGTCTGCTTTCTCCTTTTCAAAGAGGGTGTTGTAAAAGGAGAAATACAATGGACCCTACATTAGTCAGAAAATAGAAAAGCCCAAGCAAATAAAGAAATGCTGTATCTGTATATGTTTTTGATGTAGAAAAAGTATATGAGAACTGCTTATTAAATTAAGTAAGTGTGGGCAGGAGGTTATATAACTGGCTGCTGGACTTCCTATTAGGTCGGACAAGAGTAGGTAAAGAACACTCAAGAGTTTATCATGTAGAGAAGGAATCCTGCAAGGCAGTATCTGCAGTCCAGTGCTGTTTAACATCATGATTAATGATATTTTGAGAAAGTGGAGAAAGGGATAAGGAAATTGCTGAATGATGGGGTGATGGGGTCTTAAGAATAAGACATTAAGACATAAACAGAAGGAGGCTGCAACTGAGAGGGTGCAGCTATGTGCAAATAAGTGGGTTTTTAAACTATCTGTCGCACAGACACAAGTGATATGTTTCTCTAGACATCATAAGGCAATATCCTAGAAACTATACAGCCAAACACTTGGACGGGTCAGTATGATCAGGTTTATTATTTGAGGAAAAGTTGACCATGAGGCAGCCCATTGAAAAAATAAAGGACAAATGTAAAAAAAAAAAAAGTCAACAATCTTTTAAGATGCCTGTCAGGACGAGACTGGGGAGCAACCAGTGCATCAAATGTTAGAATACGGGAGCTTATCTGTCAGCAGCTGAGAGTCACCTGAATAAGCTGGATGTGAAACAGGCTCAAGGGCTAAGACTATGTAGTGGAAAATTAAAAACATCTCCAGTAGCTGCCATGCATTAAGAATAAGAAGAGAGAAACTGATGCTGGCATACTGGGTTAATTGCAGGGGTATAGTAGCTCACTCCCTATAAAGGCCATCTTGGAGGACTGACACAATGAAACCCATTTCAGAAGCTTTGGTTCTGGAAAAAATATTAAAGACAAAAATGTAGGATGAAGTAACAGTCCAACAGTTCCTTCTTCAGCCATTCTTCCCTGGTTCTTTGTGATGCCATTCATAGATCTAAATACTGTATACAGCAACAACTGAAGAGGAAATCCAAACAGACACCTGGTGGGAGCACAGATCACAGAAGCTGCAGTTTTCATTCCACAATGCAAGGTAGCTATTAGAAAAGAACCGCAGATCACCAGTACATGCAGTTGAGCTTGTTGCTATTCTCATAGCTTTGGACTGGTTAGAATAAAATAACAAAAATAATGCATTCATTACATCTGATATTTAGGCAATACTCACAGGCATTAATCTGTGAAACTGTGCAGACCAGATTTTATTTTTTAAATTCACTATTTGACATTCAGACTGTATAAAAAGGGTCTGATGGTTATCTTTGTTTGGGTTCCTGTCCATGTAGGAGTAGGAGGAAAGGAGGATGCTGATATACACCAAACAAGCATTTAAATTGCAAACATGAAAATTAAGTTAAGTAAAGCTGAAGGTAAAACAATTATAAAGAGTTCGATGCAAAAATTATAGCAAGAATATTGGGACATAAAATACTCAAAAACATCTTCATAATATCCAAAAACATGTAAGTTTGGGAAGGAGGCTGAGCAGGAACTGAAAAGAAGAGGATGAAATTTACTGGGTTAAAGAAGGCTAAGCTAACCATCACTATCGCGAACCTCCTCGGGGATGCCTTAAGGGGTATGTGCAGTCATCTAATTAAGTATCTCAAAGAAACGGGGTTGATAGAGAGTTATTTTATTTTATTTTATCCAATCCAATCCAACGTTCCACACTCAACTCCGGTAGGTGGCGGTAATGCACCTGAAAGCTGGTTGCCAACCGTGAATCAAACCAAAAGAAGAAGAAGAAGCGCGCACGGAGGATGAAAGGGGCGGGGCGAATTAAAACTGAGCCTTCGAACTCGCCGTCGCCACAGGAAGTCACATTGTGTTTTTCATTTCCAGAAAAGCTTCAATAGCACCAAGTTTCACACAATTTCTCACATTCAGTTGAATTTTATCTTTAACAGAACAAGGGTTTTTGAGGGTAAGAAGACGTTTATGGTCCGTTAGAGTTCCGTCTGTTACGCTGTGAAAACACTGAAGCAGGTAGGAAACACACTGGCGCCTTGTAGCGGTTTCATTGACTACATCTTCAGTCTGAAGCTTTTCTTCCACGATGATGAACTACTCTGACTACGACTCTGACGGATACTCGTCTAATGAAGACGCAGACTACGTCCCGTCAGGTGAGGACTGTGGCGCTGAGTGAGGTGCAGCGAGCAGTGAATGGTAGTATCAGTTCTGTTACTACAGGACGTAGCTGATTTAGTCAAGTGTTGTAACGTTCATGAACTGTCACATAGGATCACTAACATTAGCTCACCCTCACATGGTCCCTAACATCATAAACTAGATGTAGTGTAAATTATTCATCATTCATGCTCCTCCTCACCTTCGTTCAGGGGCACTGTGCTGAACTCCGTAAAGAAAATTATTAAATTATTTAGACTTATTGAGTTATTTAACTCACACAGGTCGATCATCATGACTTAAGACTATTTTCAAACTAATGGCATCTTCTGGTAGTTTCGGCTTGAGTTAGATTCATAAAGTGGCATTTACTTTAATACATTTATAATTTCTCTGATTGGTTTCCCTCTGCTGTGCTGTGGTTAACGTCATTTTAGACCGTGTCTAACGGGCACGTTGTTTATTACTGGTTACAAACCCTCCTCCCTGTTGTCAGGTTAATGTCTCCTTCACCTGTTCACTCACCTATCAGGTAAATTTACATGCGGTTCACCACTGAATCTTGTAACGTGTGTCTTGTAAAGAGGAGGGAAGGTGATATTTGGCCAGTGATGAATAAACTATTATATGTAGACACTTGAACAGTTCGTTTGGTTGGTTATTAGGCACATCTATACAATCTGCTGAAATCAGCCACAGCTCCCACATCAGCCAGTGTGTGACCTTGTGACCCTGAAAACAGGATGGACCCACACAGAACAATGCTGGGACTGGTACCAGAACTGGAACCAGGACTGGAGCCGCCTCCAGTGCTGATATAAGACTGAAATGCCAGTACCTGACTGGAGAGCTCAGGTGATATTGTGCCATTAAAATGGTTACAAAAGTAAAGATTTTTCTTAACATAAAGTAAAGAAAAATCTGCAAGCAACAGTGCAACAGGAAATGGACCAGGACTTCTGTGTGTGACGGCAGATACTTCAAGAAACTACAGTCCAGCTGGAACTGAAGATGTAAATTATGTTCTCACCCCAGAACTACAGATTACTATTGATGTACTTTCTCCATCATAGTGACAGGTTACAGGGTCAGGTCCATAAGTCTGATATACCAAACTGAAACCTCTCCATACGTTGATATCATTATCCACCACTGTCACAGTATGGATTTTTTTTTTTTTTTGTACCGTGATGAAAAAGCAATGTGTCCCTGTGATTTATCACCAATGCTCTCCTCAATTACTCTTCCTCCTTAGCCGATAACCTCAGCGAGGATGACATCAATGAGTGTGAAAAGGAAGAGCCTCTGCGCGAGGATGACGATGTGCCACATCCTGATGATGTCAGCAAGAAGAAGAAGAAGAAGAAGAAGGACATTAGTAAAAGGTGAGAGGGTTTGAGTCATGGTGTGATGGTCAGAGAGAGGACAGAGACTCTGGGGCCAGTTACACAAAACAGCTTAAGATTTTCCTTAGAGTCTGAGTTAAGGTTGCCTTAAAATAAAAACAAAACACCCTTAAGTCCCTTAAAATCACTTAAGTATTTAAGTTTTCTTCTTATCTAAATCTTATACTTAAAGAATCACTTAAAGTCAGTTAAAGTGTTGCACTAAAGACCTTAGTGACCAAAGTCCGGAAAAAACTAAAGGTTCCTCTGACTCTGTCTGAACCGAGTTTATGGTGATAAATGAAGAACATGACCTGGAGAGTGTTTCAGACCTGGAGACACCTGAACCATGAGGACCTGGTTCTACATCACAGATCTGACCTGAGGTCAGTTTATGATCTGTCAGACCCTCTACAGTTCAGCAGCTTAATGACGCTCTACAGTTTTATGTCACATGATCTTTGTGATCAGGTATAGTGGAGGCGTTTCATGTGCACAGATCAGCAGAGTTCAAACTGTCTGATGAGACAGCAGTTCACTCCTTTCATGTTACCAGCTTCCCAACAGTGATAACAGGTATCACAAGTTCTAATGGCAGAAAATCAATGGTCTCCATGGAAACAGTAGAATTTTACTGCTGTAAAATCTCTTTCCCTGCTGCAAACGCCTCATCTTTTTCTTTCCTTAACTAAGGAAACCTTTTAAGAGATTCTGTGTAACACCCTTAAGTAACTCCCTCAGCTAAGGAGAAATTCAACCTCAAGTGTCACACTTAAGTAGAGAACTTAAGGTATTCTGTGCAGCCGGCCCCAGGATCTCCGGTTTTCTCTGAGTCTGTTTCACTACAAAGCCAGTTGTGCTGTGTAGTTTTGTGTTCGTTTGTTCGAGGTGGAGCCACATGGAATCCCAGTTCATTCTGAGATATTTAATGCTGATGTTTTTAATCATCTTCACATATCAAAGATTTATTAATTTTATCACGTGTGTATCATAACTTTGGAGCTCTGCCTGCTTCTGAACTAGGCTATAAAACAGTGTCACACTCAAATTCCCATGAACAACTTTGCAGCTCGAAGCAGCTTTATTGCCCAATGTTGTTTACATATACACAGAGTTTGACTCTGCTGCTATTGGCTGGAAGTGTGTGTTTTATTTTTAATCAAAGACACATAATAAAATCTCAGACTTTTCTTAATTAAAGGAGATGATGTCCTTTATTCACTGGTTTTCAATCCGCAGAAAGAGGAAGACAGGGGTCCTGAAAATAGAGACTGAGGAGAAGGATGGAGGCGGAGTGGAGGAGGCACAGCCGCCACAGGAGGAGCTGGTAAAACCCGCCAAGGTAGAGGAGGAGGATGAAGCAAGACAGAAGAAGAAATCTGACGACCTCTGGGCAAGTTTCCTGTCCGACGTTGGATCCAGACCCAAAGAATCCACACCTGCCTCACAGTCAAGTACCACACAAAAGGTAACCAGGTTCTAGACCCAAATGGAAATGGTTTTCTGATCTTCATCTGAGTCACAAGTGTAAACAAACACTCTGAGCTGATATTTCACACACAGTTAGTTATAATCTGTCAATAAACCTCCTCAGTGGAAACAGTCAGTGAAGCTTGGATTTAATAACTGTTGAACCCGTAACCAGCTCTACAGTAGCTGCTGATCAGACCTGCTCCAGGTTCAGGAGGAGGTCTGGACCATTCTTCTTATAGAGCTGCTTCAGCTCAGACAGAGTCTCAGGAGGTCTGGTCTCAGTCCACAGCAGCTCTACCGGATCCAGGTCTGGGCTCTGACTGGAGCTCTCAAGAAGGTGGATTTACTTTAATGTTCAGGGTCATCAGCAGCTTCTCCTGAGCTTCAGCAGATGGACAGGCACCCTGACCTGATCCTGAAGAGACCTTGATAAACCATGATGTGGATGTGTCCAGGTCCAGGTCCTGATCCACCTGCTCCACCTGTGGGAGGTTTTCTGTCTACACCACACATAGAGCTGCAGGTTCTTCATCAGTTCAGCCTCACTCTCATCAGTCCATCACACATGTTCCTGTAGTGTTGTGGAGGTCAGTGATGCAGCGGCTTCCTCTGTGGTCTCCATGGCAACAGGACTCCATGCTCCATTATGTGTGGTGGACTCATGAACAGAGATGTGAACCAGCTCCTTCAGCTGTGACTCTGATCCTCTGTCCTCTTCTAGACCTGAACCACCTCCATTTTCTGCTGCTTATCTGAGGTCAGGTCTCAGTGGCAGCAGTTTTGTCAAGCAGGGTAGTCCAGACATCCGTCTCTTCAGAAACTCATTTCAGCTGCTTGTATCTGTGATCTCATTCTTTCAGTCACCACCCAGAGTTCATGACCAGGTGAGGGTCAGAGTGAAGATCGACTGTGTCTCTAACCCACAACCTCCAGTCTGGTTTCACTGACTGATTCCAGGTCTAATGACTCCTGACTCCAGTCGGCTGTTATTCATGTCATTAGTCGAGGGCTCACACACTGTTTCAGATCCACTGTGAGTGTTTGAATCATGTTTTAAATGTGGACAGTAACAACACACTGATTTGTGTGTTGTTAGTTAAAACAGATTGTGTTTGTTCATTATTGTAACTTGGATGAAGATCTGATCACATTCACATTTCTGGTCTTTGACTGGGGATATACATCAAACCTGCAGCGTTTTCTGTGTCACGCTGATTCCTCTGTTTTCTTCCTCAGGCTGGTTCTTCAGTGCTGAAGGTTCCTCCTCTGAGCACAGAAACAAAAGCACCAGAACCTGCTACAGTCACCATCACTAAAGTTTTTGACTTCGCTGGAGAAGAAGTTAGGTATGAGTCATCCACACAGAAACTACAGCCAAACTTTCTGAGGTTCATCGACATGTAAATAATTCAGTTAGGTAAGAAATAAAATTATAACTGAACGACAGATCGGAGAAACTTGACAGATAAGAAGAACATTTCTTCATGTTGCCTTCAGTTCCCGACAATCGTCTGTTAATAGAATCCTTTTGATCCATCGATCCATCCTCCACGACTCAACAGTGATGAGCACACCAGACCATTCTCACATTGACCAGTAGATGGTGCCACACACACACACACCTGTGAACACCATGACGGATGGTGGCAGAGCCTCAGTCAGATGTCATGTGCAGCTTTCTTACAACAGACTGTAAATCTGAGTCATTTAACCACTGAATCATGTTGATGTGTATAGCCCAGTGGTTTCTAATCTTCTCCAACACGTCCCACTTGAAATGTTGTTGGCCCACATCCGAGCCTGTAACAATATGGAGGCTAAATAATATATCAGAGCACTTTTATTTGAATGATGACGATCAAACAGTCAGGACTGCACTGAAGACACAGGAGAGATCAGTTGTCGATTCACCATCTGTCTCTTGACTCTTTTCTTTTGCCTCTTCCTGTTGTTAACCAGATATCCATTTTGATTCTCCAGTGTTTTCCATGGATGTGACAGGCCTTCATATGAAGAAGAATCACTTTGTTTTAAATCAAAACTAATCATTTCAGCATGTGGCCCCGCCCACAGGTTGGAAACCACTGGTATAGATGATGCACATATGTACAGTGGGTACGGAAAGTATTCAGACCCCTTTAAATTTTTCACTCTTTGTTTCATTGCAGCCATTTGCTAAAATCAAAAAAGTTCATTTTATTTCTCATTAATGTACACTCAGCACCCCATCTTGACAGAAAAAAACAGAAATGTAGAAATTTTTGCAAATTTATTAAAACAGAAAAACTGAAATATCACATGGTCATAAGTATTCAGACCCTTTGCTGTGACACTCATATTTAACTCACATGCTGTCCATTTCTTCTGATCCTCCTTGAGATGGTTCTACTCCTTCATTGGAGTCCAGCTGTGTTTAATTAAACTGATTGGACTTGATTAGGAAAGGCACACACCTGTCTATAAGACCTTACAGCTCACAGTGCATGTCAGAGCAAATGAGAAGCATGAGGTCGAAGGAACTGCCCAAGGAGCTCAGAGACAGAATTGTGGCAAGGCACAGATCTGGCCAAGGTTACAAAAGAATTTCTGCAGCACTCAAGGTTCCTAAGAGCACAGTGGCCTCCATAATCCTTAAATGGAAAAAGTTTGGGACGACCAGAACTCTTCCTAGACCTGGCCGTCCAGCCAAACTGAGCAATCGTGGGAGAAGAGCCTTGGTGAGAGAGGTAAAGAAGAACCCAAAGATCACTGTGGCTGAGCTCCAGAGATTAGAGTTTGCCAAAAAGTTTGCCAAAAAACACATGAAGGACTCCCAGACTATGAGAAATAGGATTCTCTGGTCTGATGAGACGAAGATTGAACTTTTTGGCATTAATTCTAAGCGGTATGTGTGGAGAAAACCAGGCACTGCTCATCACCTGCCCAATACAATCCCAACAGTGAAACATGGTGGTGGCAGCATCATGCTATGGGGGTGTTTTTCAGCTGCAGGGACAGGACGACTGGTTGCAATTGAAGGAAAGATGAATGCGGCCAAGTACAGAGATATCCTGGAAGAAAACCTCTTCCAGAGTGCTCAGGACCTCAGACTGGGCCGAAGGTTCACCTTCCAACAAGACAATGACCCTAAGCACACAGCTAAAATAACAAAGGAGTGGCTTCGGAACAACTCTGTGACCATTCTTGACTGGCCCAGCCAGAGCCCTGACCTAAACCCAATTGAGCATCTCTGGAGAGACCTGAAAATGGCTGTCCACCAACATTCACCATCCAACCTGACGGAACTGGAGAGGATCTGCAAGGAAGAATGGCAGAGGATCCCCAAATCCAGGTGTGAAAAACTTGTTGCATCATTCCCAAGAAGACTCATGGCTGTACTAGCTCAAAAGGGTGCTTCTACTCAATACTGAGCAAAGGGTCTGAATACTTATGACCATGTGATATTTCAGTTTTTCTGTTTTAATAAATTTGCAAAAATTTCTACATTTCTGTTTTTTTCTGTCAAGATGGGGTGCTGAGTGTACATTAATGAGAAATAAAATGAACTTTTTTTATTTTAGCAAATGGCTGCAATGAGACAAAGAGTGAAAAATTTAAAGGGGTCTGAATACTTTCCGTACCCACTGTATATCGATCTGTCTCAGAATCATTAGGTTGATAGCTTAATCATCATAGACAGAACCTAATGTGAGTGTCTAGAACTTCCATCCTTTACACACAATAATAACACATTCTCACAATAATCATCAGCTACTTCCATATTTTAACTTCTCCGGTGTTTTATCTGAAGTGTTGATCTCCATCAGAAGATATATTTGTGGTTTTAAGAACCAAAAACCATCTCAGAGTAGTTTTACATCTCCTCTCTCAGGCTTCTCTCTGGAGCTGTAGTAACAACAGGTCAGTCAGCCAATCATAAGAGAGGATCTGAGCCTCTCTACTGATTGGCTGACTGTTTTCTGAGTGATTCACAGCCAGACCAACCACAGGAAATAGACTGTGGCCTACTACTCTAGTTTGGTAAAACTTGCAGCTAAATGCAAATGTTGATGGTCAGTCAGGTCTGAGAGGAGCCGAACAGATGGCTAAAGTCGGACTAAAAGGCTCCAGCTTGATCGGATGAGGAACTGTACACATAAGCTTCGGGTCTAGTCTGGATTTAAACCCCTGGATCGCCTGGTGGTCTTGGGGTGACTGTCTGCAGTGTTGGGGTGGACCGGGACAGTGCCAGTCTGCATCAAGGCCAGCCAGGGGAGTGTGCATGCTGTTATATATGCTGCCGTCATGCCACCACTGGTGGGTGTTCCTTCTTCTGCAGTCTCAATCAATCAATCTCCGACACTCCTGCATCGGTTCTCAACGCTGCAACACGTAGGAAGGTCACCTTGATGCCGCCAGATGATCCAGCCACAGCATTTTAGTCTGATTGGCTGAACCGATCACAAGTAGTGACTGGAGACGTATGTTAATACCAAGTCTGACCAGGGCCAGAGAGAAACTTGGTCCCTGTACACGTGGTTCCATCAGAATCCAGGTTTTTGCTGGTGAGGGCTTTATTCTTGTAGTGGTGCATGTTTCCACTGCTGCTGTGTATTGCCTCTGGTGCAGTGGGGAACAGATTTTACAGGACGTTATGTAGATCTCATGTCTTTAAATCAGAATCAGAATCAGAATCGGTTTTATCACCAAGTATGTTTCCACATACAAGGAATTTGTGCTGGTGATTGGTGCAATTGGGGATCAGGGGGGATCAGTGACAGTGGGGCTCTCCCCAGCCTTGTCGATAAGGCTGATAGCAGACGGGAAGAAGCTGTTTTTGTGGCGAGAGGTTTTGGTCCTTAAGGACCACAGCGTCCTGCCAGAGGGGAGTGACTCAAAGAGTTTGTGTCCAGGGTGGGAGGAGTCAGCTACAATCTTCCCTGCACGCCTCAGGGTCCTTGAGGCGTACAGGTCCTGGAGGGATGGTCGATTGCAGCCAATCACCTTCTCAGCAGAGTGGATGATACGCTGCAGTCTGTTATTGTCCTTCTCAGTGGCAGCAGCGTACCAGATGGTGATGGAGGAGTTGAGGATGGACTCAGTGATGGAGGTGTAGAAGTTCACCATCATAGTCCTTGGCAGGTTGAACTTCTTCAACTGCCTCGGGAAATACATCCTCTGCTGAGCTTTCTTGAGATCCTGTGTAATGGTGGTTCCCAAGAAGCGGAAATGCTCCACGGTGGCCACGGGGGAGTCGCACAGGGTGATGGGGGTAGGTGGGGCTGGGCTCTTCCTGAAGTCCACTATCATTTCCACTGTCTTCAGAGCGTTTAGCTCTAGGTTGTTCTGCCTGCACCAGGTCACCAGACGCTCAGTCTCCCACCTGTAGGCAGACTCATCGCCATCAGAGATGAGTCCAATGAGAGTGGTGTCGTCTGCAAACTTCAGGAGCTTGACAGACTGATGGCTGGAGGTGCAGGTGTTGGTGTACAGGGAGAAGAGCAGAGGAGAAAGAACGCAGCCTTGTGGGGATCCAGTGCTGATGGTCTGGGAGTCAGACACATGCTTTCCTAGCTTCACGTGCTGCCTCCTGTCAGACAGGAAGTCGGTGATCCACCTGCAGGTGGAGTCAGGCACTCTCAGCTGGGAGAGCTTGTCCTGCAGCAGAGCCGGGATGATGGTGTTGAAGGCAGAGCTGAAGTCCACAAACAGGATCCTGGCATAGGTCCCTGAGGAGTCCAGGTGCTGGAGGATGAAGTGGAGAGCCATGTTGACGGCGTCATCTACAGACCTGTTGGCTCTGTAGGCGAACTGCAGGGGGTCCAGGAGTGGGTCAGTGATGGATTTGAGGTGGGACAGGACAAGGCGCTCAAATGATTTCATGACCACAGAGGTCAGGGCAATGGGTCTGTAGTCATTTAGACCTGTGGGCCTCAGTTTTTTGGGGACAGGGATGATGGTGGAGGATTTGAAGCAGGCTGGCACGTGGCAGGTCTCCAGTGAGGTGTTGAAGATGTCTGTGAACACTGGAGACAGCTGATCAGCACAGTGCTTCAGGGATGATGGAGAGACAGAGTCAGGACCGGCTGCTTTGCGGGGGTTCTGCTTCTTAAAAAGCCTGTTGACATCTCTCTCCAGGATAGAGAGAGACGTTCCTTTGGTAGGGGAGGAGGAGGGGGGTTCTGATGTGGCTAGTTGTTGAGGTGCCAGGGTCCCTGCTAAAGTGGGGGAAGAGAAGCTGGTGGTCTGAAGGTGGTGGCTGGACTTGCGGGGGTTGGTGTCAGGCCTGTCTCATTGTCTTTCAAAGCGGCAGTAGAACTCATTCAGATCGTTGGCCAGACGGAAGTCATTAATGGAGTGGGGGGGTTTAGGTTTGTAGTTAGTGATCTGTCTGAGCCCTTTCCAGACAGAAGCAGAGTCATTGGCTGAGAACTGGAGCTGAAGTTTCTCAGAGTACAGACGTTTAGCTTCTCTCACCGCCTTGCTAAACCTGTACTTGGACTCTTTAAACCTGTCCCTGTCCCCACTCCTGAAAGTTTCCTCCTTTTGCCTCCTGAGCTGACTGAGCTTAGCTGTGAACCAGGGTTTGTCATTGTTATAACTCCCCCTGGTACGTGATGGGATACAGCAGTCCTCACAGAAGCTGATGTATGACGTCACAGCCTCTGTGAACTCATCCAGACTGTTGGAAGCAGTCCTGAACACTTCCCAGTCAGTGCAGTCCAAACATGCCCGCAGATCCTCTATGGCTTCACTGCACCACTGCTTCGATGTCCTCACAACAGGTTTACACAGTTTTAGTTTCTGCCTGTATGTGGGAATCAGGTGGACCATGACATGGTCAGAGTGGCCCAGTGCAGCCCGGGGGACGGCGTGATAAGCACCACTGATTGTGGTGTAACAGTGGTCCAGAGTGTTCCCCTCTCTGGTCGGACAATTAAAGGCACAGTATGTCATGTCTGCCACTCTCTCAATCAAAACAATAACAAAAGATGGCGCTTGGTGATGTCATGAAGTAGTGTAGGATCATGGGAGTTGTTGTCTTCACCACCATTGTTGCCAGCTTCTCCTGGTTTGGATTCCTTCAGAGGTCTCCTGCTCTCCACAACAAACAGACCAGCTGTAGCACCACCATCAGGTCAAACCTTGTCCTTGTTTTGAGATATTTTTTCCAGGCTAATCAGTTATTTTCACTTGAAAGACCTCATCACTCCTTCAGTAACATCTCCAGACTTTTAACCTCTATTCATGTTAAAGGTCGTGAACATTTTCACAGTGACATGACTGAAGACTGGAAGTAAATGTAAAATCAGCCTCAGCAGCGTGTCTGCACCTGTAGACCAGACCTTTACTATAGCTCCTGCACTGTGAGCAGTAACCCTGTGCCTTAATCATGGGAACGGTCTCATCAGCCTCTGGGACAGAAAATAAGTAATTATCATAGCTGATGACATTCCCTCAATAAGAGCCACACAAACAGTTGAGTGTTGCCCATAACAACAGTGTGTAAGATGAACATACTGTATATCACACAGACAGCCACACCCCTGCTGCCCCCCTCTGACTGTTTACATGTGAGCAGGCTTGATTCAGAGCCTGGGAATAATTCATCTGATTCATTATGTATGGAGCTGTGTGCTCTGTAATTACAGCAGAGTAAGATTAGTACATGGATGATGGTTGTAGCCAGTCCCCAGAGCCACAGTAAATGCTACTGTCTGAACATTTATATTTCAGTGAAGTTGGCTAAATGTCCAAACAGGACAATATTTCAGACTTCCACCACCTGAGCCTGTTGTTTCGACTTCTCAGTTTCTTCTTTTCTGTCTTTCTCTCGCTGAGACGAAACTCACCCTTTCAAAATGCTGTTCCTCATCATCTACACAGTCGCGTGCTCCGTGTAATTACGGCTGCATATAATTAGCATGCATAACAAGGAAAGCCTTTCAGCCCTCATGATGGATGCAAGTGGTTGTGGCGTCTGTGCGGTGCTGATGTTCCGAGAGGATGCAGCGGTTTTTCCTCATATAGTCCTGTCTAACCCCACAGTTAGACTACAGACAGATGTGTGTCTCTGACTGTGTGTGTGCGCGTGCATCCTATTTTATAATTAACTTTTTAACACAGAGGTTTAGATGCAGAGTGAGCTCTGCAGCTGTGTAGATTAAATGTGCGTTTGGCAGACGCTGCAGCGCTCTGCGGCATTTCCCACATCTCCAGCATTTCATGTTTTCATGTATCTGCTTTTTCTGCTCGGTCTGGAATGAGGGCAGTTGTTTAAGTAGTGCTCCTCGTTGTCACAGAGAGGACTGTGTGCTCTGAATTTGTTCTTTTTTATTTTCTGCTGTTTGCTGTTGGGTCACTGGTTTCTTAGCAGAAACACTTGTGCTTCCCTGGTCCATCGATGCTCCTCATCTGTTCTTTGTCTTGGCACCAGGACTCATAGGAACCAGTTTGATAAATCAGTGGGAGTGTAGACTGCACCTGGTCGTAGCCGTCGTAGCTGTTTCCTGCCCTTACTGTTGGATCACAAGGCGCGGCTCCTGTCCCCTAGCAGTTGTAGTTGTGCTGTTACAGAACCTTTGGTGGCAGAATGGCAATCTCAGTTCTGATGGTAATTTACTGAGCAGACGGGTCACGTGATCAGCACCTGAGCTCAGCATCACCGTCAGCATCGAGGGTCTTGAGTGTCACAACCGGGGCCTGGACTGGTAGAGTAACTCGCTCAGAAGCCTTAAAGTCACCTCTGTGGATGTTGGAGCATTCATCACTGAAACTATCTTGGCTGGCAGAACTTTTCATTCAGTGCAGCCATGGTGTTTGTATGGGGAGTCAGAAAGCAGACAGGCCTCCTCCATCTGTAGATGGTCTATGAGTAGCTGGTATTTGAATAATTTGGTCCCATCAGCAGGCTGAAGGTTCTCAAGGGCTATTTTCAATCGCGAGAATTTCCTCAGATCCGTATGTACAAAGTAAGAGATTCAAGGACTGGACCCACAATGTGAAGTTTCCTTGTAGTGTTGTTGATCTGGCATAAAATCTGCATGGTCTACTTGAGGTTCTGGTATGTCAGGACCCATCATCCACAATGAATCTTGGGATAGGTCGGGCTAAGAGGGATCCACCAGTGGGAGCCTTTGTTGCCCAGGAAAAGAAGGACGCATTTCTCAGACATATGTGAAGGGGCCTTCAAAATGGCTCAGTTTAGTTGCGCCGCTATGATGCAGTTGTTCTTTAAATGCAGCCTTTGAAGGCTACGGCGCTGAATTGAGACACACCTGCAGTGTACGTGTGCGGAATACATAGCTGAAGATCTAATGCAAACAACTACATGTCCGTGGTGTCTGCAGAGTTAAAACTGTACACATTCATAACAGAATATATGAAGTGAATTACTCAGTTTGACTTAATATGAAGGGCTGAGATGTTGACAAAAGCTGCCATCATCAAACAGAACTCCAGTATAATATGTGAACACACTGGGTAACTATTAAGGCAGTGAGTTAGCACCACTGATATCTTGCAGATGAAAAAACATTGTTGACTTTTTCAGGAGGTTTTCAGTGTCTCCACGTTCAGGGCGCTCTCTGTCTGTTTCCCTCTGTCAGGGTGAGTAAAGAGGTGTCAGCAGACTCCAGAGAAGCTAAGAGTTTCCTGAAGAACCAAAACACCGAACAGGAGAAGAGCAGAGATGAAGAGCAGAGCTCACCACCCAGTCACCCACCTCTGCCTGGCCCCAGGTACATGCACACACCTCCACACATGACGTTCACTCCCCAGTGTTTCCCACAGACCAGGTAGCAATTTGTGGCGCTCCACTGACACCGTTGGGGGAATGTACCAGTGATGCGCTGGTTGATTTTCCTGCGCGCCGCTGGCATATGCGCGCTTGTCTGTGTGTGTGTGTGTGTGCGCGTGTGCGTGTGTGCATGTGCCCGTGTCTGTGTGTGTCCGTGTGTGTCCAAGAATGACAGAGAAAGAGCGCTATGCAGAGATGAATGAACGGAACGATATTACGTTGAGAGCATAGACTAGAGGGAAAACAACAACAACGGGAGAAAAAAAAAAAACAGAATCATTCTGTGGCGGTTGGTCTATGTATGGGAAACACTGCTCCCACACCAGCATCTGCAAATGAGGATTACAGTATCGGTTGGTCTACTCATATGTGTCACTGCAGGTTGTCTTGGTGACAGATGTTACCACAGCACCCAGAGACCAGCTGCTGTTTGAGGCCAGTGCTGCAGTCCAGCAGAAGGTCTGTGTGTGTGTGTGTACTTGTAAATGCCACATAGTGGGGACCAAAGAAAGTATTTTCCTATCAGAGTGAGGACATTTTCGCTGGTCCTCATATTCTGACACAATTTTAAAAGGGTGTGTGAGGGTGAAGACCTGGTTTTAGGGCTCAGGTTAGAATCAGGTTCTGGTTGGGTTAGGCTGTGATGGTTGAGGTGAGGGTGAGAGGCTGGGACATGCGTTATATCAGTGAGTGTCCTCACAAAAATAGAAGTATAAATGTGTGTGTGTTGCAGTTTACAGGATAATTAATTATGTGCTGGAGCTTCTACTCGGACATCAGTGTACTGGAATTTCCTTTTATTTGTACTGTGCGTGTGTGTGGGTGGGTGGGTGCGTGCGAGTGTGCGTGCGTGCACGTGTATGTTTTTCCTGCCTCTTTTAATACCTTTTGTTGCCATGGCAATAAATCATCTGGGATGTGTGCATTTTCCCTCCAAAACCCTAGACAGGAAACAGGAAATCATCTGCCAACAGACAGGAAGTACAGTGTCCACAAGCTATTTCCTCTTTATCTCAGTCCAGTGTGTGCATGTACGCGCATGTGTGCGTGTTCATGAAGGACAAGATGCATGTACATAGGCTTGTGTGTGTGTGTTTGTGTGTGATTAGTAAAACTTTGATGTGCAGACACACACACATCTCACTTCTCCAACCATGAAGAGGAAAACTAGCTGTTCAGACCTGTTCAGACTGGTATTAACACCCGTTTCAGGTTATCCAATCATGGGTGGACAGCTCTAAGTTCAGGTGTGACCGCACCTAAGACACATTTGAGATGCAACCACTCTGACATTCTGGGGTGGGCTGGGTGATCAGATAAGACACCTACTGTACTGACATCTTCTGCTACAGTCTGCTAATGACCTGAAAATATGTTGACAGTTGTCACAGTGTTTCCACACATTCATTTCTTTATTTTGTCTGTGTGTGTGTGTGTGTGTGTGTGTCTCTGGATGACTAAACCATGTGACCATGTATGAGGTGAGGTGACAGGGTTGGTCTGATATCATTATATAAATCGTTGCTATGGTAACGACCTGATGGACAATACGAATAAACACGGAGCTACAGTCATGATGGAAACAGATGCAACCACAATAATGAATCTGTTAACATTTCAGCACCTGCTTTACTCTTGGTTCTTGGTTGTAGAGTTTAGAGGAAGTCTGACTGTTGACAGTCACACATGCACATTAAGGATGTGTACGCACATGTACATACACACACACACACACATGCTTGTGTGTTAGGAGTCACATGTGTGTCTGCATGGCTGAGTTTTACTGATCACACAATAATCACGCAAGCTCATGTACGCACGTCATGACACTTGATGACCCCCCACCCCCCACCTCCTGTGTGTGAAGAGGGGACAACTGGCACGACAGGAAAGAGCCATCAGCACCACTCCCTCATTGACCCTCTGTAGTGTTTGTTTGTTGTAGATTGAGATGATAGTGGAGCTGTTGTTTACTACAGCACAGAGGGGTCTGTGGGTGACAGAGGGAGGGGTTTGTGGGCAACAGAGGGAGGGGTCTGTGGGCGACAGAGGGAGGGGTTTAACAGCAGGTGTGGGTGTTTCTTCATACTGAGTTGACTTGATGGAGGACTGTGATGATCATTGGTTGTGTGCAGGTTTGGCGTCATCGTGCTGAGTCTAAAACTAAAACCAGAGCTCAGTGAATGTACCTGGAAACCTGCGCCACAGCTGGAGACACTGCACAGAAGCACTGGGATAAATATATATACTGGATAAACTGCTGTTTGTCAAAAAATAGTTCCAGCACATTACGACTTCTAAAATCACAACCTGTCATTTTCATGCTTATGCTCAGGTGATACGTGTCATAAATGAAACAGCTTTAGAAGTGTTGGCGGGTGTATGTTTCAGCTCAACAGACATTTGAACCCAATATTTGTGACACAATGTTGTTGATGTTGTATGACACAACCTTTCACTGAGGGAATGACGTTAGTTTAACTGACAATGACAGCTTGTGGTTGTTCAGGTGATCCAGTCTTACACCTGCTGCATGATGGTCACAGAAACGTCTGGTGAGTGAATGTATTAATTTTACAGATGAAAAGACTCAGCTGTGGCTGCAGGGGAAGCTCACACTCCACTTACTGGTCTATTCACGGACAGGAAGGAAATCTCAGCCTGCACAATGACATGGGTTAACACACACACACACACAAACACACAAACACAAGTGTGTGTGTGTTCTGTGTGTCACACAGCCTCTCTACAGAGTGGAGCACATATAAAAAGGATCATGAATCACATGCTTAGCCTCTCATGTCGAATGTTTTGTGCAGCTGAGTTGTGTATGTGTGTGGACTTTTCTTCCATTTAAAACAGCCTTCTAGTTGTGGTTAAAACAAATCATCCTAACATGTACAGTAGTGCTGGATATTTACAGTGTCAGGTCTTGTCTGCTTATTTTTGTTCACATGCTGAACCCAAAACTGAATGATGAGACGAGGCAGGTGTATTTATATATCACAGTTCACACACAGAGACAAAGTGCTTCGCATAAAACATTAAAAACACTGAATCAGAAAGAGAACCATAAAAATATTCAAATACAAATTCTTTTAATGGAAATGAAACAGACATAAATACAGAACAGGAGGGGAAGATGGTTCATGATGAGTATGGGAGGTTCAGTTTAAGACAGTGCAGAGCATCAACATGTTTAACCTGGTTTAAAGGTCACTTGGCCACAGTCAGAACAGGTCTCGTTTTTCAGCTGTGTGGTGTTCAGGAGCTAAATGCTGCTGTGTTTAGTCTCCACTCTGCTGTGATTAATTCACTTCTGCTGCTCTTTGTGTGGACTCAGCAGCAGCTTAATGAATGAGCTGAAGTTGGCTTACAGTAAAGGACATCAGACTAATCTGACCTGCTGGAGATGAAGGTGTGGATCCGTTTCTCTAAGTCCTGCCTGGACATGGATCCTCTTGATTCTTGCTGTTTTTGGTTGGACCACAACAGCGGAGCCAGCCCTATAAATGTTAATGTTGCTGAAGTTAAACTACTGGTCAGCTGGATGCTGCCAGACTGAGTGATAAAGTTACACCATTGGTTGGCCGACTTTTGTCAGTAATGGAAAAGGTTACCAGCACTTACACTCAGGTCACATGACTCTGCAGTACATGCTGGTGTTTATTGGCTCCAACTATGATTAGCAGTGATGTAAACACAACACTGGGGAGAACATGCAAATTTTCAGCCCTTTTCCTACTGTAACGTCTTTCAGAGCACACCCACTGTGAACACCTGTCACCTGCCCAGTACGGTGCTGTGCTTGGGGATGGCAGAGTGAGCTGCACACTTTAATTCCATGTTTTTCTTTCGTTTTCTCTGTGATGAAGACCCTCTGACATCCATGATGTGCTGCTGCCATTAGAATAAAGCCTGTTCATTATCAACTTCCTGCTGTGTGTAGTGGATACATGCCTCAGCACTGTCAGTGTGTGTCCTCAGTGTGTCGCCTGTGTGCTTGCAGTGTGAAGCGGCCTGCAGGCATGTCAAGCGTCCTGAGTCGTATTGGGGGGAAGAAGCAGAAGATGAGCACGCTGGAGAAGTCGAAGATGGACTGGGATGCTTTTAAATCAGAGGAGGGCATCACAGAGGAGCTGGCCATCCACAACAGAGGAAGAGAGGGGTAAGAGTCAATCAATCAGTGTAGCACGCCATATAAACAATGTAACAAAGTGCTTTACAGGATAAAAGCAAGAAAAACTGTTTTAAACAGTTCAGTTATAAATAAAAAGAATAAAAATAAGACGATAATGACAGGAACTGAGGAAACACTGAAGACTAGAAAGCAGAGATAAAAGATGAAGTGATAAAATAATAAAATACTAAAACAGAGGAAATGTGTAAAGTGAGTAAAACCAGAAATTAAAGTAGAAATAAAATAGATAACCAGAAATTAAAGTTGGAATTAAAAGGAAAGCTATCCAGAAAACAAATATAGAATAAAGGATGTACCAGTAACATGTAGAAATAAGTTTAAATAAAATTCACCGAAAAGCCAGACTACAGAGCCAGGTCTCTGCTGCCCTCAGTGTGAGGTGATCCGGGGCAGTTTAGTTCTCCTCACTGAGATCACGTCAGGGTAGAAACATCATCAGAGCTTTGACTGAATCTAAAACAGCTGAACCTCAGTCCAGCATGTAGCTTCAGTCACACTTCTTCCTCTTCATATCCATTAGATAAGGCATACCTCAATAGTGTCCGTGTATTTGTACAATTGTCCAACTGACATCAGCCAATCACAGATAAATACACTGAACAAAATATAAACGCAACACTTCCCACTATCTACTATGCCATATCTACCCACTATTTGTCAGGGTCATCATCCCCCTGACAGGTGTGGCACATCCAGATGTTGATTACACAGCATGATCACTGCACAGATGTACAATAAAAGGCCACCCTAAAAAGTTTTATTTTGAAAAAACACTTTTTTTTATTATTACCTGTACATTTCTAGAGTTGGGGTTTTTCAGGGTTTATCCCACTACAGCTGGAAATATGGAGGCAAAATTAAGTCCATTTTTCTCTCACACTGAAGGAGATGTGTTAGACTGTTGATCCGATCTGCTGCTGTCCACATCCCCAATGTGACTCTAAAAAAACGACGACACTTCTATGTCATGTTACAGCTTTTCATCAGGTCAATAATCACAACAAGCTTTTAATGATGAAGCAGCAGCTGGACAGAAGAGAGGAAACGAGCAGGACGGATGGAGCCTCCCTCCCACACACACACACACACACACACACACACACACACACACACACTCATTTTCCCACCACTAACCCACAACTTTTTCCATTTCAGCACAGAAAGCAGTTACACAGATTTTCCTGCTCTGTGTGTGTGTGTGTGTGTGCGCGCGTGCGTGTGATGATTAGAGTCCCTGTTGTGTCTGAGTGTTTTTAAATTAGCTCCCATTCTTCTGCTTGGTTGGAAGTTAGTGCATGTCAAGTATGGTGTGTGTGTGTGTGTGAGAGAGAGAGAGAGAGAATCACGTTGCTGCTGTACTCTTTATCCTCAGTTTTGTTTTCAGTGTTTGTACTTGTGATGATAAAAGTAGGTCTAATGCCCTCTTTCTCTGTGTGTGTGTGTGTGTGTTTAGGTATGTGGAGCGGAAGAACTTCTTGGAGCGAGTCGACCACCGACAGTTTGAGTTAGAAAAAGCAGTGCGACTAAGCAACATGAAATGATGACACAGACTGGACGCACGCACGCACAGACACACACACACGCACAGACACAGATAAACAGATGTGTGGAGAGAGTTGTGGGAGCTCCACTGGTGCAGTGGCTTCAGTCTATTTCAGGACGGTTATTAATAGGCTGAGTTTGTGTGACGGTTGTGCGCTGAGTGTGTCTTTGTGCGTGTGTGTGTGTCTGTGCGTGTGCTTCCATTGTTGTGAGATTCAAACCTTCACACTGACGGTGTTTTTGGGAAGTCCTGTCCTACTTCCTGTTTGTTCCAGGGTCAAAGAATCATTTGGTTTTATCACAACTTTGTTCTTCTTCCTGTCATTTTGTCATTATTTCTGTTTGTCAGTGTAACATCACACTCACCAGTGTAACTGCTGCCAGACTCAACAGTACGAGCTGGTTGATGGTGGGGTAGAGAGAGACATCACCTGGCTTCACCATGTGATGTGTGAGGGCCTGTGACCACCTGCTGCTGTAAAACCTGATACAAACAGGCTCTGGAAGATAACGCCCACGTGTATAAATAATTCAACTGTTTTACTTTGAGACATCATGTCTTCTCTCTGTTTGTTGTGGACTAAATACTAAAGCCTCAGATTAGAGCTGTTAAACCAGATTTCTGTTACATTCTGAACAAACAGCACCAGACCACAGCGGCTGAATTCATCCCACAACACAGCTCCACGCTCTCTGGTTGAACGTGTCCTCACGTGTTGTTTTGTCCTGGTTATGAACAAACATGAGGACACAGACGGAAGGAGAGGTGAGAGGGATGTTTGATTTGTCTTTATACAGTTTTCTGTCTTTATTCATGTAAATATTAAATATTCAATAAACACAAACGGATCATTTTTCAGTCTGCTGGATCCTTTGTTTTCGTTTCCTCAGATGTCAGACTGTTTATTAATTCTCTGAGGTGGTTTGTGAAGAGCATCAGCATCAGTCATCTCTCCCCCACCAGCTGCTGCTTGTCACTGTGATGGGAAGAAGACTGTTCTTTGTACCTTTATTGTTGTGATACAGTACCACAGAGGTTTCTAATGTAGTTTTCCATTTAAACAAGTCAAAATATAAATATTACACTCAATTTGATACCTTTATTAAAGTAAAGTTTTCCAGACTTTTTGGCAGAATCTCATGGTCTTCTTCGGCAGATTGAAGTTGGCTCAGTTGCCCTGGAGATGGCTGTGTTTTCGTCACCAGTCAATTCCAATTTCATAAGAGATGTGGGTGAAAGCGTCAGAAAAATGGTGGACATTGAGCTCAGATTGTTGTTGAATTATTTATAACATCATAACAAATGAATGAGATTCATCATTGTTGTGTTCACATAATCTTTCCTCTTCCACACAGCCCATCATGTTGCCCCACCATTTTTCTACAGTAGCCCAGAACTGATCTTTCACGTTTTTACATGACCTGCAGGCCACCATAGTTTTCTCCTCATGAAACATTTGCAAATCTATTCAGGTTTAAAGCTCCACACAGTCTAAAGGTAGATGTCCATGTGTTTGTGATTATAAAGCAGGTCTAGGTTCTATATTAATACTGTGAAAGTATCAAAGCCTCAGTCCACAGAGAAATGCACACAGCCTGTATTCAGACACTGAGCCTTAAAACCAGCTGTCAGGACTTCTGGAACTTTGTGATGTCACAACAAAGCAGTCACCACCCTCAGCCATGCCGCAAGCCCCGCCCACCTGGACCCACCAGCCGACCTTGCAGGATTTCGTTTCTCTGAGTGTTCACCTGAAATCTGGTATATTTTTTTTGGATCACTCAGAAAACAGTCAGCCAATCAGAGGAGAGGCTCAGAGCTGTCCTCTTGTGATCAGATCACCTGAGACACAGGTTACTGCAGGTGTGAACAGGACCTGGATGTCAGCACAGTAAATCCAGAGCTATTTACCAACATTATTCATGAAGCAGTTTCCTGTGGTGATGAGGAGAGGGTAAACTGCTGTGTGCATGTTGAATAAAGCAGAGAACAGGACTGCTCCTGACTGCTGCCTAAAAGCAGCTGGTGATTCACTACTGAAGCCTTCCCTTCTCACACACACACACACAGATAGTGAGATTTTAATGGCAGGTGGATGATGGGAGATTATCCTCACATGTTCATACACAGCTTATCATGGTTGAAGGTGTGTGTGTGTGTGTGTAGCATAATTTTCTCTCTGTCAGAATGGAGAAGGCTGAAACAGCGTTTACATCATCATGAGATGATAAAACTCCACTTCAATCAACACTTCTCAGCAGAGGCAATTCACTGTAACAACCATGAGGTAATCTCTGATGATGATGGCGTCAATCAGTCAGATCAGAACAAGACGGAGGCACGTGCATGGACAGACTGATGCTTGCAGCCTCAGTCTCTCCTCTCATGTTTTATTTTATTTACACGGTAGCCAGAGGGCAGATCACTTTAACATGGAGCTGCTGCTGTAATTATTTATAGACACGTGATATCTTAACCATCTCTACACCTCTCGTGTGTGTGCTCTGTGGCAGCGCAGTGGAACAGGGTTGTAGTCTCATTCAAACCAGCCATCAGGAGTGGATCCTGTTTACTCTGAGTACTTTTGATAAGAGTAAGAGACATGCATTAAATTAAATATGCATCTCATTATCTATGACATCATCTTGCAGGTTTTTAAAGGGACACAGTAAAGTCAGGATTTAGTTACTGCCACCTGCAATGAGTGTCTGAATGTGAGCTCTGAGTCCTGAGCCTGAGCAGAGCTGAGGTCAGAACAAACTTTTTTTTTTAATCATGGGAAAAATGTTTGTAGTACAAATGCAGTAAAAAAAACAAAAACTTTTCAAGAAAATCTTAACCCTATAATGCCAAATGCATCAAATTTGATACAAGCATTTCTGAGACCTATTGCATCACCTTATGGTAAAAACTTCACTCAAAACCCTCTTGTATTCAATCTGATATTGTCTTCCAACCCCTGGTGGATACCTTTATCACTACAACAATTCAAACACAGCACATGGGACAATCCAAGTTGGCCACCTTCAGATAGTTCCCAACTCACTGGATCAAGGTAAAGAAAATTGCGATTTTTACAATTTTCCAGTGACATTTTCTTTGAAATTTTTAGTAATATTCTAACATGAACACTTAATCTGTTGAAGCAAGTTATAATTACATAATTTTTTGCATTTTAGTATGTAGTAAAATTGTTTATAAAATTTGGAAAAACGTATATGCAAATAATTTTTTGTAATTTTTTTTTTCAAATTTTGTGAAAGGGCCAAATAAAGGTTCCAGATTCAAGAAATCAGAATTTTCTGTCCATTATTTCTGGGGTCAGGCATTACAGGGTTAAGCAATTCATCTGATCCTATAATAACCTAAGAGTTACAGCAGCTGTCTGTTATCTGAGGTGTGTTTATGAAAAACCAACCTGTGATTTCTGTGCTGAAATGATCAATTCTGGGCCACATGGTTACAATAAGCAGAAACTTCAAACAGTACAGGAGACTGTGGACAGTCGCAACAAGTCTTATTCCTCCATTCAGAAACATGCTAGTGTGATGACACTCATGCTCAGTTAGACCCTCCCCCCACCAGGAAGACCTGAACACAGTGCATAGTTTAATGTGTAATGTATATTTAATGTATATTCAATTGTTGTAACTGTCCTCAGGGTTGGGGTCACTTGCAGCATCTTCCATTCAAATAAATATTGTTATTGATCTGTGATATGTTATCATCTTTAAATGGTATGGGTAATTAGCAGACAGATGTAAGGTTAATATGTAAAAGTTTGGTCCAGTCCAAACAGTCTCTGAGTAACTGAGAGAAAGGCAGTGTCCCCAGTCTCTGCTAGCTGCATAGTAAAATGTGTAGTGTATGTTACATTACTATTTACAGTGAAATATAAATGATTTGTAGTGAAAAGACTAAACATGTAAAACCGCAGGTGTGGTCCTTTAGAGGCTCCTTCAGTTGAGTTGGGTGCATTTAAAATGGTAGTGATGAGGGATTACTGGGATAATTGGGAATGATCGCTAGGACGAGGCGGCTCCTTTAAGGCTGGACTGGCTCGTCCCTGCAGGGGGACGGCAGCAGACAGCGGCAGAGGTGGAGCTGTCCTCCCGCTCACTGACGGTGCAGCTGCCCGACCCCTCGGACCACCGCTGCCTCTGAACCGGCTTGTTATCGAAGCGTTTTCCAAACGGCTGAGAGAAGGAGTCCGTGACAGAGGAGAGGAGCGGCGGAGGACGAAGGAGAGAGCGTCGGCTCCGCTGGACACTGAGGCGGCCGCACTGCCGCTGCCGCTGCCGTGAACCCGTCCTCCAGCAGCCTCACCGAGACGGAACCAAACCACTGTGCACAGCTGGATGTTGGCCTCTCCTGCCCAGTTCACCGCGGTGTGGAAGCTATGGATGGTGGAAGACTGACACCGGAGGAGCCGTGAAGAAAACCGCGTCCTGTTGGGAAAGAGGAGGAAAAAGAAGAAGAAGAAGACGAAGAAGAAGAAGACCACCGTGTTAGAGCCAGGAGACGAGACCACCAAAATGTCTGTCCCTGTAAGTGTGCCAGCCCCAAGGCTCAGGACATACTGTCACAGCCTGTCTGTCTGTCCCTCAGCCTGTCTGTCCCTCTGTCTGTCCCTCTGTCTCTCAGCCTGTCTGTCCCTCTGTCTGTCCCTCTGTCCCTCAGCCTGTCTGTCCCTCTGTCTGTCCCTCTGTCTCTCACCCTGTCTGTCCCTCTGTCTGTCCCTCTGTCCCTCAGCCTGTCTGTCCCTCTGGTTGATTGGGCCTTTACAGTTAGTTCCTCTACATGCTGGAGCAGGACTTCACATGCTGAACCAGCTCATTTCTAATCCAGCACACACCCAGTTCTACACGAGCAGCACTTCTTTTATTAAAATGTCAACTTTCACAGCTGCTGTTAGCCCATGTGTCTCTGACACAGCCAGTTCTAAACTCTATGTTACATTTAGTGCCAATTGTGATCTGGTTTGTTATTAAGTCTAATATATCAGAGGAATTGACTGAAATGGTTCAGTGTGATATCAGTGAGCTCATTAGTGAAGGGACATTAACGTGGCAGCTCTGAGTGCTCTTTGGTGTAAGGCCACATACCAGGTCTATTCTGGGGAGGCCTGGCCTGTCAACACACTCAGACAGCTGATGTTGCTGCTGGTGTGTTTTGTGGGGATGGATCGATATCTGTGCTGCTCGGCTGCTGCTGCTGCTGCTGTTGGAAATGGTCTTGATGGAGCTTGTTGTGTTGTTCTTTATCACATTCCTGAGGATCTGTTTCACAGACTGTGCCTGGAGGCTCTAATGTATGTGTGTGTGTGTGTGTGTGTGTGTGTGTGTGTCAGCCTTGCCAGTCTGTACTCAGCTTCATCTCAAATGAAAATGTCTATTATATTATTTTTACCATTAGGAACTCACCATGTTAACATTGTTAGTCACATCTGATAACTGGTGATTTCCACAGCCCTCGTGCTTCATTTTAATAATAATAATGATAATATACTTCATTTCATTGCCACATCTCCATATGTCTAGTTTCATAGTTTAGTTTGAGCTGTAGCTGTCATGCTGTATGTGCATGCAGACATCCACTCATTGCTGTATTATGCCCTGATTCATTGCAGTTTTTCCACTAGGATTTCACAATAAATTCACAAAAGTCTGCACGTTTGCTCTTGCATTTTTATGCTGCAGGATTTCAAAGATTTCTTGAAAAGTGCCTCAGTGTTTGGAAAATGTTCAGTTACAGTTATTTTCCTTTCATTTGTTCAAGGTTTGTAGGGAATGCACAGGAAGTTATTCAAAGTAGAACGGCCTCTTTAGCTACTATGGCTTACAGACCTGGAACAAGGACAGGTGAATCGTCCACATATGAAACATACACTCAGCATTCAGACTGAGCCAACTGGTCTTTAATAATTTATTTCCCTGTACTGATAAGCTTGATGAAACACTGCACTGTTGATGATTAACGCTGCTATTATAAGTGTACCACACATGTACCAGTTCCCATGACTGAGCGAAACCAGTGTTCACCAGGTCTTGTTACCTAGTTCTACTTCTTCTTTGAGTTTTGGTGAGTTTGTTGAGAGTTGTTGTTCCATGAGGGTTTGGGCTATATCCAAAATTTAAAGCTCCATATTTTATTCCTCTTCTGTGTTTTATCTGAAGTGTTGATATGTTTATGGTTTTAAGAACCAAAAACCATCTCAGTGTAGTTACATCTCCTCTCTCAGGCTTCTCTCTGGAGCTCTAGTAACAACAGGTCAGTCAGCCAATCAGAAAAGAGACTTTGAACCTCTCTACTGATTGGCTGACTCTTTTTTGAGGGATCCAATAAAAATATAGCAAATTGCTGGTAAACACTCAGAGAGACCAAATCCTGCAAGGTTGGATGGTTGGTCCAGGTGGGTGGGGCTTGGGATGGGATGGGAGGCTGAGGGTGGTGACTGCTTTGTTGTGACATCACAAAGTTCCAGAAGTCCTGACGGCTGGTTTTAAGGCTCAGTGTCTGAATACAGGCTGTGTGCATTTCTCTGTGGACTGAGGCTTTGATACTTTCACAGTATTAATATAGAACCTAGATCTGCTTTATAATCAAAACACATGGACATCTACCTTTAGACTGTATGGAGCTTTAATCTGGACAAACCTGAACTTATGTTCCTGTGTTGTTGAGGGATGCCTGCACTGAGAACTGTCCATCACCATGGACAACACTGTCATCCAGCATATATATATATATATGGGACCTTTAATATCTTGATACAGTCCAGCCCAAATATTGTGATATATGCTGTATTATCATTTGATTATATTATTGTAATTTATGTGTCAGGTATAAGTGATGCTCCTACATGTATGTATTTATATGTTGGGAAATATTGTGATATTCAGTATTATTGAATATCAACCCAAACTTAGTTCCATGTTTAAGTCTTGAACATGTTTTCGAGGTGTTGATTGACAGCTGTGTCAGCCTATCAGAGCCAGCTGTGATAGGCGCATCTATTCTGGCAGGAAGCCTCTCAGAAACCTATGGGTGATAATAATCTTACAATCTTTTTCCATAATTCATCAGAGCTGCAGCTCCTACAGTTGTATGGTCACATGACATCACAATCCTGTGTCTCTGAAACAGCTCTTTGATTGATGGTTTGCTGCAGAGGACTTTTACATGTGGCTCCTCTGCATGGCTGTCATCTCCAGTAATGTTCATTAGTTGCAGTGTGAAAAGGTGTTTCCACCTCCTGAGGTGTTTAGGTGGGGGCTGCTGTTCACCCTCCCACTGAGTCAGGATGTGCTCTGATCTGCTAAACCTGGCGTTCACACGCGGACCTGCTGCCTCCTGCTATTTGACGAGACACGGCAGAGGTTCAGATCAGCGTGTGTGTGTGTGTGTCTGTGTGTGTGTGTGTGTGTGTGTGTGTGTGTGTGTGTGTGTGTGTGTGTGTGTGTGTGTGTGTATGTGCGCATGTTGAGTGTGTGTGTTCTGTCGCGGAGGGGGGAGATTGTGTAACACAAAGGCAGAAACTGTGATGATGAAAATGATGCACTCAAAGTGTATTGGATGCATGTAGTGTGTGTGTGTGTGTGTGTGTGTGTGTCTGGATGTTTTCACTAAAAAAAAGAGACAGGCAATGAATTCTTCTTCACTCAGCTCACATCATCTCTGACTGACAGACAGACACACAGACACACAGACAGACAGACAGACAGCACATCTGCTCAGCAGGGAGCACACAAGTAGGTCTGTGTTCCCCATTTGCAGTTTGAAAGAATATATGGCACCAAATGTTCCGCTGGTGCTTCTCAAACTATTTCTGTAAAATCCCAGTAGAGAAGTTCAGTTTTCAGCACATCATACAAGATACGACCAATCAAACAAGCTGCACTTCTGGAAAGGACTGGCTCCTGATTGGTCCAATGAAACGCTGTCGTTAGTTTGCTGTTGTCATTTTAATGATATGTGTGTATGAGTAATGTATCTGTAACAGATTCATGTGTGTGAATGTCGGACTCACAGACAGGATTTCATGGTGGTGATAGTGTTGGCTCAACAGCATGTTGCTGTGGTTATGGAAAAATAACACAAAGTGTTTACCTGCCGGAGTGGGTAGTGGGGTCAATTCTGTGTGAATGTGTGTGTGTGTGCGTGTGCGTGCGTGCGTGCATGCTCTGAGTATTTGTGAGTATTTGTGCTGTGTCTCTGGTCCAGATATTCTCATGTACTGCACAGATATTATTGTTATTGACATCATCAGTGACATCATCAGTCCTACAGAATCAGCCAGCAACTTCCTAGTTTCCACAGCAACCGTTTCCATGATCTGTCCCACCTGGTCAATGTTGCTGTCTCTCCCCTGACACACACACACACACACACACACACACACACACACACACAGTTTCTAGGAACAAACCTGTGATCATGTACGTCATGGAAAACATGGGTGTGAGAAAATGTGTGTGTGTGTGTGTGTGTGTGTGTGTGTGTTTGGGGTCTTGAATCATGTTAAACTGAGTGTGGCTGATTTGCCGATCACACAAGAAAAAAAAATAGGGTGTGAATTTCAGACTGTTTGATTGTTGTGCTCCAGACTGTGGCTGGAGGCTCTTCTTCTTGTTGTTCTTCACTCACACACACACACACACACACACACACACACACACACACACACACACACACACACACACACTGACTGTAGCAGCAGAGAGCAGGGATGGGTCAGATATATATAGAATTTGAGGGGAGCAGCCTGATTTTCAGAAGCTCTGAGTGTGACAGGAAGGTGATGCTACATGCTCACACACTTTAATTAGTGTGCATGAAACAGTTCACATCAAACTTTGGAAGACTTGACATGTGATTCTAACTAATCTACATTTTATATGAAATCATTAAACTGATGGAAAACGTGCAGTCAGGAGCAGCTGTGACACGAAATAGTTCAACATTACTGTCAGTATCCTCATCCATCACTGCTGCTAACTGGCAGTGTCTGTACCACTCATGTTACCTGCAGATACATAGCAGGCTGAAATTACAGGTAACTCTCAGGTTATCACACATAGGTTATTTCATATATATATGATGGGCAGTTGTGAAAACATAGCTAAGCTAACAGGATAGGCTATGAAAATGGGGCCAAGCTAACAGGCTAGGCTAGGAAAATATAGCTATGCTAACAGGATAGGCTATGAAAATGTAGCTAAGCTAACAGGCTGGACTATGAAAACATAGCTAAACTAACAGGCTAAGCTATGAAAACATGACCAAGCTAACAGGCGATGCTATGAAAATGTAGCTAAGCTGACAGGCTAGGCTATGAAAATGTAGCTAAGCTAACAGGCTATGCTAAGCTAGCTCTGTCCCAGTGTAACAGTGTTACTCTGTCATGTTTGTGTGTGAATCAACACAGATACAGAAACATCACAAGAGTGAAGGATGAATGAAAGGACGTTTTCTGTCTTTTCTTCTTTACTAATTAGCCAGCAGCTACCACACACTGTTAAGGTGGAATGTTTGAAAATCAATCAATACACCTTACACCTTAAAATGAATAAAGCTGCAGATAACATGGGTCTGATCGAGCTCCCTCTTCCTCCAGGTTATAAAATCAAACGCTCCCTTCAGTGAAGATGGAGCAGGTTGAATTGCTGCTTCTTTACATTTTCACTCACTCTGCACTTTCTTCCTGCTCGGAGGAGGAGTACGTGGGCAGAACCTGACGAGATAAACTCGTGTCAGGAGAAATGTAAACCAGCTGTTACAAGACTGACAAATATGAACTGATTTTGAATCAGTAGAAATAGAATTACACCGATCTTAATTACAGTAAATATTTGATATGTCACTGATTCTTGAGATTAGGGACAAAACTACTTTTTAAATCTAAAAAAAAAAATTGAGTAGCACATTATTTTGAAATGTATTTACTTATAAACACAGATCTGACCTATCAAACCATGTAAAGGAACAAGTTTTTTATGAAATCATTATTTACTCACATGTCAACTCCGTCAAACACATAATTGGAATGATTCAATAAACCTTTAAAGGCTTTAAATATGTAGTAGTAATGTACCTATTCAAAGTTAAGTGATAAAAATACAGTTTGTACAGTTTTGTCATTATTTTACACTTTTTTGGAAAATGCTATTTCAAAAAAAACCTTCATTTTGTATATTAATTTTTAATATTAAGCATATATAATCTGCCATCTTATGCAATTATGACACTATTGCATGTAGTTCAAATAATGTTTTAATGAATAAACTCAGTAGATTGTACAGAAATTAAATGCATTTTTTAAAAAAAGACAAAAACCTACATCTGAAGGTGAGACAAAACTGATGGAGTTGACAAACTGATGTAGGAGCAGAGTAAACAAAGCCTGTAAACAAGGCCTGTAAAGCATGAATGGAAAGATGAAAGTAAATGATAACTTTGGAGGTCCTCCATTCTTGGATTATTACTGAATTGAACTGTTGGAGGACACAAAAACTTATTTGAGAGACAACAGGCTACAAGGTAGCAACATTAATGAACTGTTTGGGATCCAGAATCCTCCCCAAGTGCATCCTGCCTCCTTTCAAGGGCTCACTGTAAAACAAAGTTAGCAATCAGAATCAAAATGTCAATATGTCTCAGTAAAGTATTTATTGTATGCAATGTCTGTTATTTTTCAGTTATTATGTCGTTATACAGCTACTGTTTGTTTAATGTTTGTTCTATCAGTTAGGTAAACTTTTTTTTCTACAGGGCCTTTCCAAAATGTCTTTATGCCTAACTCAATAATTCAATAGTTTATCTAACCTGTATGATTTAGGCATCAGGCAACAAGCGGTGAACATGTATGTGCTCTATGAAGTCCATTACATCAGGAGTTATGCTGTAGAGCTCTCTTGTCCTACTGGACCTGATTGGTGAAGCACTCCTGGTTAATTTAAGAAGGATGTCCTTTACTGGACAGAAGCAGATATCCTTCGTTCCTTGTTTCGGGTGAAAAGTGGCTGTAGGACCACAAGGGTGCATAACCTCAACTTTCACATCTTGGTGCTTACTGTCTCCCTTGGTCCTAAGTCTCCAACTGTTCTGACTGCTTTGTTTAGGACCCTTTGCCTCCACCTTTGCCTCTCCTTTTTTAGACTGTCCCTTCTGCTGTCTGGGTCACTGTTTATTTTCTTTCTTTTTCTCTGATACTTCCCATTTCTTTTTCTTTGCTCCTCCACTGACAGTTTGCATCTAGCCATGTCTGCCTACAGTACAGATAAAAGCAATAAAGGTTAGTTGAGATTAGTGTTGATCAATTCTTTTATAAAGGTCAGTCAGTTTTATGTAAGTATTATATCAGTATTTGATCATAAACACATTCTATGTTTGTTATGAATTACATAATGAATTTTTGGAGAATTTTTCAACTCTGTCAGCTTAAACATCAACACCATCAGACGTTCATTCTGACGGAGTTGACCTATGACGGAGTTAACAAAATGAAATGTTTTTTCATCATGTCTCATACACTGGAGCCATTTTGATTTCCCCCAGTTGGTAGCTGCTAGCTATAAGCTACACTAATCTACCTACATTTATTTAACAATTCTTTTTTAAGAGAATCATTCTTGGGTGACAAAGTTGACACCCAAAACTTGTGATATCAACTTTAATGCTAAAAATGACAAAAACTCTTAAACTTACGTGATCATGTGCTGTACTGCTGCATCCATCAAAAGAGGGAGAATGAAAAGGGGGTCCTCAGGGTTATAGCTGACCAAAATATGCCTGATTTTTTTAATTTTAAAAAACCTGACGAAGTTGACTTGAAGTGAGGATGCTACTTTGAAAGACAATTTTTTATAGAAAATATTATGTTTATTGAACTTTATGTATTCTGTTACATAAAAATGATAATATAAAAGGTATTAATCATATTTTTAATCACTTTTTCTTTCAGGTAGAATCTATGACCTCTTTCAGAGGACATGTTAATTTGCATGTACTTTTTAGCATTGCGCTCATACTTTATCAAATTGCTATGAAAATATGTACATATACACAAAACTAAGTTCATGAGAATGTTTAAGTCTTCCATATTAAACTTTTAAAGTCTCTTTTAATGAATAGATGTTTTGATTTTTAACTGAAGCTTTGCTTTTCAGTGGAGGACATGTTTTGTTGATGTTTTGATGTAAATTTATCCTAGAAATCAAACCAGTCAGTGAGCCCCCCCGTCCCCCACCCCCACCCCCATCCACTCAGACACATATCCACTCGTCCTGATACAGCTTGGCCCAATCAGAACCATTTATCTAAAATGGGGTGGGTTTGATTCGACGACTGACGACGAGGAGAACACCATTGAAGCATCTTCGTTAACGACCAAGATGGCTGCTGCTGATGTGGGGAGGTCTGTCTGCTATCACGACAGTATTAGGCATGAGGCATTTATGGTGTGTGGATTATTTCAGGCAGTGTGTCCACTGTGAGGAGAAGGGGCGGGGTTAAGTGCTTTCCATGCTGAGTGTGTGTTTTTACCTATCTGCCTCCTGTGTGTGTGTGTGTGTGTGTGTGTGTGTGTGTGTGTGTGTGTGTGTGTGTGTGTGTGTCTTTATTAATTCCTCTTTCAGCCTCCCCCTCACACACACACACACACACACACAAACACACACACACACACCACCCTGTCGTAGTATAGGTGGGGTTTCCTAAGGCTGTGTACAGGGACTGCTTGGTCATTGCAGCACTAGTGGTGTTTGTGTATATGTATGCACAATACTAAAGTGTAGCATTTCTGTATTAATCATCACTGCTTAGCGATAGAAGCCCTTCCTCCCATCCCAACACACACACACACACACACACACACCTTGCATCTCAATTTCCCCCGGCTCTCCACGTTCTCGACAGGGAGTTGCCAGGGGCAACAGGAGGGTCTGCTGAGTGTGACAGTCACACACAGGGAGCTGTGTGTGTGTGTGTGTGTGTGTGTACTTGTACTTGCTACATAGTAAGATCCAAGACCAAAAAAAGTATTTTACTAACAGAGTGAGGACATTTTGGGAAAGTGAGGACATTTTGGCCGGTCCTCACTTTTTGAGACACCTTCAAATCACATGTTGAGGGTTAAGACTTGGTTTTAGAGTTATGGTTAGAATTAGGTTTAGGTTAAGGTTAGGGTCAGGGTTAGGGTTAGGCACTCAGTTGTGATGGTTAAGGTTAGGGTAAGGGGCTAGGGAATGCATTATGTCAATGAGTGTCCTCACAAAGATAGAAGTACAAGTATGTGTGTGTGTGTGTGTGTGTGTGTGTGTGTGTGTGTGTGTGTGTGTGTGTGTGTGTGTGTGTTGTGTGTGGCATGAGAGTGATGATAGTGGAGTAAGAGGCTGGTGCCAGGACTCCATCAGTGTGTGTGTGGTTTATTAGCTAATGCTAACACACTGTGTCCAGGCTGATGGTGCTGACAGTGTATCTGCCTCAGTAGAAACAGGAGAGGAAAAACCAACATTTACAGTTATTTTCGGTCATAAAAACATAGCATTAAAGTTCCTCTCCAAACATGTTTTAAACTCTCTGCCTCAGAGGCTGACTGCAGAACACACATTGCAGGATGTTTACAACATCAACAGGTGCCTGGTGTGTGTGTTTGTGTGATACTGACAGTGTCTCCAGAAACATCTTCAGACCAGGATGCTTGGTCCTGTGGTAAACGTTCTCCTACCACCTTCTCTCTCTCCTCTTCACTCATGCAGGTGAAACTGTGCAGCTCTGCTCGATTTACTGCTCCCATGTTTTACAGATTTCCTGTGTTTTATTTAGAGACTGTAAAAAAACGAGCCCACAGGTCGTCTGTCAGCAGGTTATTATGACCCATAGTTAGGTTTTGTTGCTAGGCGACATCTAGTGGTCGTAGTAATGATGACAGGAGCAATGGGAAAAGTGTGGTGACGTAGACACAGGAGAGCGGTGTTCGATTCCCACGTGAAAGTAGCAGTTTATGTGTTCTCTGTTATCCATGACCGTTCATTGTTATTACTGTAACCATGACAACCAAGGTCTGGTACACCTGCCGGTTTAGGGGTGTAGGAGACACTCTTCTGGGTTGTATCAGAGGTTGTTGGTGGTTCAGGTTGGAGGAGTTGTTGTTTATTTGAAGTGTTGATCTCCATCAGAAGATATAATTGTGGTTTTAAGAACCAAAAACCATCTCAGTGTAGTTTTACATCTCCTCTCTCAGGCTTCTCTCTGGAGCTCAAGTAACAATAGGTCAGTCAGCCAATCAGAAGAGAGGCTCTGAACCTCTGATTGGCTGACTGTTTTCAAAGTGATTTAATAAAAATAGAGCAGATTTTAGTTAAACACTAAGAGAAACCAAATCCTGCAAGGTTGGATGGTGGGTCCAGGTGGGTGGGGCTTGGGGCAGGTCTGAGGATGGTGACTGCTTTGTTGTGACATCACAAAGTTCCAGAAGTCCTGAGAGCTGGTTTTAAGGCTCAGTTTCTGAATACAGGCTGTGTGCATTTCTCTGTGGACTGAGGCTTTGATTCTTTCACAGTATTAATATAGAACCTAGACCTGCTTTAGAATCACAAACACATGGACATCTACCTTTAGACTGTATGGACCTTTAATCTGGACAAACCTGAACTTATGTTCCTGTGTTGCTGAGGGATGCCTGCACTGAGAACTGTCCATCACCATGGACAACACTGTGACAATAGCCTCAGTCAAACTCTCCACATCTGCAGGACCATGATGCTCTACTGCCTCTGGTTGATTGACTTTGTCACTGACCTATCATGCAGTCACAGTGCAGCAGTTTGACTGTGATCAATCATTATTATCAGCTTATCACAGGTGTGTTATGTCATTTAGAGTCAGTTTGACCACTGACAAGTTTGTTTTTACACATTGAAATATCCCACTGACTTCATACAGTATCTTAGTCACAATGTTTTAAGAAATCACTGTTCAGGAATCTATCAAAATGTTTGTGTTGTGCTTTTAGATCAGCTGATACGTTGTTATTGTATTTTTTTTTTTTTAATATCATGAATCATAGTTTGAGCTTTAAACTCACAGTACAGAGCCTGTTTGCAGTATAATGTATAATGTGGTGCGCTGTTGTCATATTGTGTTGTTATCTGTGCCTCCATTAGCTGTAAATGGCTCAGTATTGATCAGTCAGTGTGCTGGTACACAGCTGTATTGACTGATGGATATGTAGGCTCCATGTTCAGGATCAGATGTTCTGAACCAAACTGTAGTCTGGTTCCTCTGAGTCCATGATCATCATCAGGGGACACTGAGTCTTCGTCACTGCACCGTGTGTGTCCGTGTCCCTGTGTGCGTCCCTGTGTGCGACCCTGTGTGTTGCTCGTCAGTAGAACAACTATCTGTCAGTGCTGCAGTTTGAATATGATGGATCTATGTGGATGATGTCACTGGTCATGTGATGCTGCGTGTGATGAGTGGCGGCCGGCGTCAGCTCGATCAGCTGGTCCCTGGTGTAAACAAAGATAGTAGTTTATCTGAATGAAAGAACTTATTTGAGTGTGTTCAGGGGACACAGCTTAAATAAGTTACTATTAAAAATGTAAACATGTTTGACAGAAGAGGATGAAGAGCTGGACACAGAAGAAACAAGCAGGACAAACTGCAGCTGGTTTGTTTAGATGAGGAGGTAGATATGAGCTTCATCACAGCTGCAGTCTCCAGCCTGCACCAGCTCAGACTGGGAGCAGAGGGAAGCTGCAGACTGGGAGCAGAGGGAAGCTGCAGACTGGGAGCAGTGGGAAACTGTAGACTGGGAGCAGAGGGAAACTGTAGACTGGGAGCAGAGGGAAACTGCAGACTGGGAGCAGAGGGAAGCTGTAGACTGGGAGCAGAGGGAAGCTGCAGACTGGGAGCAGAGGGAAGCTGCAGACTGGGAGCAGAGGGAAACTGTAGACTGGGAGCAGAGGGAAACTGTAGACTGGGAGCAGAGGGAAACTGCAGACTGGGAGCAGAGGGAAGCTGTAGACTGGGAGCAGAGGGAAGCTGCAGACTGGGAGCAGAGGGAAGCTGCAGACTGGGAGCAGAGGGAAGCTGCAGACTGGGAGCAGAGGGAAACTGTAGACTGGGAGCAGAGGGAAACTGCAGACTGGGAGAAGAGGGAAGCTGTAGACTGGGAGCAGAGGGAAGCTGCAGACTGGGAGCAGTGGGAAACTGTAGACTGGGAGCAGAGGGAAACTGCAGACTGGGAGCAGAGGGAAGCTGTAGACTGGGAGAAGAGGGAAGCTGCACACTGGGAGCAGAGGGAAGCTGCAGACTGGGAGCAGAGGGAAGCTGCAGACTGGGAGCAGAGGGAAACTGTAGACTGGGAGCAGAGGGAAACTGCAGACTGGGAGCAGAGGGAAGCTGCAGACTGGGAGCAGAGGGAAGCTGCAGACTGGGAGCAGAGGGAAGCTGCAGACTGGGAGCAGTGGGGAGGTGCAGACTGGGCTCCGTCACAGTGAACATTGATCAACAACACTCACAAAACCCTGCTGGCAAATAACCATCATTTTGTGCAACAAGGCAGTTTATATTATTGAGTGCTCCATTACATGCAGCTTTAGTGTGTGTGTGTGTGTGTGTGCGCACGCCTTGCTGACATTCATTTAAAGGGTTTTGTATGTCAACATTTTAATAGCAGCTCCCGTGATTACTGGAGGGAATCTATCATTTAGTTTTTCATGTAAAATGAAAAAAGCTTCATGAATCACAGATTTCCCACTTAAATTATGGCGTTTATGGAATTTTTTTAAACTGTCACAGCACAGTGGTCACTACCTCGGTTCCTCCTTTAATTTTTTTACTAATACTTGTCAAACACTGAAGACCACCCTCTGCTGTACTCAGCAGGACACACACGTTCACACACAGGGTGGGGGGGTGGGATCGGGGGGCTGGGCTGATGCAGACAGACAAGTCTCTCTGTCATCGTGGAGTGGAGCTGGTGGTCGTAAAATCACAACTCATTCATCAAAACTATTTATAGAATCAAAGCTGAATATCAAAAGCTCCCAGCAGGACTGAAACGAGACAGACGCTCTGGACAGAAACTGAAAACCTCCTTTGTTATTTTATTTCCATGTGAATTTGTGCATGAATGGTTAAGGAGCTGAATCATGCATATTTTGAGTATTTTCATTCTTGTAAAAAATAAAAACAGACTAGAGTTGTGTGATGAGCTGATTAAAGGTCCATATTTTATTCTTCTTCTGTGTTTTATTTGAAGTGTTGATCTCCGTCAGAAGATATGTTTGTGTTTTTAAGAACGAAAAACCATCTCAGTGTAGTTTCACATCTCCTCTCTCTGGCTTCTCTCTGGAGCTCTAGTAACAACAAAGAGCCTCTCCTGATTGGCTGACTGTTTTCTGAGTGATCCAATAAAAATAGAGCAGATTTCAGGTAAACACTGGCCGGGGTGGGGCTTGGGGCAGGTTTGAGGGCGATGACTGCTTTATTGTGACATCACACATCACAAAGTTCCAGAAGTCCTGACGGCTGGTTTTAAGGCTCAGTTTCTGAATACAGGCTGTGTGCATTTCTCTGTGGACTGAGGCTTTGATACTTTCACAGTATTAATATAGAACCTAGACCTGCTTTAGAATCACAAACACATGGACATCGACCTTTATAGTATGTGGACCTTTTAATTAATTAGTCAATCAACAGAAATGAATTCTTATGATCAGTGATTATGGTCAAATATTCTCTGGTTCCACCTTTTTTAATGTGAACATTGTTTTATTTTAGACTGAAGGTCTTTGTCTTCAGAGAAACTGCAAGGTCTATTTTTCTCCACATTCTTACATTTTGATAGACTGAACAATCAGAAGACTGATTGATAATGAGAAGAAGTCACAGCTGTAAAACCCCATCTGATTTTCTCCTCGAATCACTGAGTCCCTCCATCTTCTCTGCCTCTATCCATCCTCCCAGTCGGACTCACCTCATCCCAGTTTGTCTGCACTTGGCCTCTGGCCTCTGTCATGATGGGGTCTACCTCAGGCCTGATTGGATGATTTACATGCTGTGGGGAAGCAGCAGAGGGAGGAGGAGAGAGGGGAGGATCAGGAGAAAGAGATGGAAGGAGGGAGTGAGAGGGGGATAATGAAAAGGTAAATGGATGGAGGAGAATGGAGAGAGATTAATGATCTGAGGAGGTAGATGTTACTGTGCCCAGACTGAAGGATGGAGGGCCTGATGCAATTACCCTGCAGATACTGTTTCACTCACCTTTCACTGCTTCCCTTTACCGCATCCCCTCATAACGCATCTCTATCTGTTCATTCACTCATCTTTCACTTCACGTCTCCTCTCCCTCCTTCTTCATATCTCCCAACTTCACATTTCAATATCAAATGATGTGTGCGTCCTGACTGAAGAGCTCCTTTGTCGTTAGCATTAGTGTTGTTTTCCGCCCTTGTCTTCCTCAGTGTGTCATGGAAAGACATTCAGAGAGGTCTGGTGTGCCAACTGTTTGTGCCGATTGAAGAAAAAAATCGTCCAATTGGAGTTTTGCAGGCAGGATGAGGCTACCAGTCTACGTTGTGATTGTGATGGGTGACAAACCAACCCCAGGCTCACTGCTCCACTGTTAATGTGTGATATGAAAACTTCTCTAAATGTTTGTTGACAGTCATTTCAGTCATTAATATTTAATGTTGTATAACAGTGTCAACACGTGTAAGAAAAAGTTAAAGACTTTGACCCTGGATACCAGACGTGCTGTATGACCATGTGATTTATAATTCGTCCAAACAACAACGACCAGATTAATTTTAAAGACTTTAATATTAATTTTTGATTTCATTCATGTTAATTTGTTCTGTGAGACCTGTGGATCTTTAAATGTGAATTCCATAGTGTATTGAATGGGCACTGCAGCCCCACAGGGTTCGAACCTGCTGCCCGTGTCTCTGTGGGTGCTCCCACCATCCCAACAGGTTAAGCTGCTGCTCAGGTTAACTGGTCACTCTGAACTGCCCGCAGGTGTGAAAAGTTGTTGGTCTTTACATGTCAGCCCTGTGATAGACTGTGTAGAGCGTACCCCGCCCTCACCCAGTGTCAGTTAGATGTCAGCTAAAAGAAGGAGCAGTGTGACTATGAATGAATTATGAATGAAAATGAATTATCACTATTTTAAAACAGAACAGAGGGACTGGGCCCCCGGATCCCCACAGGACAGTGTGTGACTGGGTCCACAGTGTAAACACACACACACAGGTAAACAATGTTTGTAGGTGTCAACATGTGTTAATTGTGAGTGGAGGACTACTGTGGTGAGAGCGATGCTGCAGCGATGCAGAGCACCGAGCTGGTTGTGGACAGATAGAAGCACAGCTCTCATCAGTCACTGTGGATAACAGCTATTTCAGCTGAGTGTTAAAGATGGTTTTTGACCTCAGTGAAGAGAATACCTGTAGCTTTCGAGCATGTCAGATGAAAACCTCTCCTGTGCCCCCCTGCTACACCTAAAGCCCCGTCAGCTTGGTGCTACAGACAGCTGGAGAACAGAGGTTCCAGCTGTTACAGAGACACACAGTGGACTGTTGGACCCTGTGCTGCACACACACACACAAATGCAGCCAGCTGACATACCACTGCCTGTGACTGTCAGTCTGTCTGAGACTCCACCCACTCTGCTCCCTTTTAGTTTACTCTAATGTTCATCAATATATTTTCAAAAAATCAATAAATGTTAAAAACATTGAAGCGAGCTTGTTTTTCCAGCCAGTGGTTTATCTTGACCATCAGAGGTTTAAGGTCTCAGATGGTTTCTGAGGCTGAGAAATAAAGGTCCAGTGAAGTTCTTCAGAAAACCATCAGGTTTTAGGAGGCTGCTTTCAAGCAGTGCTGAGGTAGTAGAGGGAGGCTCATGTCTGAATGGAGCGGTCACCGTCCCTCTCTGCTGTAGACTGAAGATGAAACATCATGGTACTGGAGCTGTGGACGTACAGGAAACACATAATGATCCAAGCACGAGCAGCCACAGGGAGTCAGTCTGAGAGAGGAGAGGAACGCAGCCCCTCCCCATCCCCTCCACCTTTATCTCTGTCAAAAGCAATCTGTCCATCTCTCGTCACCTCCCTGTAAATAGTGCCTTCACTTCCTGCCTCTCATTTCCTCTCCCTCAATTCCCAGCATCCCTCTGTCATCTGCTCTCATCCCCCCAGTGCTCTCTGTATCCCCATCATCCATCCAGCCCTCGTCTTTCTACTGCAGCACTCTTTATCCCACACACACTCCATCTATTCCTCCCCTCCCACCCGTCTCAATTCAATCACACACACGCACACACACACACACACACACACACACACTGCTCAGTGGTGTGGAATGGCCTTTGTGAGGAGTAAATTGCTTGGCCTCTTGGTTCACAACCAATTCACAGGATGGCAGCTGGGCAGATTAAACTCACAGCTTCCTCCAAAGAGCCAGTGTGTGTGTGTGTGTGTGTGTGTACATGACTGACCACCCAAGCTGCAGTTAACTTAATGTGTGTGTGTGTGTGTGTGTGTGCGTGCTTCCATTAATAGAAAGCGAGCAGCATCATGGAGACAGGATGGAGATGGATTTCCTCCAGCTCATTAGAAAAGTGCAGCAGAAACTCATTTTGTTTCATTCTTGATTTTTCATGTGATTTACAGTTTTCACATGAAGCTGATGTTGTTATGTTTTTTTCTTATTGTCAAACTACATCCTCCAGAGGAAACATTATAATCCTGTATATTTAAACTCTGTTTGTGTGATGATGAAAATGCGTCTAGCTTTTTATGCTCAGTATCTTCCTGCACGGTTGTTGTGTTAACGCGTCCCTTCTGCTGGACACTGTGAGCCTACAGCTCTCCTACAGTAACTACTGTACGAGTTCACCTGAGCCTCAGCACACTGACACACCTGATTAGACTGAATACTGGTCTGCAGCTCATGTTGGTCAGCTGTGGTTTATCATGTGACATGTTTATTATGTGACAAACATGTTCACAGTGTGTGGACCAAGTGGACCCCCCACCTCGGTGAGCCTGGTTACAGAACACTGTGTATGGACTGAGTGGACCCCCCCTCGGTGAGCCTGGTTACAGGACACTGAGCTGAAGGGGGGGTGGAGTTTCTGCTGAGTGAAGCTTTTACAGAGAGATTTTCTGCTGACTGCTCCAGTAAGAGCAGAGCACATCAGCTTCAGATGGTAGATTCATTAGGACGCGTGTGTGTGTGTGTGTGTGTGTGTGTGTGTGTGTGTCATGTATGTGCATAACAATGGACAGTGAGAGAGAGGAAGACATAAAAAGAGGGTGTATGTGTGTGTCTGTGCTGATAGAATGATGATTTAGAGAAAATACCCTGAGTCAGCATGCTGGAAAACACACACACTCATTACTCACACACACACACACACACACACACACACACACACACAGTCAAACCTTTCTTAAAGCACCTTATGTGTCATGGATCTGTAACACACTGAAGTGTTGAACCTGTATTTCAGCAGGACCAGTTTTATTAATAATCTCCACTGTTCTTCACCATTTTCAAGCCAATGAAATAAGGCCAGTTGAGGGCAGTGCCACGTCTCTAGATGATCTGTCAGAGACCTCCTGAGCGCAGTGGACAGTGGAAGTTACACTCTGTCTCTGCCCGTTACCTAGACATCATACTTCTACTGTGAGTGATTTACAGAAGAGCAGATATCCAGCAGTAGCTGTGTCGTGGTCACATGTGAGTGAATTTGATCTGCAGTTGAATGCCTGTGTTGACCATGTGAAGGAGGAGTGGTCCTCGAACTGCTGATCATAGTTGCACATAGCGAACCCTGAAACTGTTTTCCAGCCAAGCACTAACTCAGTCTCTGTGCTGCTGTGAGCTGGCGGAGCTAACAGTGTGTTTCTGCACTGAGGCTGTTTCACACTCGCTCCTGTTCTCCCTGATACAATCTGACCCTTTGCTATTTTTACAGTCACAATACAGCTGTTCTATTTTTAACCACCCCATGAGACCTGCTGTAGCTGCTGTGATGCCAAGGAGCTTTTGGTTGGCAGATCTGTCATAGTCTGAACCACGACCTCAGTATTAGCAGCCTTTCATCAAATTCACTTCAGAGTTCCTCACTTCAGCTGCTGGAGTCACACAGTGATGTGGATCTGACAGGGGTGTGGAGTAACTATTGCTCCACCCTTACTGTGCCACAGGAGCAGGACTGTGTGAAAGTGGCTTAAAACTGGAGTGCAGATTTGAATGGGAGGTGTTGCGATGGTTTCAGTAGCTGTGCATCTACTATCAGAGAAGACCACTTCCTTATCAGGCTGCTGGGATCTGTCAGAAGGCCCCGCTGGGAGGCACTGAGCGTGCTCAGATCACTACACACAGGAAACACAGCATTCCTTCGGCCAGACAGAGGGGGGAGTGGGAGGCAAGCCAGACTGCACTGCACTGTGTGTGTGTGTGTGTGTGTGTGTGTGCAGAGAGAGGTGAAGAGGAGCAGTAAGACAAGTGAGACTTTGCGCCACCTCTGCTGAGTGTGTGTGTGTGTGTGTGTCTAACACATTCTTGACCTCACTGGAGGAGAGTAGCAGTGAATTAGGTCAGGATTATTCCTGCTCACATTACACTCGTGTCCCAGGCCTTATGTAAGAGGAGGCCGGCTTCCTCAGACTGCTATCACTTCTAAATACATCCCCTGCCCCATTTATACTGTATGTGTTTCAGATGATGGTGGAGGGCTGCGGGGGGGGGGGGGGGTTTAACTGATGTCTGATGCTGTATCTCATCAGCTGCTGGCCAGATGTCATGACATTTAGTGCAGATATTCACATTCCCTGGACGACCTCTGTCCTTTCTCAGGTCAAAATGTCAGCTTTGCTCACTGGCTGGATTCCCATCATGAATGTGGACGTTCACAGTCCCCAGAGGATGAAGATTATTGACTCTGATGGTATCTTTAATGTAACAGACAGTGTGAATTCTGCTTGTCTCATCACTGTTTCCCAGGCAACAGCTCTGTGTGGCTGTGTGGTGATTGCAGGAAGTGCAGCATCAGACCGTCTTTACCACCTGGGAACAACAGAAAACACCGGGACATACAACATTTGCATATAACCTCAGTGATAAGCTGATATGGTGAATGTGAGAGGAAGTAACAAGCAGGAGTCATTTCTGTTCTGTTCTCCACCTGATCTGAGCTCTGTGTTTGGTCCCCTCCAGCTCCTGAGGGAAACATCTGGCTCTACAGCAGCTGGATGCTCCCCAGTGTCCAGCAGCTGCTCTCTGTCTGAGTCTGTCTGCTGCTCAGCAGGTAGAGGACAGAAAACAGAGATGACAGAGAATCAGAGGACCAGAGCTGGTGATAACTCTGTGTGGGTTCATCACTCATCACTTCATAGGCATTTAACTCATTGTTCATAGGTTCATAAGGTCAGACTCTGTTCCTGTAGCGAGACCCCGCAGAGGTCATGTGATGGTTAACTCCACTCATTCACTTCACTTCCATGAGACGACAGAAACCTGCTGAAGCCATCTAGTGTCACATGTAGTAATTAGCTACATATTACTAGAAGCTCAAATGAACTATAATGTTGAATGAATACTAACAGCTTCCTGTTTATAGCTGGGATGAATGAATACATGAATATAAGTGAGTGTGTGAGATGACACGGTTCCTCAGTCGCTCCTCTCTCCCTTTGCTCCTCTGGAATAATGTAGGTCAGTCATTTTACTGAACCCCATCCAGTCTGACGTGTTGTTTATCTCTCTCTCTCTCTCTCTCTCTCTCATACAGCTCTTTATCACGTACAGTACCAAATGTTGTAATTCAGCGATGGTTGTCTGTTTCCATGGTTACAGTGTTGAAGCAGGAGGTTACAGAAAATAATCTCAAACAGATTTACTTAAATGTAAAGAACTAGAAGTTAATAGAACATCAGGGCTAAGCTAACGGTGGTCAACATTCTACTTCCTGTTTACATCATCCAAAGCATGATGGGATTTCTGGTGCAAGAGTCTCTGAATATATTCATCACTCTAGAAAATGAAAACCACAGCAGTGACTGATGACACTCACCACTGCGATCTGTATAACAAACCTGGTTGGTCCTCTCTGGTGCACAGGTGTGATATGATGCATACATCCCTGCTGCGCGGGACCACAGGACCAGACTCTCTCTGCTGTCCCGCAGGTTTACTCTGAAAAGTTCTACAACAACACACTGTCAGGTTGGACATACCACCTCACCTCAGGGATGTCCTCTTCTGAATTTTATATCATGTTTCTATTATCGAGACATCATTGCAAATGAGGGAAACCTCAGTGATCTTCAAGGCTTAAATAAATAGATGAAATGAATGAATGAATGAATGAACGAACGAATGAATGAATGAATGAATGTGCTCATGAGATTTTTTTGTGTTGAACCTTTGACACTGGAGGAGAGGTGGAGATGCTTCTCACTCATTAGAAATGATCCTTTGGGAACCATGAATATCACATCCTGTAGTTTTCAGAATATCCCAGGGAACATTTAAAACTGATGATGATGATGATGATGATGATTATTAATAGTAGTAGTATGTAACAGCCTAAACACGTCCGGCAGGTTGTGTAGGAGCCCTGTCTAACTGTAATCCATCTAAGTCTCTTCTAATCCACATATTATGTGGATTACAGAGCAGTTAGTGGGAGCTGCTGATCACGCTGCTGTGGAGGGAGAAGGTCAGTGATGCAGCTTTAAACCTCATCAGTCACTTGTTAATCTCAGGTCTGAAGCCAGCAGACAGCAGGGTGAGGACATGGTCTTTCTGCTGTGTTGTCTCTGGTGTTCCGGCAGCGTGGCCGAATGTTGTGCTGCTCTATATTAAGGCTGAATGCTAATTAGCCTACTCTACTTCTGACGGCCTATAAAAAGACAGTACAGCCTCTGGAGAACTCTGAGGGACTGATCTGTCCTCCTGCTCTTCCTCTGTGATGTGATGATGTAAATGAATCTGTGTATTTACTGGAGGTTGACTTCCAGTGCAACATGTAGGCTTTATGTTACAGATTCAAACTGGTTGATTGGTCTTAAGAATCCCCCCCCCCCCCCCCCCCCAACCCACGGCATCACACCACCACCACCAGTCTGGCAGGTTGGTCCATGGATCTAGACTCTGACCCTACCACCTGCTGCCTCATCATAAATCCAGATCCCTCAGATCCAGGCTATGTTTTCCCAGTCATCAGGTTTGTGTTCTTGGTGACAGTACTGGACCTTGACCTGTTCTGGTCAATCAGTGAGCGTAGCCTTTCTGTCAGCTCCACCCCGTCTGTCCATTCTCCTCTGACCTCTCTCATCAACGAGGTGTTTCCTCCACAGTAGGGTTCCAGGGTAGCCGTTGTTGACCAGTGTTACACAGCGTTCAGCCACCGATCACATAACTTCTCCACTGGCCCCACCCTCTTTTTCCTTTTCAGAGACATAAATCAGTGGTAGCCCCTTTGTTCATTAAATAAAAAATACCAGTTATGAAGCTGAAATGATCACCTGAAAGTGTCTGCTAGTGTAGTGGAGACTCCTCAGGGGTCGAGAAGAGAGTTGACTGAGTGGATGAGGATTTGGTGTCAATGCCAGTTTGGCAACATTTCAGACTCGGAGGAAAAACTCTAGAGACTGATGAGAGTGAAAATTCAGGAGATCAGCAGCTTCAGAAACAACCATCATGTCACTGGGAACATGAACTGAAGCTCCTCACCTGGATCTGCAGGGTTTATACACTGCTACACATGATTGGCTGAGCAAGCAGGTGTGCAGGTGTTCTGTCCTTTTGTGCATTAGACTGTTTTCATTTGATTCTCAGTCAAGGTGACTTAGTCGTCATTTCTCCTGAACCTGTGTTCTTGTAAGGGTGGAGGTCGCTGTGTAAAATCCACATCACTGTGATCCAGGTCCTGGTCTGCAGGTCAGTGTGAGTGTGCTGCTGTGTCCTCACCATCATGAACCAGCATTTCAGTGTGTGTGTGTGTGTGTGTGTTTTTGTTCTTTATATTTATTATCAGCAAATCTAGATCAGTCCAGACTGACTCACTGGCCCTTCAGGCTTGGTTGCCATGGTAACCCCTGTGTGTGTGTGTGTGTGTGTGTGTGTGTGTGTGTGTGTGTGACTCTGTCACACACTGTCCTCATCACCATGAAACAATAACTTATCAAACAAACACTTTTTACTTCTGCTCATGTGTCATGTTGTGTTTTCTGTGGCCCCTCCCTCTCCTCCAGGTATTCTGTAGAATGTTTGACTGCCTGCAGTGGGCCCCACAGGTGGAGGTAGGTCTCACAGCATGGAGTGGAGCAGTAACACCTGTCCTCTGAGCCAGACTCTGATAGAGATCAGTGTAGTGACACTCAACACTGTCACATTAAAATAGTCCATCTGTAGTGATTTTACACTGACAGATGTCACTTCACCCTGATCTGCTTTATGACAACATCTGTACAGCTGCAGTAGTTGCGGTCACTAGCTGACATCATCAGTGCAACACCTTCAGTGGTGCACCTCTGTAATCCAGGCGACAGATGTCAGCTTTGTCTTTGTCTGTCCTGCATGTGTGAAGCTGCACAGAGTGATGACGTCAGCCTGTGACCCTGACGCAGGAGAAATATGGAGTGTTGTTTGAAATGTGGATGGAGTCCATGCTCCTGCTGAAGGTTGGACGTCATATCTAAGACGCACCTGAAACATTTGCCATCCAGTAAACATGGTCCAGCCCGGACTGGTCATTAAAGGTCCTGTGTTTTACTCTCTCAGGCTTCTCTCTGGAGCTCTAGTAACAGGCTCTGGGGCTCTCTACTGATTGGCTGACTGTTTTCTGAGTGATCCAATAAAAATATAGCAGATTTCAGGTAATTGCTCAGTGAAACTGAATCCTGCAAGGTTGAATAGTGGGTCCAGGTGGGCGGGGCTTGGGGCATGGCTGAGGGCTGTGACTGCTTTGTTGTGACATCACAAAGTTCCAGAAGTCCTGACGGCTGGTTTTAAGGCTCAGTTTCTGAATACAGGCTGTGTGCATTTCTCTGTGGACTGAGGCTTTGATACTTTCACAGTATTAATATAGAACCTAGACCTGCTTTATAATCAGAAACACATGGACATCTACTTTAGACTGGATGAAGCTTTAACCTGGTTCACACTGTGACTGAACTGCATGACTGTGAGTTTTTTAATCAGTGTGGTGCTGAGCAGTGATATAACCACTGACAGACTGAGTGTGTTGATGTGTGTAAACTGTAGTTTCTGGTTTGTTGCTTTGTGTATCTGTTCAGGTCTTTACCTGTGTGAATGAGACTCGTTTGTTGAGCAGGTGTCTCTCACTTTTTAACAGCTGAAGCTCATTCACCCTGCCGTCAGCTGTCAAACATGATCAGAAGCTATTATTGTTGTTTTTGTTCTTTTTTGATGTGATGATACTTACACTGATCAAACCTCGTGGACCCTGGGGGCTCAGTTAAATACCAGGTTTAAACCCAGGTCAAATGCAACACAGTGTCTTCCTCAAACACTGAGCCGTAGCAGCGTAAAGGACGAAGGCTTTAGTGTTCACTGCCTTTGATGTTGAAGGTGGAATTTGTGGAAATATCATGACCCCGCCTTCGGGGACGATGAACATGTGCAGCAAATCACATGACAGACAGCACATCCTGCTCTGCACTCACACTATCATTAGTGAGGGAGACAGTATCAGAGCACAAGGACACGCGCAAAGACCCACAATGTATACAACATAGTGTTAAGTTCGATATTTATTATTATTTATTATATTATAAAGTGGTGGAGAAGAGGTGGAGTCAGAGTTGAAGCAGGAGAAGTTTATTGTAAGTAAATTATGTTGATCCAAGATGGCGGAGTGGGGCATGCGGTGGCAGGGGCAGTTTAGCTGGTAAAGGTCTGAGCTGGAGCTCAGCACAGGATACAGACAAAGGCCCAGCGTGGCAGGTAGACCAGGAAGTTCAGAGATATTGATGGTGAAGGACCAGGGCTTTACATGCTGCTGCTTCAGATGTAGTTGAAGAGCTGATGAGTTACAGGTGTACAGGAAGCCATGCCCAGGTAGACACACACACACACACACAAGCAGAGAGAGCAGCAGGGGACAAACAAGAATCACAGGGAAGGAAAACAACAGAAGGAGTCAGTGGGGATGAGGGAGAGGTCCTGTCTCATCAGGACACACGTCACACTTTGTGTGTGTGTGTGTGTGTGTAAATACAGACGCAGCAGCAGTTGCATTAGTTGCAGCAGAACCAAACGTTGCAGCGGGAGAATCATTATAAGGGAACATTACTTTATATTTATACCCTGTAGGAGGGATTTTAAACTGAGGTAAACCCAGTTTAATAGAAGGTGATGATGAACTCTTTCACACACCAGTGGACGAGTCTGCTGAGTGTTTTTCTCTCTGGTTCCTCACAAACGCACAGGAAACCAGGTCACAGCAATTCCTGTCTTTTACTACAGTCTCCTCAGACTCAACGCCGACTTGTGCGAAGGTTCACGTAAACGAGGGGTGTTATGGGTAACTATAGGTTGAGGAGCGGACAAATACTGAGCTGTGTCCCAGTTCAGGGTCTCATCCCTCATACCGACTGTGTCACAGCAGAGAGACCAGACAGTCCCAGGTCAAAGGCTCCTTCAGATGTGTCCTTTCCTTGACCATGAAGGCTCCAACAGGTGAATCCTTCATGGTCCAACTTATCCCAAGATTCATTGCGCTCTGGAAATGAAAATCTGTCATCAAACAGCACAGACAGAGAGTCTGAGGATCACACTGTTCAATGTCAGTGTTGTGTTTAAGCTCAGTTTAACAGTAATGGTGCAACTGTTAAAACCAAGGACCTGAAGACCTCAAGTTACGGTGAAGAAAAGTTACATGTCGTCAAGGTTGCTAGGCAACAGGAACAGTACTTTACAGTGCAAAGGTAAGGGCGGGAACAGCTGGTGACGCAAAGCGAAAATCCTCCGTCGACCAGACCATCTCATTTGGCTTTGGCCTTCGTGGTCTACAAAGGGCCACACCTCCACAGGCCGTGTCATCCATAGTATGCGGCCCCTGAGCTGGAACAAGTTCCTGTGGGAGGGTCAAAACAAACTCATTATACACACAGATGTCCGCCAGGAGAAAGTCTGTGAACCACACACAGACACTCCCAACATGCTGCAGCCTTCAGGGGCAGCAGCACTGACGGCTCCAGCAGATAGAAGACAGAGAATATCAGAGGTGGTAGAGCAGTAACAGCAGCGCTGTACCTCAGTGTGTCTCTGCAGGAGAGACGGCTCACAGCACAGAGGGAGCGGGGATGGTGTGTGTGAGACAGAGAGGTGAATAGGTCTGCGCTCGACACAGCCCACAGGCCGTGTGTGTGATGTTGCCTACAGTAGCTGTCATTTTACTTCACCGTCAAAGAGTTGATTGTGTGACGCAGTCGAGCAAAGTGTCGCCTCTGGCAGGATTCAGATTCTCTGCTGTGTAATTGTGTGGGAATGTGGGAAATGTTTTCTAAAATGTTATTCCGAAATATTTTTCTGGTAACTTTTTGGTGTTTTAGTAAAAAAAAGTACCAAGGTATGATACCTACGGTGGCCCACACTGGCCAACACAATTCAAAAGTAGCAACATGAATGTAAAAACCACAATACGTGTGGCTTTTGTATTCATGTTGTCGCAGAATTTGCATTGATGTTGTTGCTTTTGTATTTGTGTTGTGGCTTTTGTATTGCTCTGGTTACGGCCTGGATTATAAATGAGTCCAGCATCAGTCAAACAGTATCTGTCAGAGTTGGACCAATAAAAGTGTAAACACTGTAAAGACAGTGTGAGTCCAGTGTGTGTCTCTCTACAATAGGTGTCCAGTGTTTTGTCTTCTTTATGCTGCACTGACAGGACCGCATTCATGCCACAGTTTTATGATAATGGCCCAGAGAGGCATGAATGACTGTTACTGTGCAGTGAATAGGATGCATTCAGTCTGAGCAGTCCCATATTGCAGCTGCAGATTACAGCTGATAAAAAGACTGTTGACCTTCAGGATGGAGGCATGAGTGAGTCCTCTGCACAAAAGCTTTGTGTTCTGATTTCACATCAGTCCGGCAGAATTTGCTTTTGTTTTATTTCAGTTTGTATTGTTTGATTTTGTGTAAGTCAGCTCAGCTGTGGACCTTCTCAAGTTTTAACTACTGCTGCTGTGAGAAGGGCTATGTGGTGTGTGTGTGTGTGTGTGTGTGTGTGCAACCATTCTGTCCACAGGGTCATTTGATCAACCAGCCACATCATTTTTTTGTGCCTGGCCCCTGACCTCAGTCAAGATGACATCACACTTACAGATGGACAAAACTCCCTTCTCTCTCTCTCTGTCTCTCACTCTCACTCTCTGTCTGTGTGTGTGTGTGTGTGTGTGTGTGTGTGTGTGTCACATCTTTACTGTTGTACCATATCAGTTCCCACATTGCTGTTTGGCCACTCGTCTTTTGTAATTACAGTTTTTATTTACTTTTAACAAAACATAATGAAACAAAACCACTTCAGTCAATGAGAAAACACAACTGACACAGAATCTGTGAACTGATTCAGAATCATACAAGAATCGCTCCTCACCTGTGTCGTGTAGTTTTTTGCCGACCCTTTGAAAATGGCCGAGGACCATGAGAGATGATTCAGGTTGCAGCCATCACACAGGGTGAAGCAGAGACCTGAGACCAGAGACCGGAGACCTGAAACCTGAAACCTGAGAAACTTGAATGCCTTGTCAAAGCTTAATTACACAAAGTTAATTACACCATTGAGTTATTATGTGACATCTGGGAACAACTGTCTGCATTAGTGATGATAGGTGTGTGTTATCCACATGAAGGAGATAAACACTTATTTAATTCAATATTTAGTGTTTTGTGTTTGTACTTTGTACATTTATTTGTAGGGATGCAGTACTGGAAAAAAATCTTCCTTACAGCCACTGTGATTCACTGAAAAAAAAACATGGAGAGAGAAATCAGGCCTGTGCATGTGGTCCCACGTGTTAAGGCAGAATGGCAGTCTTGAACATTTCTCCTGACATGAGTTTATCTCGTCAGTCCTACAGATGGAGCTGTGTCGGTGTCTGCCCACATACTCCTCCTTGGAGCAGGAAGAAAGTGCAAAGTGAGCAGGCATTAAGTAACAGTAAAGAAAACCTTCCACCTTATTCCAAAATTGATTAAATTCATTTTTTACCTCAAAATTCTACACACAATACCCCATAATGACAAAGTGAAAAAAGTTTTCTTGAAATTTTTGCAAATATATTAAAAATAAAAAACAAAAAAAAAAAATCAAATGTACAGAAGTATTCTCAGCCTCAAAATTGAGCTCAGGTGCATCCTGTTTCCACTGATCATCCTTCAGATGTTTCTGCAACTTGATTGGAGTCCACCTGTGGTAAATTCAGTTGATTGGACATGATTTGTAAAGTCACACACCTGTCTATATAAGGTCCCATAGTTGACAGTGCATGGAATACAGTGCAAGGAATTGTCTGTAGACCTCCGAGACAGGATTGTATCGAGGCACAGATCTGGGAAAGGGTACAGAAAAATTCCTGCAGCATTGAAGGTCCCAATGAGCACAGTGGCCTCCATCATCTGTAAATGGAAGAAGTTTGGAACCACCAGGACTCTTCCCAGCGTTCGGGGCAGAAGGGCCTTAGTCAGGGAGGTGACCAAGAACCCGATGGTCACTCTGCCAGTGCTCCAGCGTTGCTCTGTGGAGAGAGGAGAACCTTCCAGAAGGACAACCATTTCTGCAGCACTCCACCAATCAGGCCTGTATGGGAGAGTGGCCAGAGGGAAGCCACTCCTCAGTAAAAGGCACATGACAGCCCACCTGGAGTTTGCCAAAAGGCACCTGAAGGTCTCTCAGACCATGAGAAACAAAATTCTCTGGTCTGATGAAACAAAGATTGAACTCTTTGGCCTGAATGCCAAGCGTCATGTCTGGAGGAAACCAGGCACCGCTCATCACCTGGCCAATACCATCCCTACAGTGAAGCATGGTGGTGGCAGCATCATGCTGTGGGGATGTTTTTCAGCAGCAGCAACTGGGAGACTAGTCAGGGTCGAGGGAAAGATGAATGCAGCAATGTACAGAGACATCCTTGATGATAACCTTCTCCAGAGCGCTCTGGACCTCGGACTGGGGCGAAGGTTCATCTTCCAACAGGTCAACGACTCTAAGCACACAGCCAAGATAACAAAGGAGTGGCTTCGGGACAACTCTGTGAATGTCCTTGAGTGGCCCAGCCAGAGCCCAGACTTGAACCTGATTGAACATCTCTGGAGAGATCTGAAAATGGCTGTGCACCGACGCTCCCCATCCAACCTGACGGAACTGGAGAGGATCTGCAAGGAAGAATGGGAGAACCTGCCCATAAATAGGTGTTCCAAGCTTGTAGCATCATACCCAAAAAGACTTGAGGCTGTAATTGCTGCCAAAGGTGCTTCAACAAAGTATTGAGCAAAGGCTGTGAATACTTATGTACATGTGATTTCTTTTGTTTTTTATTTTTAATATATTAGCAAAAATTTTAAGCTAACTTTTTTCACTTTGTCATTATGGGGTATTGTGTGTAGCATTTTGAGGTAAAAAATGAATTTAATCCATTTTGGAATCAGGCTGTAACATAACAAAAGGTGGAAATACTTTCGCGCTGTGAATACTTTCCGGATGCACTGTACGTTTTCATAGCCCATCCTGTTAGCTTACAACCTACTACATCATGGTGTCATCACTGAGCTGATGTTTGTATGATGCTGCGTCATAACATCTGATCATGTGATCAGAGTTCACTGATGTAAACTTGTTACCATAGCAACAGTGGTTACACAACCTTAGAAAGGAGCCACAACTTTACAGTGCACTACACAGCTCTACACTTCTGACAATCGTTTGTATATGAAATACACTGTATAGCGTCATATACTGTTGGACCTGTTACCATGGTTTCTGAATCGAGAATCGTTCGACCCCTGTATATCAGTGTTTCACTGCTCAGTCATCGAGCTCTTGCATCAGCGCTGTTTTAGTAAAGGAGAAAAGAAGAGGAAAATGAGCTGCAGCTCACAAACTGTAGCAGGAGCTGCCCTCACAGCCATACTGACACACACACACACACACACACACTGTCTGCTCCCCTGAGTGCACTGGATTCCCAAACAGGACCCAACAATACAAATTAAAAATCACTGACTGAACGCACACAATCACAGGAAATGAATTTCATATCTGGACACGTACCAATCCTATTAGACCTCTGAGCCTGAGTGTGCTGAGCTCCTTTGTGTCAATACAATGATCCTTTTGTCCCGTCGCTGCTGTTCACGCCCAATTAAAGATCACCATCCGACCACTGTTTGGCCTGACGTATTAGCACCAAATATCACACGCATTAGTGTTCCTTTGAAACGAGTACTAGGCTCTGCCTGCACAAGCACCTCACACTTGTCAGATGGAAACCTTGTATCTGCAAAATCTGTCTTTGTTGTCAAAATTAAAAACTAAAACCATGAACATTAAATTGGAAGAAACTGGCAAGTTCTGGTGTAGGTGTTAAACACATCAGTAGCCTCTGAGGTCTGAATTTCAACATAAACAAGACTTAAAGAAAAAAAATCAAATTCGTAGACATTCAGCTCTAACCACCAGATTTCATGAGTTCTTAAAATAAATAATAAACAGTCTGTGAGCATAATTTTACTTGTAGAAAATTTAACTTCCATGCCACCTGACTATTTTTCTTCATTCTTCAATTCAACAAGGAAAATGAAAAAATATTAGATTTACATGAAGTACAGCCTCATTTCATTTCCTGGGTTGGAACTGTAGTTTAGACTTTAGCCGAAGGGTTGTGTGAGTCAGGATGGTTTGGTTCTCACATGAAATCACAAAAATCTGACAATTTGATCTCAGAGTGGAGAGAGATCACTTGCTGTTATAATAAGCAGCCTAATGATGCGCGCGCACACACACACACACACACACTCCAAGCTCATCAATTAATATGCGTCAGCCGCTGGACCAGAGTGGAGAGCTGACAGGGGTTAATGAAGTTATTAACCATGTGGGTGGAGGGGGGAGGGCGGAGCAGAGGAGACGCTAGTCCCCTGTCACTTATCTGAATCTGCTTTTATTTAAAATGAGATTTTAATGTGCGCTGGAATGAAGATCAGGATGCAGATGAAAAAGAGGAGTTCATTTATTTTAGACAGGGACTCACAGCCACTGTGTGTGTTATTGAAATATATCATTCAGTGCACTAAATTTTAAATAGGACTTCCTTGTTACAAATTAGGATATGATAAATTACAGTGTATCTCAATTATAGTCCATTACATAAGTTATGGTTCCAATATACTAAGTATAGCTTTTGCTCAAATTAGGGCTGAATGATATGTAAAAAAAAATGTTCATATTGTGATGAGTCATGATTTCAGTTCAAGTGCTCATTTTTGCATCTTCACTGGCAAATATATTAATGAAGATGAGTTGATGTTTGTTGGGTCCTGTACCAAACAGTCATATTCTCTTTCATCTGGAGAATATGATTTGTAGGTCCAGGTGTCTCTGTAGCAATACAACGCTTCATTCACCGCCTGTTGTGACACATCTTACCAAAAAAATTGCAGCTCCTGTGATTTGTTTATTTCACATGGCCAAATTGTGATTTTGATAATATTTTGATCAATTGTTCTGCCCTACGTTAAATTGTTTACTGATTTACAGTTAGAAAAATGTCACAAAAAGAAAAAAGTATACTTATTACTATGTAGTGAAATGTGACTTACGCCTGTTATTAATTGATGTAGATTATTCCAGAAGAACTGATTTCATGTTTGACAAAACTTCAAGTCACAAGTCACCTCTTTCCCCTGAGTCTATTTAGCATTTTTAGACTTTTCCAGTAGGAACAGACTGGTACAACCAGATAGTGACCATTATGTATTCATTAAGCCTAGTGTCAGCTGGCTTCAGTCTAGTGTCAGCTGGCTTCAGTCTAGTATCAGCTGGTTTCAGTCTAGTGTCAGCTGGCTTCAGTCTAGTATCAGCTGGTTTCACCCTAGTGTCAGCTGGCTTCAGTCTAGTGTCAGCTGGCTTCAGTCTAGTATCAGCTGGTTTCAGTCTAGTGTCAGCTGGTTTCAGTCTAGTATCAGCTGGTTTCAGTCCAGTAACAGCTGGTTTCAGTCTAGTATCAGCTGGTTTCAGTCTAGTGTCAGCTGGCTTCAGTCTAGTATCAGCTGGTTTCACCCTAGTGTCAGCTGGCTTCAGTCTAGTGTCAGCTGGCTTCAGTCTAGTATCAGCTGGTTTCAGTCTAGTGTCAGCTGGTTTCAGTCTAGTATCAGCTGGTTTCAGTCCAGTAACAGCTGGTTTCACCCTAGTGTCAGCTGGCTTCAGTCTAGTGTCAGCTGGCTTCAGTCTAGTATCAGCTGGTTTCAGTCTAGTGTCAGCTGGTTTCAGTCTAGTATCAGCTGGTTTCAGTCCAGTAACAGCTGGTTTCAGTCTAGGATCAGCTGACTTCAGCCTAGTATCAGCTGGTTTCAGCTTAGTGTCAGCTGGTTACCATTAAGACGACATGTTGGGCGGCCCGGTTGTCAAGTGGTTAGGGTGCGTACCATGTTGAGCGCAAGACGATCTTAGCAGGGCAGTCCCGGTTCGACTCCCGGCCAGTCCGACTCTTTCCTGCATGTCATTCCCCTCTCTCTACCCCCTTTCCTGTCAGTCTTCACTAAGCTATAATAAAGGCATAAAAAGCCCCCCCCCCAAACAAGATGACATCTCACTTCAATTCAAATTGCGATTTTATACCCATGACATTGTCTGACAGAATCGAACACATCGGATACAGACAAAGACTGAGCTGAAATTTTGGCATAGTGAGGTGAGTCTGTGGAGGGAAAGACTGATCTAATGCTCGTTGGGCAGTACTGACTTCTCTCTTCTATGGAAAGTAGATAAAGTTTGTCCAGAAACTCATTAGATTTATCGCTAAGTGGTTAACATAGCAACAGCGATGCTAAGTTGGCAACACTGCTTCTTTACACCAAATCATTTCAAAAGAGCAAGCAGCATTCAGCCAACCAATAGTGTAACATGATCACTCATTCAGTCAGTCAGCTACAGACCCATTTAGAGAGCAGGCCCTGCTGTATTTTTGGTGGGTGGTCAGTGGGGGTGGTGTTTCAGGTACCAATGACCTGATGAAATATAAACCATGAAGTCCAGTTTAAAGTTATCACACTCCAGAACACAGTGGTTCATTAAACTATGAGACATTATCCTACAGCTCCTCACTCAGTTTACTGTATATCCTGGTCTCACTGATCAGCAGGTAAACAGCAGAATTACCTTGTTAACACAGATTGGATTAACTTTTTTTCAGTGCCTCGTCAGATGACATCACACTGTGTTGTAGGAGGAGCTGAGCCAGGTTTAACTTCTTGGCTGGAGCCTTCCCATTGTGTCGATGCTGTGGTCTCACTGAGACAGCGCTGATGTCTGTCTCAACACGGCCCTTAGTCAGACATGTGATAATCAGTACGGTAGCATGAAAGAAAATACATGGGTGATGTGATTTTACACATGTAAAAAAGACTGACTTTCTCCAGGAGAAATCTAGTTGAACAAACTAACACCTAGGGTTCTAATTTACACTGAGGAATCAGATTTCTGCAGAAGACCAACAGTAAAGTGGTGTCTTATCATAATCAGTGGATTAGAGGATTATTACTAAGACTCTGCCACCACTCCACCCCTCCAGTGCACAGTGTCAGTCACATATTAGTGCTTCAGTGCTTCTACATTACTTGACCCAAACAAAGATGGCAGCCAGAAGTCACAGCTGCCAGTCTGTCTATTTTTGTCTATTGTTTAGGTCCAGGAATGAAGACGCACCTTGTAAACAATTTCACATTGTACTTCAGTGGACAGCAGAGGGCGCACAAGAGTGTCTGAGGATCAGGGAAAAACAGGAAGTTCATAAAATGAGAGGCAGCCACAGTGTGGACGTCCCTAACCCAGCAGAGACCATTACCATATTCAGATTCACTCTGACCTACATCTCTTAATCCTCAATGACTGCTTTCTGCTCTTGTGTGTGAGAGAGTGTGTGTGTGTGTGGCATGCACTTGCCATTTGTAGGTCAGTGTGACAGAGGCTGTTGTTGTTGAGTGTGGCGGTCAGAGAGGGCAGCATGCAGGTCGTGGAGGGTGAAGTGTGTGTGTAGGTGTGTGTGGAATGCTTTGTTGGAGAGTTGGCACAAGTGCAGCTCAGCATCAGACACAATGTGATGGCTGTTGTTCAAATATCAGGAGGAGCAGAGGGTACGAGGACATGTGTGGATGTCCTACATCTGATACAGACAGAGCTGCTCATAAATACAACAGAAACATCTCATTCATCTTACTGATGAATTCATTTCAAATAGGCAGCAATAGTAAGGGAATCAAAGTTGATTTCAGGAAGCATCAACAGTGAAGAGCTGAGAGCTGCAGTTCCTCTAGTGACCACTAGAGTCTGGCTCCAGCAGTGAGTCAGTCCCCAGAGACTCCCATGTTCAAATGTCCAACTTTACTGCAGAAAGAAACATGTTTACAGCCTGGGACATAAACTGTTCTGGTCTCTAGAGCTAATTTCCTCCTTCATGACAACTGTACAGGCTGAATTTTATAGAACTGACCTGTTTACATTTGATTAAGGACTAAAGGTATGAAGAATAGAGGGCGTGGCCTCTTTGAGTGACAGGCGGGTGAACATATGCTTGTCACAAACCATCATGCATCTAAATCTCAGCTCCACACACACCCCACCTCTTTGACCATGTTTGGATTACCTGGGATTTAGGGGTGGAGTCAGATACTGCCAAGATGGCGGTGGTGGAGCAGCTCACTCTGAGCTTCAGTAACCTGTGGGTGACGTCACAGAGGATACGTCCATTTTTATTGACAGTCTGTGGTGACCATGACCCAATGGTTACGGCATATATTACGTGGGCCCATATGCCCTTAGCAGCGGATCCTGACTCCCGGCCGGCTGCACTATTGGTCTGTCTATACTGTCACCATCAAAAAAGCTGTGAAATGCCCCAAAAAATAAAAAAGTTAATTCAAATTCAGGGGAAATACAGTAAATAGAGATGGTGTAGGAAGGTGTCAGCCCAGAAAATCTGGGGCCACTTTTTAATGCCACACTACATCTAGACACAAATAACCTGTGTTTATTTTGAGCCCTATGAGTCCCATGTACACTGTCCTGAAACTGCCTGTCTGTAAAGACAAGAATAGACAGAAAGTGTTGTTCTTTTCTTGTGACTGTAAGAAAATACAGAATCACACCAGACTTGTCCTTTAAAATGATTTAAAAACTGACTCTTCACAGCTGAAACCAGGACCAGGTTTCAGTGAGTCCTGTTTCAGGATCCAGGTTTTACTGTGGAGCCAGTTAAAGTGCTGCTAAAGAGTTCAGTCTGTGACTCCTTCATTCTTCGGTTGGCTCACTTTTTCTATTTAAATATTCATGATACAAAGGACTAATTGGTTATTGATAGTTCATTGTGTTCTCGTGGGGTTTGGTTTTTGCCTAGTAACACAACACTAATCAATGACTACCAGTGTGTTGTACTTTGTACTGGCTTCTCCCTCTAAGAGCTGTTGGGTTTTTCTTATGTCAACCCTGGAGATGAGCTGTGAGCTGTGAGCTACATTAGCTACAGCTCAGAAATATTCACCCAAACGAGCCCCTTTCATTGTACTGGTTTCACTTTAATGGACAAAATGTGCAAAAACAGATACTCAAATGGTCCAGAAATCATTTTAAGACGGTGCTGCTCAGTGACTCCCCGCTGTGTGGCGTCCGACCGGGAAGCAGAAGGCCCCTGTTGCTCGCTGTGATCCCTCACATGGTTCCAGCGAGATGGGGAACATGCTTCCCCGCTGTTCCACTGCTGGAAACCAGCCTGACATCCACCCTGCTTTCAGCAGACCCCAACCAACTCTACCCTCTCCCCATCGCTCGTCTCACTGACCAGTGTGCCGCCCAGACAGCAGCAACCATTAGCTGCATTGTGCTGCTCTCCTCCTCTCCCTCCTCCCCGATGCTCTTCCCTCTCTTTGACCGTGGTGGTGGTGCAGTCCCGGGTCATGGCATGAATGATGGTGTTGCAGTGTAACATGTCCCAGCTTCCTGAACAGACCAGGAAAAGACTCCTGGACGACCCCATCAGCACTGATGAGGGATAAACAGCTGTGCTTGTTGAAGCTGGGGTTACTGTGTGTAACCAACATTATTCTTTGTATTTACCCAGTCACTCAGTTTGGGATTTTTCTCACTATTAAGAGTAAAAATGTGTATGTTCCTGCAAATTAGTCTTGATGTAAGTTCTGGTCCCAGAGCGCCTGTACACCACCCACTCTGACACAGCACAGCATTAATGCAGCTCCAGAGGCCAGTCTATGGTTCAGAAATGTACTAGACAACTAGACAAACAAGGAAATAAACCAGCCCCAACTACAGAGACAGACCTCGGCCTCCTGCTGCAAAACTCCTCCACTGTCCTGTGGACGACCCCTCAGAAAGTAGGGTCATGACCTTCTGTGTGTGTGTGTGTGTGTGTGTGTGTATGTGAGGGGTTTGGGGGTCAGAGATAAGTGCTGATTGTGACACTTGTTTGTTCTGTGTCATTAAGTCAGCAGCAGCTCAACAACTTCTTCATGTGAAATTAGATCATCAGTCATTAAAGTTCCAGATTTTACTCTTCTTCTGTGTTTTATATGAAGTGTTGATCTCCATCAGAAGATATATTTGTGGTTTAAAGAACCAAAAACCATCTCATGGTAGTTTTACATCTCCTCTCTCAGGCTTCTCTCTGGAGCTCTAGTAACAACAGGTCAGACAGAAAACTCAGCCAATCAGAAGAGAGGCTCTCCTCTGATTGGCTGATTGTTTTCTGAGTGATCCCATAAAAATATAGCAGATTTCAGGTAAACACTCAGAGAAACCAAATCCTGGTTGGATAGTGGGTCCAGGTGGGCGGGGCTTGGGGTTGGGCTTCAAATAGTTTTTGAGTGTTCCACAGATTATCAACCTGATTTTTATTTTTGTGGAGAAGAGTTGAAGGTTTGGATAACGACAGATTTATTACACTGATGTTAGCAGCTCTAACAGGATGACATTTAATCTCCCTGCATGTGTCTGACAGGAACAGATAACCACAAAGCTAGGACTCAAACACACAACTCAACACAAAAATCAAACTGTGTCTGTTGGGTCGGTACACGAGAGAGCAAACAAACACAGGCAGACACGTCCAGAGGAGCAGGCTGAGGTGAGGTCAGTAAGCTGTGCTGAAGACACACACCTGACGGCGCTCAGCTCAGGCTCCAGTCATGTTGACAGTGGATGAGATGTTACAGGTTGATCCAGTGATTCCTGCTGTGACCTGGCTGCTTGTTCAGATGAGATTAGACTCAGATTTACATGGGGGGGTACACGTCTGTTTGCAGCTTTTGCTTCCAGACTCTTTCATTTACATTGACATTGATTCTCCATTTGTAAGTGCAGCTGGCTGACTGAGCTACGGTCCAGTTTATCCTTCAGGTTGGAATGGACTCTATAAAGCATGAAGCATCTTAATGGGAGGTTGTTGTCATGTAATTCAGCTCATATTTTTAAGAAGTACATAAAACTGCTGTTTTACCCTCTGTAGGAGCCAAGATGATGATTATATGTGGTGACTGTCATGAGGTGTCTCATACTCAGCCCCATCTAGAGGCTGGTGGCTGCAGTGAATGGGCCATTGGGAGGTTAGGGCAGGTGATGCTACCTGGAGAGTGTGGGCGGAGCAGGAAGACACAGTCTCTGACCAGGCTGTTTCACACAGTCCTTCATTTATCCTCAGTTCAGTTTTGTACTTCTTAGTACTGTGTTCATTTATCAGTTGTAATAGTTCTTTATCTCTCGGACACATCTCTCTGTGGACCTTGGATTATTTTGGATGGCAACATTTAGACATTTTCTTTCATCATCACTTGGAGAAAATTTAAAGTTGTTTTTTTTTTCAATCCAGCATCACATCAGCTTTCACTGCAGTTCTATTGAGTGATGATATGAGCGATATCTAAACCCAAAACACTGCGTTCTAAATTTCTTTAAAAAACATTTTCCGAAACTTCATGACACGTCTTTCAGGTTTATAGTGGAGGATTAAACGTCCAAGCTGGGTCTTATTTTTGTAGTTTTGTCAGTGACAAGCTGAGATCTGGGAAGATGGTGACATCACTAAAAAGAAGTAGTCAGCTGATCAGACAGGCTGTAAATGAACAGTAAATTTCAAAATAAAATATAAAATGATTGCTGAAGATTTCACACAGTTTTCAGACCCACCTCCTGCTCCAACTCTGGACTACTGTATGTAGTTGCAGACTGAGTAGATCCTGACCAGGACTGGATGTTGAAGTGAGGGTTTATTGTTTATATTTTCATGAACACATGACATAAACACACACATTCATAAGGATCCCTATAAGACATGTACAAACTAACAAACTATGGAGACACAAATGACCTCAGACAGCTTTTCTGTGCTATCGTATCTTGTTGTTTATCAGCAGACACACAAATACGCAATCTGGCAGCTGAAATTGGCCAATAGCATTGACCAGGTTGATTCCCAGAACTTCATAACAACTCATGTTTTTAAATTGATCACAGCAGACTCCAGCAGAGTTTAAACATTTATAAGTATTATTATATATATTATATATATTTACTCTGTATTTATCTATTCTCTCTATTTTCTATGTTTAATTTGTTATTAATCACAGGAAAAATACAGTCGGTTATCTCAGTTTAATTATTTGTGGGTTTATTAGCAATGGTTGATTTCCAAAGGACACACCTGCAACATTTATTCATCATTAAAGGTGGAGTAAGCAATGCTGTCGCTGCTGCCCCTCCCTTCAGTGCACCGTCAGAAACTCCATGCCCCAAATCCACAGTGGAGGAATCCAACGTGGACGTGGAAACTGTTCCTCACAGCTGAAACAAACAAACTTTATGATATGAAACGTCATCAAACAAAGGACCTGCACACAAACACACTCCAGAAACACAACGGAGTAAAGTAGGACTGTAGGTCTGTAGCTAAGCTAACAAGGAAGGTAACGCTACCTAGCCTAGCATTTTGAATAATGCATCCAACCAGATAAATCCACTGTGAGAGCAAATTTGTGTTTTCAGGTTGTCCTGGCTTTGAAACTCTTTGCATGTTGTAGGTGTTGTGTATGAGCCACAACTGTGTGATATGACACACAACAGTTTTACAGCAGTTTGTCCTGCAGGAGGTTGTTCTTATGTTACAGCTGGTTGACATGTGCAAGCTGCAATAATATAGGAATGAAAAGTCAAACACTGGTCACATGTTATTTCTTACAACTGTACAAAATAAAAATATATTTCTTGGATAAAGTAGAAAATGTCTCCAAACTTCAAGATCAGATCAAAGAGGAGATCATAACAATCACCTTCCTTTATAACAAAGTGGATGCAGAAGGAAAAGCAAGATAAAAAGATACACAGTTAATTATTAACAGATTAGAGACCAGTCATTTCTTAATGGAGAAAAAAGAATAGCAGCTAACAGCTAGCTAAGGCTAAACTATTTATAGTCCAGTGGTATTCAAATACTGCAGTATTTCCTTTTATTTTTAACATTATAAATCTGCCTCATGTTCTTCATGGTTTCAAATCTTACAAACTCCAGCTGATAAGTGTAACAGATGTAAAATTCAAAAGGAGCTAACCTGCAGCTCCTTCAGGCAGGGTGACACGGGAACACCAATCTGAGCTTAAAGACAATGAGATGAGGTAATGTTGCTTTATGCTCATGTGAAATTCAGAGTGTGACTGTGTCTCAGCAGCATTACAAAGCACTGACAGCCTCTCACAAGCAGGGGGACGCAGAGAGCGACGGAGGGGTGGGGGTGTCAGTGGAAGGGCAAAGCTTATTTGCATGAGAAGAGCTCTTCGGGCCAATGGCCAGAGCAGGCAGAGGGAATATCAGGATCCAGCAGGAAGTGACGTGTCGGGTTACATGCTCCTCCCTCTTTTCCCCAGGCAAGAGAGAGAGAGGGAGAGAGAGGGAGAGGGAGACCAAGTGAGAGAGAAGGGGCGAGTGGGGTAGAAGTAAATGGGCCAAGCAGCAGTCTCATTCTTACTGTGTGAGATCACGGAGCGGCAGAATGTGTCGGGATCTGCCTGACTACTGAAGACGAGACTGAACAGGACAGGAGGAGTGACAGAGAGGAAAAAGGAGGGAGGACAGAAGGACATAGGAGGGAAGGAAGGAAGGAGGGTGGGAAAGGAAGCTGGAGGAGTTTTGGGATCTTTTGTGATCTGCTCTCCGTACAGGATCTAACTGGCAAAGTGTCTCACAGGGGCTGCGCTACAGCCCTGCCCCGGAGTTACCACAGCCGCCTCGCTGCAGCAGGGACAAGATGAACTATCTGGTGAGTGAGTGTGTGTGTGTGTTTGTGTGAGATTTCAGTGTGTGCAGGAGGAATCTCTGTTGGCTTTTTTAAAATTCTGTGCCTCTTATAATGAGTGTGTGTGTGTATGTGTGTGTCCTGTGTGTGTGTGTTTAGTGTGTGAGAGTGCTTTAGCAGGACCTGCTATACCCCAGCTGTGCTCGGACTGAGAGGGAGGGGGGAGGAGAGGGAGAGGGGGTGAGGGAGACTTGAGTTTGAAGAAAAGGAAAATGTGAAGGGGGAGGAGAGGGAAACTGGAGTTAACATTTTCTCTGTGGATTCCCACCTTTTGTTGGATCTCAGTGGGGATTGCGTGTGTGCGTCTGTGTGCGTCTGTGTGTGTGTGTGTGTGTGTGTGTTGGGGTAAAGGGTTTAAAGTCAGTTCACACTGGTCGAGGAGACTTCACTGCCCTGTAAAGGAATGTGCACCAACAAAAAGGACAAAGTCGCTAAAAATTCCTCCCACTCTACATAGAGATTTCAAAATAAAATGCTGGTTATCTGCTGCTGCGTCTTTTCAGTTAAAGACACTGAAAGACTTTTTTTTTTCAGTCGCTGAAAATAACAAAAAAGGGAAATCTGTGCTATTAGAAACAGTTAAAACATCCCAAGTGAAGCAGAAGTGTAACCTTCTTAGTGGCATTACTGCGCTGATAAGAATTTCTGAAAAGTTTGTCACTTGACGCCTGTAATCCTCTTGAGAGCTTTCCTCACACAGTGCATGTTTTCTTTTAAACTTTCTTCCATGAATGCATCACTGGAGAGCCGAGTCTCAGCACGCAGCAGACCGCCGTCGTCCTCAACACATTTAGATGATTGCTTTTATTTCCTGTCTGCATGTTGCTCTTTTCAGCAATTATACATAATGTCTGTGGACTGTGGAGAGAGAATAAGAAAGAAAGAAAGAAAGAAAGAAAGAAAGAAAGAAAGAAAGAGGCAGAGCCATGGTGTGTGTTTCTGCTGACTCAGAGGAAAGTGGAGAGAAATGAAGGTTTTATGGCCAGAGGACAGAGGGAGGCGATCGGTCGACTGAGAGAGAAAAATGCTTCAGTAAAACACAAGCAGATAGAGAGAGAGAGAGACAGGACGAGATGATGTGTGTGAGTATTGAATATGACATTGATTTAGTGAGAGAGGAGAGAGAACAAATGGTTTGTGAGGAGGGAGAGAAAAGTCGTCAGACAGAAAGAAACTGGCAGCAACAGTCCTTCACTGTGTTATTTGTGTCAGTGTTGGCTTCACACCACTGTGTGTGTCTGTGTGTGTTTGTGTGTGTTTGTGTGTGTTTTGGGTAACTACACAGTCAGGAATGTAGCTGTGGAGCAGATTGCTGTGTGTGTAACGAGTAATTACACGCCAGTAATTAGTGTGTAATTAATATGAAGTAACAATTCCACTGTAGTGGAGCCGTGTCAAAGCCTCCCACTGACTGTACAGAGCTGCCATGTTGTGCCGGCTGACTCATGTTTATTCAGATATCATTTCTTACTTTTAGTAGAAAATTAAAGGCTGGTGTAGTTTTCATTAGTTTTCATAGTTATATGAAAACCTGAGCATTAAAGACAGAAATGAAACAAAGATAGAAAGTGTTAAAGAAAATGGTTACACAGCAGCAAATTAAGAAACAAAAATAACATAAAGATACACAGGGGAAATAAGAAATAAAAAACATGCTATTATTAGACATTTATGTGGCTCTCAGTTGATTTTTATATTCATCCAGAAAAGACTAAACTGTTCTTTTCAAATCTGGAGCTTCAGCTGTTCCTTAGTGCCACTGAAGATTTCTGAAAGTAAAGATAAACCAGGACCTGCTGAACCAACTTGCAGGATTTGTTTTCTCCGAGTGTTTACCTGAAATCTGCTATATTTTTTATTGGATCACTCAGAAAACAGTCAGTCAATCAGAAGAGAGGCTCAGAACCTCTCTTCTGAACCACTGAGATGGTTTTTGGTTCTTAAAACCACATATATCTTCTTATGAATATCAACACTTCAGAAATAACACTGTAGAAGAGTTATATAATTAAAAGAAGTCCTGACGGCTGGTTTTAAGGCTCAGTTTCTGAATACAGGCTGTGTGCATTTCTTTGTGGACTGAGGCTTTGATACTTTCACAATACACAGTATTAATATAGAACCTAGACCTGCTTTATAATCAAAAACACTGTGAAATAACAATCTGTCAACTCTAAATCCCCGACCTTCTTTGACCTTCCGACTTTGTCTGTGACTCTAATAAATATATAGTTTCATTTAAAAAGACTCAGTCACTTCGTAAACAGCCAGACACCATTGTGTGTGTATATATATATATATATATATATATAGCTGTGTGTGTGTGTGTGTGTGTGTGTGTGTGTGTGTGTGTGTGTGTGTGTGTGTGTGTTTTTAATAGTTTTTGGAAACAATTGCACTCTGTGGCTCAAAAGAAGAAGAGGTGTCTGTCCTGAAAGCATCATGGTCAGTCATCATGTTACAGTGTCATCACAGACCCTGTTCACCTAGCTGTCTTTTCCCTTGTTGTTATTATTTATACATTATTAACATACAGGTCTGTGTCATGTGCTGCATGACTATAAAGATGTGAATGTCAGTCTCAGTGCTGTAGTCAAATGGTCCCTGTTGTGTCAGAACACATTTCTTCTCCATGTATTTCTCCTGACTCACTGACTGAGTCATGGAGGCCGAGCTTACAGCAGGAATTCCCCTCTGTCTCCAGCACACACACACACAGAAGCACACACACACACACACACACACACACACACACATACACACCATCTCCAGACCCCTGGGGTGTCCTGGCTCCGGTGATAAGCCGGCCACACACACTCACTGAACACACTCGTCTTCACTGACCCCTGAGTTAAAGCACACACAGGTGTCCCCCATAAAGTCAGTCAGTCAGTGAATCAGCCAATCAGAACATGGGCCAATCAACCAGCAAATAGTCAGTAAGTAAGTTCTTCACTATATTCTCTCATGTAGAAATCTGAAGACTCACCAGATCCTGACTTTACCTGACAGTGTGTCTCAGCACTGAAGCATGAGCACCACGCTGTGACTCCCTCAGGCCAGTAAACATGACTCAGTAGACTCAGAGTTACCTTTGACCCAGATACCATGTGGTTCTGGGACACTGTGCTGAGCACCTGAGCAGGCTTTGGAGACAGACACTTTAAAAAAGGGACTGCTGACTTTGGCCTCAGTGATCACACTGAACAGCTGAAGAACATCTGGACCCAGTGGTCTTCATCATTCTGGATCAACACCTGTGTTCAGGAGGATGAGACAAGGTCTGATCAGGTGCTTTATTACAGAGTGAAGATGATACAGATGAATGTTTGACATGATGTCGTGTCATCCTCATCACTAATAACAGTATCTTCAGCATTGTACTGGTTATGTATTCTGGTAATGCAGGTTTATCTTCTCTGCCACCAGTGGAAACATTTGTGAGTTGAAATGTGCTCATGGAGAACAGGGTGAACCCCACCTGACCCACAGTTTACAGCATTCACTGCATGTTGAGGATCCAGTGGGAACCTATGTTTTGTACTTAATGTGTCACTATGATAATAGATAACATCAAACAGTGTGACAGACAGCCATACCTTTTGGTGTTGCACAAGGAAGCTGTCTGGGAACATCATCAGGGAACAAAACATTAACTCCACTACGCTGACGATACACTGCTATACATTAACCCTGAGCCAAATGACATTAACTAATGCTCCCTGACTCCCTGCCTTGATGGATGAACAATTATTTTTTTAAGCTGAACGAGGATAAGATAGAAATACTATTGGTTGGCCCCAAAGCCAAAAGAGCTACACTTTCCACTGGGCTTGGAAACTTAAACCGGCAGAGCCAGTGCAACTGTCTTTGCTGTTCCTCCTTCAGAGGATTTGCTGCATATGACCAACCGAGAGGAGACGATCTCCTTCCTGTTTACACCGGCTCACACATGCTCAGTGTTTGTGGATGGTCATGTGATGTGTGTTTTCAGGTGTGTTAGTGTGGATGGAGATCGTTTCTGATACGGAGCTAAATCGGTCATGTGGACTGAGATCATTTTTGTTTTAAAATGAAACCGTATTAGTGTGGATGCTGCCCACGATGGTCATGACACATGATGTACACTCAATTCAGTTTCTCATTTTATGGAAATTATTTCAGCCATTTTGGCCATTACCAGATGCAGAGGTGACAGGAAGTCAGACGAGAGACAGAGGGGCGACTTGAATCATTGATTCTGGAGTGTCTATGAGACACATTGAGATTTGGACCAGTAATGAAAGACAAGGCCTTTGTCCTGTTTTGGACTGACTCAGGCCATCTTGGTCATGGACTGCCCATTTGAGAGCAGGTTCAGCAGCCGTCTGGATCCAGACTGGATCAGATCTCTTTTCTTTACTCATACAGCGACTGATGGACCGACGCAGCACCATGGATCAGAGGTTACAGTGAGAGAGCTTCCTGGTTTGGAGGCTTCTTCTTCTCTGGTTCGTGTGGGTGTCCTCCTGCAGGCCAGATGATTCATTATTAACCTGAAAACTATGTTGCTTTTCTGTAACAAAGTAATCTCAAAGATCCATTTAGCAGGTTTCATCTGCTTCTCGTTACCTGTTGAAAGCTCAAATAAAACTCCATGAGTTGCAACTCTTTTTGACTTGGTGTCCCAGATAATTTTACACATTCTGTTCCCAAAGGTCAAGTTTAGTTTAAACCTGCAGCTTGTGGAGGAAAAATCAGGTTTGCGTTTCTGATTTACATTTTTTGCAAATAAATAAGGTGGAAACAGGGAAAGCAGACAGATTCAGCAGCAAAGGACTGATACTGTGTGGGGATAAAATGTCTGGTTCTGCAGCAGCGTACAGACACAGAGCTTTGTGTACAGTCTGCATAAGTGTACCTTAAATTTTGTGGTTTAGCATATGAAACATGTAAAGGCAGACTGACGGGTACAGGTACACAACATGTCTTCGTCCTGACACGAGCCCTGCAGGTATGAATGATGTGACTGTGTGTCACTGTGGTTAAACAGACTGAAGCTGTCTTGCTCATGCCTCAGAGTGTACAACATCCAAGGTCTGCCTCCTGTGTTCAGTATGCACCTGTATTGTTGCCCTTGGTGTCACAGTACAGTAGAGTACTGACGAACAACAAACCATGAATCACTGGATGTTTTTCCCTGCTGCTCTGTGCTGAATCACAGAGCCAACACTGCAGTTTCAGCTGCAGCTTTCTCAACAGATTTATGTGAGTGTCACAGTTCACCACGGTGCAGATTTATGCCCCCGTGGTCGTGAGCCATTTAAACCTTCAGTTTGTCGTTCCTGTGGAGGTGGAGTATAATGCATTAAAGCTTTTTTCAGGCCGCATTGTGCCACTGTGGTTCTGAGCCTGTGTGTTTTGAGCGTTGTATTCCAGTGTAAAGATGCAGGCGTCTCTCTCTCTCTCTCTCTCTCTCTCTCTCTCTCTCTCTCTCTCACACTCACTCACTTACTCACACACACACACACACACACACAGGGATCAGAGGTTGTGCCAGCAGGTCTGTGCTACCTGTGTAAGTGCAGCTTAGTAAAGACCTTAAACACAGGTGTAGGCTGTACTCAGTTCCTCTGTTGAGTGTTGCACATAATAATTTCTGAAGTTGTTGGGTCATGACTGAAGTCCCTGATACCTTCACTCTGTAAACGCAACCTGAGTTAGTTGCTAGCTACACAGCTAACAGCTAAGAAACAACAGTCCCTCCTTTGTTATGATATTAATTTAAGAACTGAATTACAGACAAAAGTCACACTAAGTGCTTGTTAATGCTTATGTGGTTTCACATCTCTGAGTTGCCACACATGTCTGAAACAGGTCTGCTGTTGTAGCCAATGTAAACTGTTTCAGCCACCTGGAGAAACAGTTGACCAATCAGAGCTTCTCCTGTGTTTTATCTGTAGTAGTGGAAACTCTTGCATGTTTTCCCCCATTTCTCTCTGTTGTATACAAGGTGGAGCTGCTTTGAACCAGCCAAATATCTCTGTGCGTGTTCGTGTCTGGCAGCTATTCATAAGCTCCTACGAGGGCTGTCTGTCAACAGGTTAAGCAACTCTCAGGCCACGCCCACCTGAGTCTACCCTGTGCCCCAGGCTACACAATCCCTACTGTTGTCTCTGCTGTTAGTCAGAGCCCGAGGGCAGGAATTCTTCAGCCAGGGTCATCACTTGTTAAAGCTGCAGCCTCCACTGGCATTTAGCACGGCACATAAAGCCGGGCTGTCTGAGAAACCCAGAATATGATTTATTTTTCAGCACCAAAGACTGCAAAGGAACCCTGAAGGACTCAAGGGGATTGAAGAAATCCCAAGAACACCTATGGTCAGACTGAGTACTGTTTCAGTATCTTGTAGAACCTTTGAGGGGTTCTCAGTAACAATGGGAACAGATTTAGACTCTTACCAGCTGAATGCCCACATTTCAAACCACTGTCAGACTACAGAAGACAGTAAATAACAGTTTCACATGCTGGGGCCAGTAAACAGATCTTCATGGGTGAAATAAGTGGGGTGGCCCTTTAAGATGGAGTATCCTTAAAGTTTCTCTGGGCTCTGATGAGCTTCAGTCTTTTAATCTGACACAAAACTGAAGAATTGACCTCACAGCTGTGTTTCTGTGAAGCATTTGGATCATAAACAAAATATCACACATAGTTTCACACAATAAGCTAATAATACTCTGTGGGAGCAGTGAGTATTATTAGCCTCAGAGTGATGATGACTAACGTATGGAGCCTTCCTCCTGCTCCCTGTAAACACGTTGTTAACGTCAGCGTCCTGCAGCAGCGTCCTCTCTGGGCGGAGGAGTCTCTGTGCTGCTGTCGAGATCAGCCATGCACTCACAACTATTTCTCAAGAACAGTCCGACATGCCAAGACAGGAAAAGAAGGAGGAGGAGGGGGGGGGGGGAAGGACGGTGTGAAGGAAGAGAGAGAGAGAGGTAGGAAAGAAATGGAGGAGAGAGAGGTAGGAAAGAAATGGAGGAGAGAGAGAGAGAGGTGGGAGCCAAAGAAACAAAGAGAGGAAGGAACCAGAGGATCATTCTCCTTCGTGTGTTGATCATCTTTATGAATCTGAATGGTGTGTGTGTGTGTGTGTCTGTGTGTTGTGACACCTCTGGAATGTGAAGTAATAGGAACGTTGTGAGTTTGTGGAGGCTGAGGAATGCTGTAGTAAGCTGGACTGTGTGTGTGTGTGTGTGTGTGTGAGAGAGAGAGAGAGAGAGAGAGAGAGCGAGAGAGAGAGAGCGACAGGCCCAGGCTCGCTTCAGCATAGCAGAGATATACACAGGAACACACACACACACACACACACACACCTTGGCTTTCAGCATCAGAGGATTCACATCTTCGTCTCTCATGTTTCCTCAACAAGTTCACTAATTCCCACCAGTGATCAGTACCACTGTCTGACTGACTGTCTGTCAGACTGAGCTGTGACATGTCCTAAATGTATCATCAGGTCTGATTTTCACGTCACAGAGAACATTGACCCATTTAGACGAACTCACCTGCCAGTGGATCAGTAAAGTCACGCTATGTAGCTGAACATCATTCAATCTCACAAAACTTTATTTATTCAACATTTTAGTTACAGGATAAACTTCTTTACATGTATCATCTCATTGTCCAAAGTGTCTGAATATTTTCCAGCCTCAAAAACAGTCAGAGGGAAAAGATTATCTTCAGTTCAATTCAATTCAATTTTATTTGTATAGCGCCTAATCATAATATACATTCTTAAGGCACTTTACAGGATAAGGCTGAGACCTTTCTTTGTTACAGAGAAAAACCCAACAGTTCCCACAAAGAGCAAGCGCTTGGTGACAGGGGGGAGAAAAACTCCCTTTAACAGGAAGAAACCTCCAACAGAACCGGGCTCAGGGGGGGCGGCCGTCTGCCTCGACTGGTTGGGTTTAGGAGGAGATAAAAAGGTGGGGTGGGGGGAGGAGAGAGGAGAAAAGAGAGAGAGAGAGAGCAGGAACAGCTGTGTAGGTAATGGTGTTATCAATAATAATGACAGATAACAGTGGTTAATAGTAAAGATGAGTAGTGGTGGATCTGGATCCTGCTGCTCCAGAGGCAGAGAGACCTGCAGAATGAGGACAGAGAGAGGGAGAGAGAGGAGAAGCACAAACTACGGGAGAGAAAAAAATACAAAGTTAATGGCATAAAGTAATCGACAGAGAGAGAGAGAGACAGAGAGAGAGACAGAGAGAGAGAGAGAGAGCCCAGTGAATCATGGGAATCCCCCAGCAGTCTAGCTCTATAGCAGCATAACTAAGGGATGGGTCAGGACATACCTGAGCCAGCCCTAACTATAAGCTTTACTAAACAGGACAGTTTTAAGCCTGATCTTAAAGGTAGAGAGGGGGTCTGCCTCCTGAACCCACACTGGGAGCTGGTTCCACAGGAGAGGAGCCTGAGAGCTGAAGGCTCTGCCCCCCATTCTACTCTTACAAACTCTGGGAACCACAACAACAACTTAACAACCTTAAAGACGCCTACAGTGGACAGATGGACATACTCTGTGTTAACAGGGCGAATCTGCACCAGTTTTCACACAATAGTTTAAGTCGAATGACAAAAAACAAAAATGCTTTTCTGTTTGAAATCACTGTTAACTGACTGCCTTTGAACTGTACAACTGCTGTAGAATGAAAACATTTATGAATTTTAATGAATAACTTTTCTGGCTTCAAGCACTCACTATCTTCCTCCATTTTTATTTCATCATATGATGCATTTTAATACTTTAAATACACATCAGGTCAGACAGTCAGATTACTGCACCTGAGACAGAGTAAACACACACACACACACACACACACACGATGCTTCTCATGTCATGTGGAGAGTCTTGTCCAGAGACGTTCATTTGAGAATGTTTTACCACCATCCTCACTTACACTGTGTGTGTGTGTGTGTGTGTGTGCGTGTGTGTGTGTGTGTGTGTGTCATGTTTTGCTCATATTGCCAGACTATAGTTTAATGGCACATCTTCTTATAGGCATTAATATGCTGACTGTCAGACCACAGGAGTGGCTCCTGACTGCACATGCAGTTCATAAATATGTGTATATATAAACATGTATAAGAATATGAAAACATTTTGGTAAAATAGAGATCAGTCATCTAGACCAAATGAAGAACGTCATGGCTAATGTTCAGTTCAGGCTTTTGTGGACAAACTGCTCAGTGACAGGATTTCACTGACCTTGAGCTGAGTAATTTGAGTCAGAGTGACACCTCTTACCAGATCAATGCAAATTGAGCTTTGACTCAAAACACAGATTTTCCTCTGGTCCTGAGGATGGCCATGTTGGTTCTGTTACTGTTACACAAATGAAGTTTATTGTTTCTTTTTTAAAATGATAGAAATATAAATGAAAACACCTGGTGGAAGTCTTTTAATTGACCTGCTCACAACTCATTAACATAATGAGTGAAAATGAGCATCGGGCAGGAATGAGTGTGTTATTTTACTCATAACATCTCATGTTAGGGGACCTTGTTGGATGTTCGTCACCTGTTTGACTGTGTCTGTGATAATGAGTGCTGGGTTATATAAAGCACAAATAAAGATGTAAGTGGTAAAAGGTTGAAAGCTGTGATTTGTCAAGGTTCAACTTGTCACAGCAGGAAGTGATGGCACCATGTGACCTAACGCAGTGATGTCATCCTCAAAGTGAGCACCTGTTTCAGAGGGAGCTCAGGTTTAAGGTGCAGATGACGCTCTGAACAATGAGTGTTGTTCCATGTGGTTCTGCAGTCACACCTGACATTCAGGGCTGTTTCACCACTGAGCTGCAGCCATGTTTGAACGAGACGGATGGTGACGACATGGGGAAGTTATTTTGGCAGATATTGTGATTGTGATATGAGTCATGATTCAGTTGGAATTATTGTTTTTGAATTTCATATTCACTGAAAAAAATGTAAAATAATGATGATGTGATTTTGTTGGGTCTCGTACCAAACAAGTGAGTTCCCTTACATCTGGAGAATATGATTTATAGGCCAGGACGTCTGTGTAGCACCATAATGCTTATGGTGCTAACAATGCACAACAATGTTGTGACACATTTTACCTTTCAAGAAACTGCAGCTCCTGTGATTTGAATATTGCATGTGGCCGTATTGAGATTTTGATTATATTTCAATTAATTGTGCAGCCCTGCACAACACCCAGGTGCTGACATCTGTCACCTGTCACCTGTCACCAGCGCGGTGCTGTTAAAGAAACACTGCAGCTACACTGTGCTCAGGGATGACAGAGTGAGCTGCAGCCCTGAAATAAGTTTTAAAAGCACACCAATCGTAGCATCTCACATGGAGCAACAACCCAAGGATGAGATGTGAAGGATTCAATTTACCAGTCTGCATGGCAGCTAACAGCTCATTGTTTCTCCCTTTTGTTTTCTGAGTGTGTGTGTGTGTGTATGTGTGTGCGTGCTCTGTAACTACATGTGCTGACATTGCTCCCTGCAGGTTGTATGTGTCCTGGAATCTCATCTGGCAGTGTAAAAGGAGTCAGGTTTAGTTGCATTTAAAAAACCTGCTTATACCTGCTAATTTTGGTGTAAAAGGTTATAACAGAGAGCCAGTACTGTCCTCATACATTTACAAAGCAAACAAATAAGCTGAACCAATGGTGTCTCACCAGCACTAACAGCCCTCTCTGATTCCATGCTGTAGTTTCTCCTCAGTTCAGCCCTGATTGTCCATGATGAGCTCATCCTAACTCACACTCCTTCACCTCAGATAGTCCAGACTCACCCACATCAAACTGGACTTACTCAAATTCACTTCAGGCTGCAAAGAGAACTGAGTGTCTGAGACAGAGACAGAGACAGAGACAGAGACAGAGAGAAAAAGAGAAAGAGAAAGAGAAAGAGAGATAGCAGGAGAGGACAGAGGAGGAACAGAAATGATGTGTGACAGTCACAGAAATGGAGACGGACGGGGGGTCTGTTTTACTCTCTGCAATGTGGGCAATAGGCACACACACACACACAAACACACACTCAAACTCACACAAGGCCTCTTGTGGCAGGCTGGTATTTGTCCCCAGGGGTCAAATAGCAGGCAACAGACAAAGGACATTAAGCCACACACACACACAGATAAGTAACCTGCCTATAGTGAGCTCGCTTCACCAGCTGTTCACATTACTTCCTCCTCAGTGGATGTCTCTCTCTTCAGTCTTTGAATTTCCTTTAAACAAACAGAAATATGATGAAACCGTGTTTATTTGAGTGAATTAAATGTATAATGTACACTGTGACACTGTGACACTGTGACACTGTAATGTAATGTACACTGTGTATTAAATGTACACTGTGTATTAGATGTACACTGTGACGTCACAGTATTGTAGATCGGTGAACAGTCTGCTTTCTGATAATATATAAAAATCACAGTGAACTGTGTCGAACGAGCTAAAATATATGAACATCACTGCTATGCTCTTTTACACTGACAACAACCTCCTAATTATCTATAACAGCATCTGTGGTTTTAATTCTAGAAAATGTAGTTCTGCATTTCTCCTGGACACAAAGTTCACACTTCTTACTAGTTGCATTTATAGAGGATCAGAGACTCTCTTCTGATTGGCTGATTGTTTTCTGAGTGATCCAATAAAAATAAAGCAGATTTCGGCTAAACGCTCAAGGTTGGATGGTGGGTCCAGGTGGGCAGGGCTTAGGGTGTGGCTGAGGGTGGTGACTGCTTTGTTGTGACATCGCAAAGTTCCAGAAGTCCTGACGGCTGGTCTTAAGGTTTCTGAATTCAGGATGTGTGCATTTCTCTGTGGACTGAGGCTTTGATACTTTCACAGTATTAATATAGAACCTAGACCTGCTTTATAATCACAAACACATGGACATCTACCTTTAGACTACATGAGACCTGCAGCGTTGCATCACAATAAATGATGAGTTGATTAAAGTATGTGCTTGTTTTTGTAAAACGAGCAGTGAGTTCTTACTGTGGAATTCCTCACCCTGAGCCCTACGCAAAGGTCAGATTACAAACATTTAATAAACTGCCGTGTAAGTTCTTCAGTGGGATTTTAATCGTCTTAAATCAGACATTCAGTGCATCACTTCACCTTCAGCCCTTTAAACTCCTCCGCTCCTCTTCGCCCTCTCTTTTGTCTCCTTCATCCTCCGTCGTCTCCCCAATGAGTTTTGTTGAAGTGTTGGCGTTGTTCAGCCGCAGCCAGTCGTCCCGGCAACTGTTGCCATGGTAGCATCACATTGTTGGGGCCCGTAGCTGCTGGGATTTATCCCCAAGAGGTCTGGGTAATGTGATTAGCTACCACTGTGTTCTCATTTCTCCACACTCCCAGAATGCCTCTCTGCAGAGTGGACGTACAAGTGTCTGCTGGATGGCTTTCTCACGCTGATTAACAGACAGGGATGTTTGAGGGCTTCCAGCCACGTCTGCACACAGCTGACTGAGTGGGTTAAAGGCTGAAACTGTGGTTTAACTGTCACATTACAGCTCCTTTAAACCTGAAATTTAAAGTGCATGCCAATATATTATTTTCACAGACTCTGAACATCTCTGCTGCTACCAGCTGCTCAAAAATGATGCTCCTGCTCCTCAGATGATCAATCCAGATGTTTTGTGGTGATTCCTTGATTTTTCATGTCTTTCCATTTTGATCTAGAATTTCATCTACTTGTATCTTCATCAGGACAAAATGTGCTGTGTTGTGTTGTTGCAGTACAACCTGACCCTGAGTTGAAAACATTTGTGATTTCAGACCACAAGTAAAAGCATCAGCCTACATGAACCCAATAAAAATAAAAAAAAACAGACCAATCTGAACGGGACGTGGGACAGTCCAACACCTGAGAGATATGGTAGACCTGCAGAATGACAACCCACAAAGGGACAACCAGTGGGTCCTACCTGACCTAATCAGACTGAATATTATTTGGCACTGATCTGATTCAAGTCCTGGATGCTACAATTGAGTGGACCTACACCAGGGGTGGGCAATTAATTTCTACAAGGGGCCACATGAGAAACCTGAATTGTGTCAGAGGGCCACACCAACGGTAACTTGAACTTAATTCTGCTCAACTGTCTTCCATTGTAAATGCACTTAATTACATAATGTGTATCATTCGGTTCATGAATACCTGGAGCTTCTTAATAATGAGGAGAACTGTTGTATGTTCAAAACTTAACATTTAATCACTGAAACGCAGCTGCAGGTTACAGGAGGAGCGAAAAACAGAGGACACGTGGTCTGAAACATCTTACAGGTGTGAAACACACGAAATCCAGTCAAGTCACCTGTATAAACACACAATGACACTTCCGTTCTTTTAGCTTCACAATAAAAGCATCTGACTAGTTTAACCAGGCCTTTTCAGAATAAAATAAATCTATGGCAACTGAATTATTACCATTACTGCAGTTCTTCTTACATGACAACTGTCAACATTATAACTGTAAATATTGTAAATAAAACATTTCTGCTCAACTTTTTTCCATTGTAAAATGCACTTAATTACATATTTTGAATAGCTGGTACTGGTAACTGGGAGAATAAAATTATTCTGTAACTATTTATATTAGGCTATGTGAAATTGTGGAGTCGAGGTCAAATACAGAAATACAACAATACAACAAACAATAACTTGCAATGTTTTTGACCTCATTTCACCTCTTCAGTGAGAATAATCCAGTCAGCTCTGGGCTTGAACAAGGGCATTGAAATCTGGCTGAATGTCCGAGGTGGCTATGTGAAGGACAGCTGAGAGGTGGTCATCAGTGATAGAGGATCTGTGTTTGGATTTGTTGAACTTCATCACTGAGAATGTCTGTTCACATACGAATGTAGATCCAAAGAGGATTAGAATCCTCTGAGCATGCCTCCTCAGGTGTGGAAAGCTCTCCTTTTTGAGGGAGGAGTAAAAGTCCAGCAGTGAGACTGACCTGAAGTGCTCTGCCAGAAGTGTGTCAGACTGCAGGTCAATGAGTTCCATCTGAACATCACTTGGTGCATTATCCACACTGCAGTTGAAGGGAGAAGAAACCATGTGCATTTCACTCTCAAGAGTTTTGAAATCTTGAAATCGCCTTGAAAACTCTCCGTGCAGAGCTTCTAACATGGTTGAGTACTTGTGGAGGTGATCGGCTGATCTTGTGGCTTCCTTTAGTGTTGGCAAGTGGGTCAGAATGTTGTCCTTCACTTGGCTTGAGAGAAGCTGCAACTTTCTCATGAAAGCCTTCACTGCACTGTACATCTCATGCACAAAAGTGCCCTTGCACTGCAGTTTGACATTTAGTTTGTTCATTAGTGCAGTCACATCCACGGCAAATCCGAGGTCTGCCACCCAGTCTTCATCTGAAAGCTCTGGGATGTCTTGTCCTTTCTTCACACAGAAATCCTGAATCTGGTCTCTCAGGTCCCAGACACTTTTCAGTACTTTGCCCAAGCTGAGCCACCTGACGGCGCAGTGATAGCTTATGACACCATGTTCTCATTTTCCTCCAGAAGTGCAACAAATTGTCTGTGATTTAATGCTCTCGCTCTGATGAAGTTAACTATTTTAGTTACAGCATCAACAACATGGTTCATTTTTAACACTGTCTTACAGAACACTTCCTGATGTATAATACAATGCAAAAATGTCAATTTCTGCACAGGGTTAATTTCTGTCACTTTATCCTGCATTCTCTTTAAAAGGCCAACATTTTTCCCTGTCAGATTTGGACAACCGTCTGTTGTCACACCTGCCAGCTTTTCCCATTTCAGTCCTAATTTGTCCAAACATGCATTTACCTCTGTGAACAAGTCATTACCAGTGGTTGTCCCTTTCATTGACTGCATGGCTGGCAGCTCCTCCGTGATTTGAAAATCCGCAGTTATCCCACGTAAGAAGACGAGTAGCTGGGCAGTGTCACGTACATCGCAGCTCTCATCCAAAGCCAGAGAAAAACAGTCAAAGTCGGCCGCTGTGTTCTTCAGCTGAAGCTCCAGGTTTCCAGCGATGTCCTCAACCCGCCTCGTTACAGTGCGTCGGGAGAGTGACACGTTCTCAAACGCGCCCTTTTTCTCCGGGCATATCAGTGAAACACAGTCCAATAAGCACTGCTTAACAAACTCTCCGCGGAAAACGCCTTACTTTTTCTGGCGATTTTGTGAGAAATTACATAACTTGTCCTGACGGCTGCATCTCTGGGGGTGTGAAGTTTGGTAAAAAGTCCTTGTTGGGTTTGCAGTTTTGCTAGCAACGCAGCAGACTCCTCATCAGACAGATTTCTGTATTTATCCTCATGCTTGGTCGTGTAGTGGCGATTCAACTTATTATCTTTAAACACAGCGACTTCTGTACCACAAATTAAGCACACAGCTTTACCTTTAATTTCTGTAAAGAAATACTTGGCAGTCCACGTCTTATTGAAAACATGGCATTCGTTATCAACTTTTCTTTTCTTAGCGTGAGCTGACATCTCCAGGGTGACCTGGCTAGCATCACATATCGCTGTTCACCTTCACTGACAGCTCACATACGGAAAGAACGCGAACGTAACGCTTTTCAAAATAAAAGCAGCACAGTTGTATTTCACGCATGACAGATATTTTTTTAAAATTTATATTGTAATTTCTGATTGGCCTCACACGGGCCGGACAGGGACGCACAAAGGGCCGGATGTGGCCCGCGGGCCGTAGTTTGCCCAGGTCTGACCTACAGTGTTTTCATTCTTCCTTCTGTTTCAACAAACTAATCACATGTAACGTACCTGTAATGTGTGAGATATGGCCATGATTTCCTAAAACCCTAAACCCTCTGAGTCTTTAGACCACGTCAGTGAACTAAATGGCTCTTGGATGTTGTCGGACAGGAGTTCAGGTGATACCTTGTTTGAAGTGACCAGATTAAAACACACAAAGGCTCATCCTGGGTCCAGTACCCACTATCACCATGACCAGATCTGTAGCAGCTGTTCAGTCAGGAGCGAGAACACGTTCTGCATCTGGAACCTTTTATTTAGGCAGAGAACCAACTCTGTTCACCAGTGAATCACTGCAACTTGTTTCAGCAGGTGTGGGAGTTCGTCAGCAGCCATAGACATAATCAGGAGGAGCATCAAGAGTAGCCTGGGACTTTAGAGAGGAGATAATATAACGCTCCAGTACGACAGCTGAGCACCAGACAGGGAGGCAAGTGGAAACGTCAGGCCTTTAATTTCTGCTAAAAAAAAAAACAAAAAAACTTTTTTGAGTTCCTTACTTCAACAGATAGGAACCTGATTTTCTCTCTTTTGTGATCATTTAGGAAAAGAAGCCAGATCCAGCTTTACAAGATCACTGTTTGAATAAAATAATAAAGGCAAAGTGATGTGACATTCAACGTCAACTTTCATTTGTCTGTACTCTCAGAGATATTCACAAAAAAACATTAAAGATAAGTCATTTTATTGTTTTTACAACAAACCTGCAGTTTGAAAGAAAAAAATTCAAACTGAGAACCAGGCTTTTATCATATTATCATCAATTATCAAGTTAACGAAGACTCAGACATCATCATCGTTGTCAACAACTAATTACCATCAGTTCTTTGAGTTAGCCAGACTGCAAATTAGCAGCTTGGTAGCTGCTGAGTGAATGACTGACATCTGGTAGATAATGAGCTGTACTCAAACTGTCACATTTCATTTTTTCCCACATTATTAGGAACATAAGGACTAGGATTAGGATTATAAGGAACACCAAATTTCAGAGCCATGACGCTAACTGTGAAGCTAACATTAGCATTAGCTAAAGAAGCTACAGTGCTCAGCTCTCAGATGTGACTTATTACCACTTCGTTTGGAGACAAATTTGGGTTTTATTGTTATATTTTTATTAATTCTAAATTCACATTTTTTTCAGCAAACAAATACATTAAAAAAATCCCGACTTCATTTGATCTCTTTTTTTCTTATTGTTTCTTCTGTACCCAGACAGGCCTGGGGGGTTGATTCCTATTCAGCACCTAGCACAAGATACTGTGTTCTACAAAACTCTGTTTTAACTTATTAAACTGTAACTAAACTAATTCAGAGTCTTTATGAAACTAAGCCTGGTCTGAATGCTTGATTGAATTCACACAGAAACAGAAACAGAAAGTGAATCTGTTGACGGTCAAGTCACTGACCCATCGTCCAATCAGGAGTGTGAGTCATCCTCATCGCACCTGTTTGGAGTGGGCTCTGTGTGTGTGTGTGTGTGTGTGTGTGAACTGAGGTGAATCTATGTGTCCACTTCATTAAAAGATTTTTTATTTGAACACATACATGACTGTATATTATAGATAATGAAATTCTGATAAGTTGTGTGTGTGTGTGTGTGTGTGTCTGTGTGTGAGAGAGTGACCCCAGTCTGGCCTCAGTAGCTGTGTTCATCTCCCTGTAGAGAGAGAACAGAGAGAATCAGAGCTGTTGAGCAGAGTGTGTGAGCTCACACCACACACACTCACTGATACTGGAGAGAGAGAGAGAGAGAGAGAGAGAGAGAGAGAGAGAGAGAGAGAGGATAACACACGCAGAGAGTGTGTGTGTATCACTGACATCCATGTCAGAGTAACCCTGCTGCTGTGGTTGTTATTCGACAGAGGAAACAATGATGATCTAACTAGTTATCTGTCCTGGCTGATGTTCCTGACGGTTACCTAGCAACTGACATCTCCTGGCTGTAATTGTGAATCAGGACCAGTACAGATCGGTAAGAAGAAAGAGAAGGTGGTTCAGTGTTTAGGAACCAGCTGCAGCACTGAATTAAAAAGTGAAAAATGTTCTGTAAACAAACTGATGTCAGAGAACAGCGATGAGAAATATTAACGCTCCACACATGAGAAACGGTGGAGGCAGAAAATTAAAGTTTCAAGTTTAATATGTCTTGAAATATGTGAAACTTTGAATTACTTTTAATGCAGAATATTTCTGAAGACAGCTGCAGTTAAGAATAAGTTAAAACAGAGCTTCAGATGGCGTTAGATATTTGAAACTGTGACACTGTTAAAGGGAGTTTGGAGAGAGGAGGAGAGGAGAGAGAAGGAGGGGGGGCGGGAGGAGAGAGGAGGAGAGAGAGGAGGAGGAGAGAGGTTGTCTGTCAACATCACAGTGAAAAATAAATGTTCACTTACATCACAGAGAAAAGTAAACTTCACAGCAGCATCGTAAGCTGTGTCACACATGCGCTCTGTTGTACTTTCAGCAGGTGTTTTTCTTCAGGTAGCAGAGAGCAAACATCCGTCAGATGTATCCTGGGTTTCTTGCTATGCCCCTCCACTGGGCTGTCAGACAGGTGATGCCTCATTTTCTCCTGTGTCCAAACCAGACCACCTTTTATTTTGGTGTAACTTTCCAAAGTCATAAGACATTTTTTCAGTTACAGCACACAGGTGGTCTCCACACAGTCACACCTGAGCATCAAAGAGCCCCTCCAAAGAAAACCAGGTTCTTAACTTCGTCCCTGTGGTGATTTTTATGATATCACACGTATATCATAGCAGTCAGCACCATGACTGAGGGGTGGGGTTTTCTATGTCGTTTCTCAATAGCATACCTGTGAAGCCCCTCATTTCACTGTAATTATCTGTATTTTGCAAGCTAAGTTAGCTAAGTTAGCTCAGGTAGCTAAGTCACAGCTGGCTGCCAGAATTACCCCTATATCACCACTTACCATTGTGTAGCGCACAGTAGCTAGAAAACAGAAAACAAGCAGAGGTCTGTGTGTTTGATGAGTAGAGTCAGAGCTTTAGATAGAACTTGATTTACTCTGCACTCGCTGCTCAGGTCAGAGCAGTGTTCGAGGGAGTTCGGAGGACAGAACAAACAGGTGGAGGTTTCCAAACCTGTCACTACGGAGCAGGAAGCTCCCGCTGAGTTTAGAGCTACAAAGCAACAAAGAAGCAAACCTTAGCACTAGCCCTGTTAATCAGAAGAAGAAGAATTGGAGCAGCCAGGAAGAGGCAGCGGGTGTTCTCAGGTACAGAGAGCAGCTTGGGGAGGAGCTCCATTCCCACAGGTGCAGGTGATCGTCATGGTGCACAGCGGACAAAGGTCAACTAGATTAAACTAGCAAAGCACCAAACCGCCATGATGCGGCTCAAGCCACTGGAAATAATGTGGGTGTCTGAAAGTCTCACAACGCTACATGTTTGTGTATTGTTACATCCACAACATTTTAAGGCCAGGAAGAGATTTTTTCAAAGAATAAACATGAAAATTTTGAGGAACAGAGAGAGATGAGTTTTTAGAGGTTTCATCAACATCAGGAGAGGAAGTGTAATTATCTGGGGTTGTTAACTACTGTGGGAAATGTAGTAAACCCTCAAAGATCCCTTGTTTAATGGTAAATTGTGGTTTTTCCATGAAATCAATAATCTTGTTAAAAGTTCTTGAAATGATATTTTCTACTCCCTGACTGAAGAATCCAGGCTCTGTACTCATATAGTAAGTGCTGGATCCTGCTTCATGTGAACGTCCACTCTCTACTTTCCACGTCAAACTCTAACTTAGATGCTGGACCATGATTGGCTCCAGAGTAGTTCTGATGTCACAAACTCCTGCCGGTACGCACACGTTGCGTAAACTGAGATTAAAAGTGAACACAAAGAAACTTTGCCTCTTTAGCAGATTAAGGTGAAAACAAACAGCACCACACTGGCTCTGCACAGTGAAGCTCATACATCCAGGTGATGGAGCAGGAGGTGAAACACCTCCGGACTGGTGAGGAAAGTGTACAGCTGAGGAGAAGAGGCCACTTAGGGATGAAATCTAGCTGAATACCACATAATTGTGGAGGAGCATCTGGGATGTATGACTGTGATGAAGTGAATCCATGAGGCTGGAGTGTCTCTGACTGGCTCTCAGGCTTCTCTGAGCCGTGAACAGGCCTTCAGTGCCGTCAAAGAAAAGTGCAGCTATAAATCTGGAAGCCAATTACATGGCCTCATTCAGATGGGCAGTGCTTTGTGCTTAGGTTCCTGTGCATGTGTGTGTGTGTGTGTGTGTGTGTGGAGCTGGCATGAGGCCAGTACAGGCTGTACCAGTCTGTGATAGCTGGGGCGGGACTCAGACTCAGAGGGAGGAGAGCAGGCTGAGGTCAGATGTGGACGACAAATATTGGTTTAGTTTCAAAGAGTTCCAGAGAGACGGGGGGGGGTTCTGTTTGCATGCTGCGTTTCCACACAGATGGAGTGTGCATGTGTGTGTGTGTGTGTGTGCGTGTGATAGGGACTTTTTTTTGCATTGAAACTGTAAAGTAGTTTGAGACACCAGGATGTCCGTCCGTCCGCTTCTCGTGAACATGATCTCTCAGGAAGGCCTGAAATCAGGGAATTTCTCTTTTCACATTTGGCAAAAACAACCACTTGGACTCAAGGATGAACAGATTAGAATTTGCTGGTCAAAGGTCAGAGCTCAAGGTCAATTTGACACGTTTTTAGCCTTAATTCAAGAATTAATATGCTTATTGTGACATTATTTAACACAAATATCTAACAAGAAGGATACGATGATGAAGTGATGATATTTTATATCCAAAGGGTCAAAGGTCAACTTCACTGTGACATCATAATGGTTCTGTAAAAACACTTCTGGCCATTATTCAGCTCTGTAATGCAGGAACAGAAAGAGAGATTGTGACTATATTTCCTGTAACCTGATTGGTTGACAGAGGCAAACAACCACGAGTCATAATTCTTGGACAGACATTTTCCCCACAGCCCACAGCACAAAGACATTTATCATGGTCGCTGTGCTCCAGCTCTACACAACATATTCTGAGGTTTTCATTGTACAGAGTGAGACCTAATAAAAATAAAGTGAGTATAAATACTAACAGTGCTTTATGTGTCAGTGTGCTGCTGATGGACAGGACAGCAGAGGCCACGCTTTACATCCCATTTTCTACCAACACTCATTGTTGGTTTCTTTCAACTATACCAACAATATTTCACTGACACTGACCAACCAAACCAAACCTTAAACATAAAGCTGGCCGATCAGAAAATGATGCAGTGTGTGGTTTTGTCTCTGCATCATTTCCTGCACAAATATTGACTCTCTGCCTGACGCATGCAAAACTTCTGATACAGATATTTGAGGGTTTAAAAAACTTCATAATCATTGATATCATTCAATATTTTTACCTAATAATACAATATCAAACTTAACAAGGTTTCTATTAATGTGCTTGTAGAGATATGTGACAAAGAGATGTTTTGAGGAGCATGTTTTAAAGGTGAAAATGACACAGACTCTATTTTAAACCAAACATCACACTGTCAGATAAATTATCCCTCTAATGCTTTCTGCAAAAACACTATAATGCGACACAAGTTGTGTGTAGTAAACACAGCATTAGACTGACACATGACAAAGTTAAGGGTCCATATTTTAACTTCTCCAGTGTTTTATCTGAAGTGTTGATCTCCAGTGAACCAAAAACCATCTCAGTTTAGTTTTACATCTCCTGTCTCTGGAGCTCTTGTAATAACAGGTCTGTCAGCCAATCAGAGGAGAGGATCTGAGCCTCTCTTCTGATTGGCTGACAGTTTTCTGAGTAATCCAACAAAGATATATTAGATTTCAGGTAAACACTCAGAGAAACCAAATCCTGCGAGGTTGGATGGTGCGTCCAGGTGGGCAGGGCTTGGGGTGGGGCTGAGAGCAGTCACTGATTTGTTGTGACATCACAAAGTTGAAAAACTTAAAAACATCAGGCCTTTAAAGCAACTTTCTCATGCTAGAGGTTGGCTCTGGCTTCTGTTATTGTTAAATCAACTGTCAGTCCTGGCTGACATGTTCACAAACAAGTTCTGACCGTGTCCTTCACATCATCTACCAGTACAGGGACAAAAGCTAAACAGAAAATGATGAGGAGACAGTGCATGTCCATAGGTGTTTACACTGTAAACACCTGTGGACACTTTCCAGTACAGACTTGAACCTTCAGACAGACAGAACCAAAGAATAAGCTGTTTTGACTTCCTGCTCGCTGTGTTGTTTTCTCTGCACTTCATTTCATTCCACACAATAACAGTAAGTAGGACCATGAACCATGTTGAGTACATTCAGTATATTTATATTTGGGTCTTTGTTTCTCTACAGAATGTGTTGGCCAAGGCGTTGTACGACAACGTGGCAGAGTCTCCAGATGAGCTGTCCTTCCGCAAGGGCGACATCATGACAGTGTTGGAGCGTGACACGCAGGGACTGGACGGATGGTGGCTCTGCTCCCTCCACGGTCGCCAAGGCATCGTCCCAGGCAACCGTCTCAAGATCCTGGTCGGCATGTACGACAGCAAGCAGCAGCAACAGGCAACGCTTCCGACACAAGATTCAGCTGCTTCCTGTCCTGCCTCCCAGGTGCAGCGACCCCTCCCCCCTCAGAGCGCTTACGCCAAACCAACACCTGCTCCATCACCTGCTGCCATTGCTACTTCCACCTCTGGGCTTGCCAACAAGCCCCTCCCCACAGCTCAGTACACGTCCATGCATCCGGCCTACTCCACCCCTGGCACCACACAGCCCAATCTTGACTCTGTCTACATGATGCCCCCCTCCCACAGCCCCAGGCCAAGTCCACAAAGTCTGTACCAGGTCCCCTCTGGCCCAGGAGGACCCACTCCACAGGCCCAGCCAGGGCCCCCCAGCAAGGCACCACTTCTAGCCCAGAGACAGTACCAGCTGCCTGGGCAGGACATCTACCAGGTGCCCCCCTCTGTAGGACCAGGACCAGGCCAGGGAGCAGCCCCGGCCGGCAGTACAGGAGCTGGGCAGGATGTGTACCAGGTGCCCCCCTCCCTGGACAAGAGGAACTGGGAGAGTAGCAACAAGCCACTGGGCAAGGTAAGAGAAGGAAGGAAGGGGGGTGAAGAAAGAAAGGAAGTGATTCTGTGGAGAAATGTTATTGGATGGATATATCAGTGTTGTGACATCAGTTAAAGCTTAAATAGACATCAGTGAGAACGATACTGAAGTGAAGTGATATCTTGCATCTGATCTCAGAACAGCTTTCAGTCCCATAAAGGATCTGATGTTTCCTGTTTGCATTCATCTTGCCCTCTGGTGGAGGCAGCAGGCTGTTGTCTCTGAAGCTAGCTTGAATATCCTTGACTCAGCTGCTAACTGTTCCGAGTGCAGTCATGATATTGGACGTATTATTATACACAGCTAGCTATACTAGCCAAATTGAATATCACCTGAGCTAGCACCTAGCTACAACGCTCCTGCTTCGTGTTTCCCCTGCTGGGTCTTTAATGGATGTTCAATATATGTAGCCTTCCATCTCCCTCCTTCTCTTTTCTTTTTTCTGCCATCCATGATTCTAACCCTCTACTCCAAATATAGACTTGGTTGCAGGACTGTGAGTGCACAGTTTAGGCTGCTGGATGGCACAGCCAGGTAGCCTGCTTTTATATGATGCAATATTTTTTTCCTTTACAATAATTAGTCTGGCCCCAAACACTAATGGCCTGGTATAAGTTGTCAATCTAATCACTTTGGTCAACGACGAGAAATTAGGATGTAAGATTTAAATAAAATTTGCTAGGATATATTCATTCAATTACATACTTAGAGTTAAACATGAAACTACAGCCAAGACTTTTAATTTTGTTCTGCTTCTTAGTTTTCATATTAATATCTTCTCCATTCCTCCCAGCTGAGTGAGGTTTTGATATTTTTCCTCTGTACTGCACATTTGATATGTTTAGTGTCATCATCTGGAATAATACAGTACTTGTTCAGCTGAGAAGGAGTACAGAAAGGTGAAGATGTCCAGGCAGGCAAGAGACATTCAGCACAGGAAAGACAAACCATGAGACAGGACAGGCCCTTTGTTTGGCTCTGCACACCACTGATAGATGCTCTTAGTTTACGGAAACAAAAAGAAAGAAGGGAGGAGAAGATGAAAGAGCATGAAAAAGGAAAACATGAAACAGTCAAATGATAATTGAGGGAAAAGGGAGGAAAGAAGGCAAGAGCAAGAAATAGAATAGTGAATATGTTGTTGATGTTGATTCAGTAATGAAAAATCTTCCAACCTGTTTTTTTTAATCACACACACACACACACACACACACACACACACACACACACACACACACACACACACACACTTCCTGCTATTGTCACTGCTGGTTTACATGTGTCAAAGCTTCAGGGTTGTTTTTTGTGCCTTGCAGAAATCAGTCAGGAGGTGTTATCTGCAGACGTGTGTCACAGTTATAAAGGTGGTCAGTCGTCCTCATAGAGCAGCGAACCCTTCTTTATTCTGAGCCTCACTGGCGAGTTGTCTGAAGGGACAGTTTCAGAGTGCTCACTACCATTAATGACGTGTGGAAGCTCCACATCGAGATGGTGAAAGGAGCCTAATGTTAGTTTTGCTATTGCTACGTAGCTAACATTAGCATTAACAGCTGCTCACTTACCAGTCTGGAAGAAATGTGAGTTCAGCATCAAACTTAATTCCTTTACTCACCAACAGGTGTCTGCAGAGGTGGAAAGCAACCCTCTTGTTTTGTTTCTATTTCTATCACTACTTTTCTTCTACCGAAGTTAGCACGCTAACCAGCTAGCTCCAGTCCAGCTAGACTGTCTCATAACTTTCCGATACCGAGTCACTGTAGCATCCAGTCTGCCCTGGAGACATGGTGCTTGTCAGAGGACGTATTATAACCTCTTGAACTGTAAATGTGATTATGGGTCAGGGTCAGGATCCTCTGTTTTATACATTATATCTAAATGTGGGACTGTCAGGCCGATATTGTCAGATTTAAAACTTGAAGTTTGGATTAATGACTGTGATTGAGAGGGTGAGAGACACTCGTAAACACTTTTGTAACTCGTTGATGTTAAGGTGGTGCTCTTGTTGAGTTCCTATTTGCTGACATGCTGTAGTCTTTCTTCACCTTTTTGCTGGGTGATCCTTAATTCATCCATTCATCATGCAGCTGGTATGAATGAGAGTGATGTGAATCGTGTTTAAATTCCCTCTGTGTGCGTTAGTACTGCTGCTGCTTTTATCTCCATCTGACAGTAAAACTGTTTCTGCGTCCAGCCTCATCTGCTTCATGTGACTCTCATTCACACATGAGACTGTCAGATTTACTGTATTTACTGCATGTCTCTCTCTGAGGTGTCCTGTTACACACCAGTCACCAGCCAATCAGAATGTTTTATTACCTGTGGTGTGAAAGATACAGAAAAGCAGAGTTAAAGGGGAATTCCTCACAAATGAAACAAAACTTTTACCTTTAATGAGTTAATGATGTCACATGACATCACATCACATGACGTCACATCCTAGTGCATGAAGACAGAGGAACACTAACAGACAGATGAAGGATAAGGAGAGGACAGTCAGAAAAGCTGACGGAGCGAATAGTTGCCTGTGTGTGTGTGTGTATGTGTGTGTGTGTGTGAGAGAGAGAGAGAGAGAGAGAGAGAGTTTGTGAGTGGACCAGTGAAATAATAAGATTCTTAATTATTCAGCTCTGATCTTGTGGTTGGGTGAGTAAGCACTTTACTGCACCAGCAGGTGACAGGCTCTGTGTGTGTGTGTGTGTGTGTGTGTGTGTGTGTGTGTGTGTGTGTGTGTACTCTGGGGAATCTCCCCCAGGCTTGCTGTGAAGCATTGAGCCATATGTGTGAGCACCACTGTGAGTGAGTGTAATGTTGTGTGTGTGTGTGTGTGTGTGTGTGTGTTGGTGATGATGATGATGGTGGGTCCAGCTGCTCCTCTGCTTCTTCCTCTGTCTGTCTCTAACTGCTTCATAATAAATTGATATGGTGGCTGTGAGACGCTTCGTGGTGAATGTTGTGTTGTGTCCTCACTGAAACAGTTTAGTGTTTCTCCAAAATATGTGGGAAAAAATCTCCAACAGCATTATGGGACATGTGGGGTCTTCAGAACAAGATCAGTCAGAGGCTCTGAGCCTCTCCTCTGATTGGCTGACTGTTTTCTGAGTGATCCAATAAAAATAGAGCAGATTTCAGGTAAACACTCAGAGAAGCCAAATCCTGCAAGGTTGGATGGTAGGTCCAGGTTTGTTGTCGAGGGATGAGACCGTCAGCATCAACAGTTATCTCCTGCTGTGAGGCAACAGTCTCAGTACAGATATGTTCAAAACAGCACATCTGAAGTGTGCCCATGTAAAATGGCCATGAGTGAGGGAGGGATGATGAAGGCAAAGAGATCAGTCAGTAGAGTTAGCAGCTGTCACACAGGCAGCTACATATGCTGCTGTGTGTGTTAGTTACAGCTGTGAGAGTCACAAACAGATCAGAGCTGACTTCATCTCAAAGTCAGATCAACAAAAGATCCTAATGATCCATATTGATTGTAGGTTTGATTGAAGGCGGCATCAACCTTTCACCTTTACACCCTTTGTTCTTTGCCCATTTACATGAAGAGATCACATGTACTTTACATTACTGCAGAACATTTTAATTTAAAAATTTTAATTGTTTTCCTGGATTCTAAACAGTCTGTTTATTTTGATGTGGACTTACAGGACGTGTGTTCTTGTATGCTGTGTGCAGCATTTCAGTCATATGTGATTCTGAAACCATGGACTTTAATCTGCTGCTGTACGTCAACCTCCACTCTTCTGGTTTCAGACTCTCCAGCAGGTTTTGGATCCTGGCTGCAGGATTAGATCCTTTCAGAGTATCAGTGAGGTCCAGCACAGATGTTGGGTGATGAGGTCTGGCTCATAGTTGGAGGTCAGGTCTCTGTGCAGGCTAGTCTAGTTCTATCACACCGACCTGGGTAGTGTAAGCTGTAGCATTAAGAGTTCATTTCATTATTGGAACAAATCATGAGAACCAAACCTTCTTATCATGAAAATGAAAACACCCAAATCACCAAAGAATTGATGGGAAGCTTGATGTATCTGAATCCTCTGAGCCACAGAGCTCCACTGTCTGAAACACATCAGTGAGTCTCACTGTGTCCCTGGGTTCATGTTCTGTCTTCACCATGAACACACACACTGTAGTTTTTTTAAAATTACTATTAATCATTGTTTTTTATACTTATTGCTGAAATAACAAAACAAGAAGTGACATGGAAAACATGGTGACTGAGAAAATATAAAACATAATAGACGGACAGTTTACATAAAAAAATAAAATAATAATAATAATAATATATGATCATCAGTAATAGTTTCGGTCACCCAGGGTCCCATCATAAGTAGTGTATTCAGAGTGTCCAGCTGCCTCAAATACTCACTAGAGCAGCAAATGTGGATTATTCCGCTGCTGAAAATAGTCCCCAGCAAATGCACCATTTCCTCCTGTTTGAGTAACGGTTGACAAAAACTGCAGTGAGCAGCTGTTTTAGGAACCTGTGTGCTCAGCTGAGAGCCACAGACAGGAGTGTGTATTGTTGTCATTATTAGTTTGTGTTTGTGGATACAAGCTAAAGATTATATGAATCATTTATGAATTATCTTTAAATCTTTTCTTGACTTGATGTTTTTCATCAAATACAAGAGGTGAAGAGGTCTGAGCTCACACAGTTCTGTTTAGTACTGGACCTGTGTGTGTGTGTGTGTGTGTGTGTGTGTGTGTGCGCGCATGCTTTATGTATTAACCTTGCCAATGCCCTTCATTGTAATGAGTTACTTATGCTCACTTACCCTACCTCCCTCTCTATACAGACACAACTGAAAACACACACACACACACACACACACACACACACACACACATTACTGCTGCCAGGTAGTCATTTGGAGATAAGGTGAGCGAAGACTCTACACATACACTCTCTCTCTCACACACACAGAACAGTGTAATTGAGGAGTGTTGAAACCTGTGCTGTTTGTTTGAGTGAGATCGAGGAAGTGGGCAGAGGGAGCTACAGCTGCTGAGGACACACACACACACACACACACACACATATACACATACACAGAGGAGGTAACAAGGATGATGGAGCTTTGAACCATTTTTCAAGTGGATTTGTGTTTCTTACAAACAGGTGACTGATCTCTGCTTCACCTGGCAGGAGTCAGGAGTAAATCTGTGTTCGCTTCATGACTGGTCGTCACTATTTATTGGCTCCTGCTGATGACAGTATAAAACCCATTCATGGCTGCAGGCCTGTCTCTGCACCTCAGCACTTCCTGCACACGTCTTTCTGTCAAACACACATCAACCTGACGTCTGAGCGTCTGACATGTCTTCAGCTCAGTGTTCACATCACCAGACGAGAGTTGTTCAAATTCACAGGAAAACGTTTCAGCTGAATAATAAAAACAAAATGAGGAGCAGCGCCACCTGTTGACCACAGTAACCGAACGTGTCGGGGAGAGGATCGAAACATTCAACTAAACACAGAGGACCATATAAACCCATCACCTGCCTTCAGCTATGGAAACCCAGGATGAACAGGAAAGGCGGATGTGCAGCAGCAACCTCGTTTCCACAGGAAACATTAATGAAAATAACAGTAAATAAAAATAAGTCATGGTGATCTGATCCACAAACAGAAACATGAAGGGATACACACATGAACAACACATTCATCTGCACACATTAACACAACTTATACACAATATTATCAACTTGATTAAATAATTTGATTTTAAAAATCCCAACTCCAAGTCCACTTACTACCTTTTTCCAGAGCTCTCTAATGCAGCTCACAGTCTTCATCAGCAGTCATCTTTACATGACGTGTGTGTGTAACCATGGTCACATGATGACAGGTAGATGAGGTGTGTGTTGGCAACAGAAAAGACAGACGACCTCAGTGATAGTTCTCGCAACTCATTAATGATCTGAAGAAGCATTAAAGTGTGTGTGTGTGTGTGTGTGTGTGTGTGTGTGTCTGTCAGCTGACACAGCTGTCATCAAAGGCATTGAAGGGTTTGGAGGAGTGTATCAGCAGCCACGTGTCACAGTGACTCCCAGATCTTAACACTCACACACACACACAGGAACAGCTGAAGACAATCTGTCTGTGTGTGTGTGTGTGTGTGTGTGTGTGTGTGTTCCTAGTATTAGCCCTGTATATTGGTCTAAGTCAGAGCACAAAATGAGTCCACAGCAGGAAATCAAATGGATCCCACCGTGTGTGTGTGTGTGTGTGTGTGTGTGTGTGTGTGTGTGTGTGTGTGTGTGTGTGTCGGGTCTCTTTGATTACCTGCAACAGACTCATTTTCTGCTCTGGTAGTGTGTAAAGAGTAAAGACGGGTCTGTGTATGTGTGTGATGAAATTGTGTTTCTATGAAGGAACTGTGTGTGTGTGTGTGTGTGTGTGTGTGTATGTGTGTATGTGTGATCCGTCCAGGTTTCACTATCGGCCTCAGGTTGGAGGGTGGGGCACCAGCATGGTTGTCATAGTAACTGTCTGGTGTCCTGATTAACTTGTGTGTTACCACCTGTGTCAGACATCCAGGAGGACTGAGACAAAGACACACACTTTAACACACTCAGTGTTTTCTCCTATGACACACACCCTGCTGTTTGTTTCTCTGTTGTGTTTCACTTGTTTCTACCAGTGACAGTTGTTATTGATCACTGTTGTGACCATGAATGAAACACAACTCTTGTGTGAACATCTTCCTCACAGCAGATTCTCCTGCTCATGTAGAAGATCTGCAGGCGGTCACATCACTGCCTGTAGCTTTAACATGTTCATGTAGGATCTGTTCATGTTTTGTGTTGTTTTGTCTCTAGGCTTCATTTGAATGCAGCATGTTTGTGTGCTATAAGATCTGATCTGGAATGAATCAGTAATGAACAGAAAAACAAACTTTAATTTTTTGAAGAATTTCTTATCTAATTTAAACTCTAAATGATGGAATGAATATTTCTGACCTCAAACACACAGCAACCATCAGACACTGAAGCATCTTGATGTTTCTATGACGACCTGTCTGTACATCAGCGATAGATGCTTTGAGTCAGAAGCTCTGCATCAGAAACACACACAATAAACACAATGGACAATATGATGAAGACATGAAAACAATCACTACTGATGATATTCATTCTTCTTTGTGCAAAGGCAGCTGCTGTGTGTGTCTGTGTGTGTGGCCACACTCTGTGCCACATGCTAAGAGATTAACTGGAGACTAATGAAGTCAATACGGCTGTCTCACTTACTCCCACACACCCGTAGACATGATCACACACATGGACACACACACATGACTGAAGTTGAGTCTCATTTCTTTGTCCTTTGGTTTTGTGAAGGCAGCGACACCCATCAGGCACCGTGATTAAACTCCTGATGTGAACGTCTAGGACCAGCTTTGAGCCTGGCTTCACCAGCTGAAGAATGTGTAGATTAAAGTGTGAGGATGCAGAGTTGGTTGTATTGATGAACTGTAGATGTTTTGTGTTGTGTTGAATCAGCAAACTGTTCAAACTGGACTTCATGAGAGGGAGGTGGATAAATCCACCAATTAATTCCATGTGAATGGAGTCTGGTTGTAGTTTTGTTTCTGATCAGTGCTGTGATTTGATGTGGAGCAGCACTGATTCCCCACCGTGACAACATGACTCACACACAGACAGCATGACAACATGCCCACACACACACAGGTTGCAGCGTAATGTCAACTGAAGTCTCTAATGTGTGTAACATCAACCAAATATGATGAATATTAATGGTTTGTTTGACAGCTCTGCGGTCCTGCAGTCTCGAAGTGAGCCGCTCCATCTGGACCAGAATCACCAGACAGCCAGTCTGAGCATGCACACATGGACACAACACAAACACACACACACCAGTCATGCCATGTGGTCTTGGAATCCAGTTCTGTCGGGGGTAGAGTGTGTTGGTGCTCTCATGGAGACATGCCCCCCTTGAACTAATCTGTTAAGACCCCCGTGCTGCCTCTTGTTGTGTGTGTTGCCACATGCCCCACATAGCTGGCATGGTTTTCACAGGCTGTAGTTCCAGTTCTCTCTCTCTTTCTGCCCCCTCTTTGTTCTCACATCTTTGTCTTTCAGCTACTTTACATTTCTCCTGCAGGAACTTTAACAGACCCGTGCTGCTGTCAGTCACTCCGAACAACCAACAAATCATCCACCTGTAGTGGAATCTGGATTTGTACAGTGGGGTCCAGAGGTCTGAGACCACTTTCCTCTGGACCCCACTGGAGGTAGTTTTAGTTTGAAATGTGACTCAAACTGTGTTAACGTTGCTCAAAACATTGAAAACTTTAAAAATGTAGCAGCAGCATCTCTCTCTTGGTTCACTGTTTTCACTGGAACTACTTTCTAGCACAGTCCTAGTCCCTGTCCCAGTGTGGATCAGACAGAGTAACAGGGTCAGGAGGAGGCAGACACCTCATCTCTAACTCAAACCTGTATGACTAGCTTATTATTACATCAGTAAGGCTGCTCTCTAACATGCAGTGTGCTCTCTTGTGTCAGTGTCAGTTTGTGGTGGTGTGAGGAGAACAGATCCGAGATCAGCCATCAGGACCAGGTCTCTGCTCTGTATTTGACCAGGAGGTTGTCAAATTCATTGTGATTTAAAAATAAGTAAATAAATAAAAATGAAAATTCAAGATTCAGGATACAGTCTTGAACAGGTTGTCATGGCAACGTGACACTGCAGACACCTGATAAAAATCTGACGAGAATAATTACAATGCAGATTGATGCATGAGAGTAAATATGTAAATAAAACCCATTCATATGTGTTTACATGTACACACTGACACACTGACACACTTCACACACTGACACACTTCACACACTGACACACTGCGCACACTGACACACACTGTACACACTGCACACACTGCACACACTGACACATTGCACACACTGACACACACTGCACACACTGACACACTACACACACTGACACACTGACACACTGCACACACTGACACACACTGCACACACTGACATACTTCACACACTGACACACACTGCACACATTGACACTCACTGACACTCACTGACACACTGCGCACACTGACACACTGACACACACTGTACACACTGACACCCACTGACACTCACTGACACACTGCACACACTGTACACACTGCACACACTGACACACTACACACACTGCACACACTGACACACTGACACACACTGCACACACTGACACACACTGCACACACTGACACCCACTGACACTCACTGACACACTGCACACACTGCACACACTGCACACACTGACACACACTGTACACACTGCACACACTGACACACAACACACACTGCACACACTGACACACTTCACACACTGCACATACTGCACAAACTGCACACACTGACACACTGTACACATTGACACATTACACACACTGCACACACTGTACACACTGCACACACTATACACCAGGGGTGGGCAATTAATTTCTACAAGGGGCCACATGAGAAACCTGAATTGTGTCAGAGGGCCACACCAACGGTAACTTGAACTTAATTCTGCTCAACTGTCTTCCATTGTAAATGCACTTAATTACATAATGTGTATCATTCAGTTCATGAATACCTGGAGCTTCTTAATAATGAGGAGAACTGTTGTATGTTCAAAACTTAACATTTAATCACTGAAACGCAGCTGCAGGTTACAGGAGGAGCGAAAAACAGAGGACACGTGGTCTGAAACATCTTACAGGTGTGAAACACACAAAATCCAGTCAAGTCACCTGTATAAACACACAATGACACTTCCGTTCTTTTAGCTTCACAATAAAAGCATCTGACTAGTTTAACCAGGCCTTTTCAGAATAAAATAAATCTATGGCAACTGAATTATTACCATTACTGCAGTTCTTCTTACATGACAACTGTCAACATTATAACTGTAAATATTGTAAATAAAACATTTCTGCTCAACTTTTTTCCATTGTAAAATGCACTTAATTACATATTTTGAATAGCTGGTACTGGTAACTGGGAGAATAAAATTATTCTGTAACTATTTATATTAGGCTATGTGAAATTGTGGAGTCGAGGTCAAATACAGAAATACAACAATACAACAAACAATAACTTGCAATGTTTTTGACCTCATTTCACCTCTTCAGTGAGAATAATCCAGTCAGCTCTGGGCTTGAACAAGGGCATTGAAATCTGGCTGAATGTCCGAGGTGGCTATGTGAAGGACAGCTGAGAGGTGGTCATCAGTGATAGAGGATCTGTGTTTGGATTTGTTGAATTTCATCACTGAGAATGTCTGTTCACATACGAATGTAGATCCAAAGAGGATTAGAATCCTCTGAGCATGCCTCCTCAGGTGTGGAAAGCTCTCCTTTTTGAGGGAGGAGTAAAAGTCCAGCAGTGAGACTGACCTGAAGTGCTCTGCCAGAAGTGTGTCAGACTGCAGGTCAATGAGTTCCATCTGAACATCACTTGGTGCATTATCCACACTGCAGTTGAAGGGAGAAGAAACCATGTGCATTTCACTCTCAAGAGTTTTGAAATCTTGAAATCGCCTTGAAAACTCTCCGTGCAGAGCTTCTAACATGGTTGAGTACTTGTGGAGGTGATCGGCTGATCTTGTGGCTTCCTTTAGTGTTGGCAAGTGGGTCAGAATGTTGTCCTTCACTTGGCTTGAGAGAAGCTGCAACTTTCTCATGAAAGCCTTCACTGCACTGTACATCTCATGCACAAAAGTGCCCTTGCACTGCAGTTTGACATTTAGTTTGTTCATTAGTGCAGTCACATCCACGGCAAATCCGAGGTCTGCCACCCAGTCTTCATCTGAAAGCTCTGGGATGTCTTGTCCTTTCTTCACACAGAAATCCTGAATCTGGTCTCTCAGGTCCCAGACACTTTTCAGTACATTGCCCAAGCTGAGCCACCTGACGGCGCAGTGATAGCTTATGACACCATGTTCTCATTTTCCTCCAGAAGTGCAACAAATTGTCTGTGATTTAATGCTCTCGCTCTGATGAAGTTAACTATTTTAGTTACAGCATCAACAACATGGTTCATTTTTAACACTGTCTTACAGAACACTTCCTGATGTATAATACAATGCAAAAATGTCAATTTCTGCACAGGGTTAATTTCTGTCACTTTATCCTGCATTCTCTTTAAAAGGCCAACATTTTTCCCTGTCAGATTTGGACAACCGTCTGTTGTCACACCTGCCAGCTTTTCCCATTTCAGTCCTAATTTGTCCAAACATGCATTTACCTCTGTGAACAAGTCATTACCAGTGGTTGTCCCTTTCATTGACTGCATGGCTGCCAGCTCCTCCGTGCTTTTCAAAATAAAAGCAGCACAGTTGTATTTCACGCATGACAGATATTTTTTTTAAATTTATATTGTAATTTATGATTGGCCTCATGCGGGCCGGACAGGGACGCACAAAGGGCCGGATGTGGCCCGCGGGCCGTAGTTTGCCCAGGTCTGCTATACACACTACACACACTACACACACTGCACACACTGCACACACTGACACATTGCACACACTGCACACACTTACACACACTGCACACATGATACACACTGCACAGACTGACACATTGCACACACTGCACACACTACACACACTGACACACTGCCCACACTGTACACACTACACAGACTGACACACTGCACACACACTAGACTACCCACACTGACACACTGTACACACACTACACTACACACACTGACACACTGCACACACTGACACACTGACACACACTGCACACACTGCACACACTGACACACACTGACATGAACTGCACACACTGCACACACTGCACACACTGACACACTGACACACACTGCACACACTGACACACACTGACACACTGCACATACTGACACACTGACACACACTGACATGAACTGCACACACTGACACACACTGCACACACTGACACACTGACACACACTGACACACACTGACACACACTGCACACACTGACACACACTGCACACACTGACACACACTGACACACTGCACATACTGACACACTGACACACACTGACATGAACTGCACACACTGACACACACTGCACACACTGACACACTGACACACACTGACACACACTGCACACACTGACACACACTGCACACACTGACACATACTACACACACTGACACATACTGCACTACCCACACAGACACACTGCACACACTACACACACTGACACACTGCACACACTGTACACACACTACATTACCCACACAGACACACTGCAAACACTACACACACTGACACACACTGACATGAACTGCACACACTGACACACTGCACACACTGACACATACTACACTACCCACACAGACACACTGCACACACTACACACACTGACACACTGCACACACTGCACACACTGCACACACTGCAGACCCACTAAGTCTTTCAGTTTAGTTTTTCTCCTCTTCAGGGTGTGTCTGTGCACAGACATTTTGGGGGGCAAAAAATAAAGTTACATAAATTACATACACTCACATTTTAACATGAATATTTGATGATATGGAAGAGAGCTGCTACCCTGGGCTGCCTCTCGCTCCCTTTCCTTTGGTTTTCTGAGCCTTTGTCAGCATCATGCTACAACTGGTAAATGAGCAAAATCTATTTTGTGCAGGATAATTAAGGGTTAATCTCCTAAAACTATACCAACAGTAGGATATGATGTTTATTTGGCAGAGACTGTATGTTTGATGCCTGACAGCTGTGACCCTCAGCAGACTGTTACTGTCTGACTGAAGCCAGATTTTAATAGGTATCTGTCATATGGCACTGTTTTAATTATGTTTAAGGTAAATACATGATGTAGATTACTGCAGGTGTTGTAGTGAGTGTTGCTATTAAACTATAATGCTGACAAAATATTTAACTAAAGTAGCTTCATGTCTGATTTAGGCCAGTTGGTGTAGTTAATATAACTTGTGGGTCTATAATTAGATTTCAGTAAAATGAGATGAAACTTTCAGATCTGTCTAATTAACCATCAGTTGCCTTGACAGCAGCTGCCAGTGTATTTAGTGCTGAAGGAGTAAGAAAGATCATTTACTCAGCTATATCTGAAAACTTCCTTTTATTGTGATGGGTGACAGCTCAGCTGATGTCTATGATATCCAGATATGACTTCAGAGACTATTAAACATCTAATGCATATTTCTGGTTCAGAGCCTACGAGTTCACTGGTTTTCATTGAGGATGGTATTTCAGCTTGTAGTTAAGCTTCATGGAGGCTGTCACCTGAGTTGGTCTGTCTGTATTGAGACATTTTAATAGCAGTTAAATTTCACAACGATGACAAACGATGCAGAGTCAGTGAGAAGAACCCCCCCCCCCCCCCCCCCCCCCCCCCCGCTGTAATGACGCCTCTCTATTTTTACCCTGGTTTTGAACCCCACATCTGCGCTGTAAAGATTTATTTTCCTCCTCATCAGTGAGTTTTCTCTGCTGCAGCTGCATGTGCACAGAGTGTATTTTCTGCTGTGTGTGGTTACAGTGGTCATTTTGAAGCTTCAGTTAAGAATGTGCTATATTTACCACCGGATACTGCAGAGAGATCTCGTCCTGAGCCCACACCCTGCTCTCTGGTTATCTGTCATTTTCTGATCTGCAGAGAAAGAGAAGGAAAGAAAGGCAGAGGGTGGAGGGCGCTGCTGGGAAGGAGGGAGGGAGGGAGGGACATTGCTTGCAGCAAAGGTCATCTGTTAAACAATGACTTCTGCTTGACGTAATCACATGCACAGAACAAAAGAGCGAACATCCCAGCTTTTGCGACACACGGCCCTGTGTGTGAGTCTGAGTGTGTGTGTCTGTGTGTGCGTTTGCATGTAGAGCAGCTCTCCTCCTCTGAACCCTCAGAAACACGTGTGTGAAGGCGTTTTGTTGTTGAGTATCTGCATCTTTGTCAGACCACTGATTTATTCTGAGAGTTTTCTTCAGTGGATATGTAGGTCAGTGAGTGTGGAGGTGTGTGGCCGTCCTCAGGCCGGAGCTCTGTGAGGACACAGGAGAAACCAGGCTGCAGAGCCGTGTGCTCGCTGTCATCCATCCCTGCTGAGAGGTAACACACCTGCCCATGTAACTCAGCGGGTAGGAGGACAACATCCTTCCTGCTTCAGCTCTGTCTGACATGACATCACAGCCTCTGACAGACTGGACTGATCACACAGGACACGTGTTGTCATCTCCTCCAAACCACTCCCTGTGGAGAAGACCTCTGTTTTCTGTGTGGTTACCTGCACAGGTACTGGATGACAGGTCACAACCTCAGTGACATATAGTCAGAAGTTTCAATGACTGCAAACCTCATCATCACTGCACAGTCACTCACACACAAACAGACACACACACACAGTATACATGCATGATGAGTACGATGTCTCTGTCGTGGTGACCACTGACCCACAGCCCTGATCTCCTAAAGGGATTAAAAGGCTCAGCACACACACTCACACACACACTCACACACTTACAGATGCACTTACACTCACACACACACACACACACACAGATCCATTTAGTATTAGGGTCTAAGTGTGTGTGTCTTTTCTCCAGGGTGCACACAGACAGGTAATCAATAACATAGGTTATCAATCAGGCACAAGATGAGAGTGTATGTGTGTGCGTGTGTGCGTGTGTGCAGGGCACATCTCGCACTTAGCCAAGTGTTGTCAATTCTGTTGAAAGCTTTCTGATAATGAGGAAATGGCTGTTTGTGTGTGTGTGTGTGTGTGTGTGTGCGTGTGTGCGTGTGTGCGTGTGTGTAGAAATGTAACATACAGTGAATAGCATGAGCAGAGTATTTGCTCAATTAAAGTGTCATATTGAAGCGTCTGAATATTTATGTCACAGTGATATTTCAGTTTTTCCTTTTTAGTAAATGTGAAGTTTTCTAAGTTTCTGTTTTCAGAGTTGTTGAGAGTAGACTGATGACAGGAAACATGAATTAAAGGTCCATATTTTACTCATCTTCAGTGTGGTATTTGTTTTCTATTGGGTTTTTTTTTTTTTTTAAATATATATTTGTTGATCTCCATCAGAAGATATATTTGTGGTTTTAAGAACCCAAAACCATCTCAGTGTAATTTTACATCTCCTCTCTCAGGCTTCTCTCTGGAGCTCTAGTAACAATAGGTCAGTAAGCCAATCAGAAGAGAGGCTCTGATCCTCTCTTCTGATTGGCTGTTTCCTGAGTGATCCAATAAAAATATAGCAGATTTCAGGTAAACACTCAGAGAAACCAAATCCCACAAGGTTGGATGGTGGGTCCAGGTGGGCAGGGCTTGGGCATGGCTGATTGCGGTGACTGCTTTGTTGTGACATCACAAAGTTCCAGAAGTCCTGGTTGGTTGGTTGACTGGTTTTAAGGCTCAGTTTCTGAATACAGGCTGTGTGCATTTCTCTGGGGACTGAGGCTTTGATACTTTCACAGTATTAATATAGAACCTAGACCTGCTTTATAATCACAAACACATGGACATCTACCTTTAGACTGGATGGAGCTTTAATGAATTTTATCATAAAAGTGCAACATAACACTGAAGGGGTCTGAATACTTCCTGAATGCTCTGTACCTGCTGTTTCTCAGCTTTTAAGGAAGATGTTCTTCATGCAGCTGTTGCTGAAACGGTTCCTGTAGAAAATAAACGCTGCTGTTATTTGCCCTTGTGAGGTAAAGAATAGAGAGGATGAATTATGAGGTGGGAGAGCTGACGGCAGAGGCAGAGTGAGGAGACAGAGGCAGATTAGTGCAGACAGGTTGCCAGATGGATGGTTTTATCGTTTGTCTCTGTCTGTACCTCTGACAGCTGGGGAGCTGAGCAAATATTATCAGAGAGCTTCCATTAATCAGAGCTGGAGCTGAGTGTGATTAAACAACCATTTGACTTACAAACATAGATACGCAGCACTCGCTCTGGTGCTGATGATGAGCATGTGGAATTCAACTTTAGACAACAATTACAGTGGGATCCAGAAGACCACCTCCCCACGATACATCTGCACACAATATTATAGAATATCTTAAAATACTGTTTCATTCTGTTCATTTTTGTTTGTTGCTCACATAAAATTCACTCTAAAGTAAAGCTGTTTTTATTGGAAGTTAGTTGTGATTGTTTTTTGTTTCTTTTCATTTATTTCTCACAAATCAGAATAAAATACAAGTAAAATCATACTAACATGATGATAGCAATGGGTGAAAATGGGATGCACCAATAAGCTTCAGAAGGTTGTGAATAGGGGCCCACTCACTGTACAAAGACATTGTCAGCCATAAAATACCAGAATCCTGATACCTTACACCATACCATAAGTAGTGCAGCAGCAGGTAACTGTAATGATCTTCAAATGTGGATACAAGCACCAAAGTTGATATTTTCATCATTCTGTGGCCATTAATTTGAAATTTATAAATTTTCCAAGATGGCCACCATTTCCAGCATATGAAACAACCCACAGGACAGATGTCAATCATTTTGTTTTGACTATGATGACGTCAAAGTCACAAGTCCTAAATCCTTCAAATCCTTGGTTTATTTGTTATTATTTATTATTTTCTTATTTCTAATATGTAAAGTGAATGAAAAATTATCATTATAAAACACAATGTAATTTCAAACCATTAATAATAAATAATGAACCAAATCTTCTTTGAAAGTCCACAGTCAACAGTCTACTTGTTTTATTCAACCCCATTGCTAGCTAAAATTAGCTAGCAAAAAAGAAAAAGTCTTTATTTTTAATGCAAAAATCAACACATAATAAAATTCATGATCTTATTATTCTGTGAGTTTGCTGATATTTTTGCTGAAATGTCTGCAGGTTTTAATTTTACTTTACTAAATTTCACCTTCCATGTTGTTAAAATGTTTGATTTGACACCTACACCATTCATATGGGAAAACTATGGATGAACTTATTTTAAAAAATGACACACACACCTTGCTAGAAATGGTGGTCATCTTGAATTTTCAAGTGGCTAACATGTTTAATCAAAACAACAATACACAGAAACATAAAAAGAATAACTAAATGGTCCAAAAACATTGATCCCATCAGTCCAGTTCACAATCAAGATACACAATCAGTGGACAGTACATAAGTGGTAAAAAGACCCCAGCCTTTCAGAGATAGTAAAATTTTTACATTGTTATCAAGCTCAGTCCTCACCTGTGGACCTCTGCAGACCACTCTGCGTCTCTTACCCTTGATAAGATGCTTTTGTCTGGTCTTGTATGTATGTGGGGAAGGAGTCTGTCTGTGATTTATCTCAAATATAACATTATACATAATACAAGCCTTGTGAAGACATTACATTCAGTAAGCTTCAAAAAAACAGTGGAAAAGGGGGTCAGTGGACCATGACTCTTTTTGGACCATGACCACATAATTGTCAGGGTCAGATGAGGACTGATAAAAGGTTTGAAGTGGTGGAAAATGTCTCAACTTGGAAAATAAACCAACGTATTTGGACAGTGTTTTCACCAACTCATTGATATGGCCCTTTAATTTAAAGAATTCATCATAAACTTCACAACCTCAATTTCCTGACCATTTATTTGAATACAAACATGTTCAACATGATTTTGATTTTATCTTTCATCCACAGTCAGATGAGAGGATGAATAAAGTTCCCTCTCAACAGCGTCAACAGAGTGTCAGATGGTTCAGTGTAGTGTTCACTATAGAGTCAATGACTGAGGGGACGACACTGAGGGATCCAGCTGTGATACACTCCTTCAGTTGTGTATGTGTTGTGTACCACAGCTGCTGTGGCTTCCCAGGCTCGCTGGTTGACTCTGCGCTCAAACCATATAATACAGAGTTTAAACAGGCACACAATAGGACGGCCTGGTTCCCACGACAACTATGACAGGACCTCTGCTCTGTTTTTATTGCCTGTGTGTTTTAATGAGACTAAACAACCTTTAGTCTCTGCTCGCTCACTGTGAAGAAGCAATAAAGTCTCTTTCAAAGGTGCAGGAGCTGTTTGTTTTTTTAGCGTCAGTCTGATGAAAGAGAGGTGCAGTGTGACCCTTGCAGGTTGCCGTAGTCACATAACCACATGCTTATTGACTTCTGGAATAAGATGATCTGTCGCAGGATTGATTCAGACTGATGTTTGTCATGTGGCTGCAGCTCTTTGCATTACTCTTGTATTGACTCTCGTCTATGCTTCTGTGTCCAGGTGGTTGTTCCCACTCGGGTTGGACAGGTGTACGTGTACGACACCGTGAAGTCAGACCAGGATGAGTACGATGTCCCACCCAGACATCAGCCCCCGACCCAGCAGGACATCTACGACGTGCCCCCCACCCGCCAGCAGTACAACACACAGGTCAGACTGCAGTGTGTGTGTGTGTGTGTGAATCTTTGGGTTTACATTTGATTCCTCAAACGTACATGTAGGTCAGTTTTTTATTATTATTATTATGAGAGTTAGAGCTGCAGGAGGAGGAGGAGGAGGAGGAGGAGGAGGAGGAAGCAGTATGAAGAAAAACAAGATGACAGTGAATGATTAGAGAAATAAATTATGGGAGGATGAAGAGGAGCAGGAGGAAGATGTGTAGTCGTAAGAGCAGATGCTTTTTTGAAGTTAGCAGTCTGAGAGGTGAAGAATGAACGCACCACAGCACACAGCTCTTCATCATTATGTCTGCTGCGTGGGACTCTGACCACAACAAGTACAGCGTTTAACAACACAGTGTGGATATCTCAAGGGAGTTTTAAATCGAAAGCAAGTGGACTTGGTTATTTGTCTAGGAAGACGTTTCACCTCTCATCCAAGAGGCTTCATCAGTTCCTTCTCGCACCTGACCAGGCTGGGACTGGTCCAACTATCTGGTGTGGAGACCCAGGTATTTAACCTCAGGGAGGGGCTTTCACAAGGCTGATGATGTCACTGGTTCCCTTTGTGCTCCATGTGCCAACGACAGTCGTTAGAGTGACTGTCTTGGTGGAGAGTTGGTTTCCACTTCGTTAGAGCCCTATTGTGTTATAACGACAGTCGTTGGAGTCACATGCCACTTGTGAACAGTTGTTTTTCTTAGAGGTTAAATTGTTGAATCTCCTGGGAAGGGATGGAAGGGCAGCATTGTAAATTGGAGATAGGTGGTGTCTGAGGCCTCCTCCCCTGTTGAGGGATGGTTTCTCTATTTTCACATAGATTGCTTCTTTCACTCCTCTTTCAAACCACCTGTCCTCTCTGTCCAGGATGTGAACATTGCTGTCCTCAAAGGAGTGGGCTTTCTCCTTAAGATGTAAGTGGACAGCAGAGTCCAAGCCTGAGGAGTTAGCTCTCCTGTGTTGGGCCATGCGTTTATGCAGTGGTTGTTTTGTTTCTCCAATGTAGAGGTCTTTGCATTCCTCATTGCATTGGACTGCATACACCAGTCTGTTTTGTGAGCAGCTTACAGAAAAACCTGCAGCAGCACAACAGTTTGTGAAAGAGAGGCTGAGCTGTGCAGCTCCAGTGGTGTGGGGGCTGTTCAATAACACACACTCTCCCCATCAAAGTGAGAGGCTCAGAGCCTCTCTTCTGATTGGCTGAATGACCTGTTGTTACAAGAGCTCCAGAGAGAAGCCTGAGAGAGGAGATGTAAAACTACACTGAGATGGCTTTTAAAATCACAAAGATATCTTTTTCAAAACATCAAAGGAGCTATATTTAAGTTTTGCTAGTGCTACAGTGTTAGCATTAACAGCTGTTTTCTGACCAGTCCTGCCAAAAGCTTCAGCCATTGTTGCATTTACAATGGAAGAGGGTATAATGTGCCCTCTGAGCTGCTACTTCCTCAGGGCAGACTGGAAGATACAGAGACTCAGTGACCCAACCGGGCTTGGGCTAACCAGTTAGCATGCTAACTTCAGTAGAAGAAGAGAATTGACAGAAATAGAAGCAAAACAAAAGGATTTGCTTCCCACCTCTGGATACAGATGTTGGTGAGTAAGCGAATGAAGTTGGATGCTGAAGGAAACAGCAGTCAGTGCTAATGTTAGCTGTGTAGCAATAGCAAAACTTGCAACACTGGAAAAGTGTAAAATATGGGTCTTTTAATACCTGTACGTCCCATTGTCTGATCAAATTAAAATGAATGAATCCCTGTCCCCACACAGGAGTGATTCAGCTGTTAGCATCTGCGTCATCCTGACTGTATCTTAGCTGTTCGCTCTTAGCATTTACCTCCAACACAGCTGAGGATGATTATCATGCACTTATATTTAATCACTTTATGGTTGAAGAAAGGTTGGAGAAACATCAACCTTTTTAATAAATGAAAAAATGTGTGTGGACCTTTTCTTTAAAAAAAATGATCTTTGAGGGGGACTGGATTCTCTGCTACACAAAACGGATCAAGCAAGTGGTGTATGTGTGTGTGTGTGTGTGTGTGTTGCTCATCTCTCCTCTCTTTCCATCTGTCTCTCATTGTTCCAGTGTAACAGGCATGGAGGCGTAAATGCCCCAGCTGGAAGGGTGTGTGTGTGTGTGTGTGCGTGTGTGGTCAAGGTATTGCTCATGTTGTGGGGACCGAAGTCTGTTCACGCTGTCACATTATAGGGACAAAAGCAAGTCTCCATAATGTAAATCATTATAATGAATATCATTTTAAGGTGAAGACATATTAAAGGTTAGAGTTAGGGTTATGTTAGGTTAAGCTTAGGCCAGTAGTGGTTATGGTTAGGGTTAGAGTAAGTCTCCAGGAAACAAATGTCAGTCAGTGTATTGTCTTCTGAAGTCATGGAGACACGACTGTGTGTGTGTGTTTGTGTGTGTGTACTTGTACTTGCTACATAGTAAGGACCAAAAAAAGTATTTTACTAACAGAGTGAGGACATTATGGGAAAGTGAGGACATTTTGGCCGGTCCTCACTTTTTGAGACACCTTCAAATCATATGTTGAGGGTTAAGACTTGGTTTTAGAGTTATGGTTAGAATTAGGTTTAGGTTAAGGTTAGGGTCAGGGTTAGGGTTAGGCACTCAGTTGTGATGGTTAAGGTTAGGGTAAGGGGCTAGGGAATGCATTATGTCAATGAGTGTCCTCACAAAGATAGAAGTACAAGTGTGTGTGTGTGTGTGAGAGAGAGAGTAATGAGTGAGTAGAGGGGTTGACAGAAGTACAGGAGGGACTGTTAACAGATGGACACTTCCTCATTGAGATGCGGTCATGTGACCAAAACCGCAGTGATTCAAATTCCTTGGCTTCCTTTTTGTCCCCCCTCTTCACCTCATTTTTCCTCTCTCTCCCCTTTACCTCTTTTCTTCTCCTACCCTGTCTCTATCCCCTTCCCTCCATTCTCTTCTCCTCATCAGTCCCTTCCTCTTGTCTTCTTTCCCTCCTCTTCTCTTCTTTCCCTCTTTCTCTTCTTCCTTACCTCCCCTCTCCACTTATGTGTAATTCACAAATCTTTTGGTTGATAATTCCTGTGTACATCTGTCTTTCCTCTCCCGTGCCTCAGTGGTGGACACCTGACTGTGATATTGTGGCATTTAAATGATGCTCAGGTTTTAGAGGATCTAGTTTTGGATTTGTGCATCACCCCACATGAAAAGTCCAACTGGCACGTGAAGGTCCATCCTGTCAGACTCCACCTTCCAGCAGTGTCTTTTTAATTCCCATCAGCCTTTTCATTTGCCAGACACACACCAGGCAGATATGGGTGTTGTTGAATATGTACTTCTCTCGTCTCAAGAGCCTGACTGCTCTTCTCTGAAGTCCAGTCCACATCAAGGTTTGTTGTTTACCTCAAGGTTTACCTCTGTCACTACTCCCACAGACAGTAAAATGTAGAGAGGTGCAGCTGTTTTATCAGATGTTTGAAATCATCACCACATCTGGCACCAACAACTGCACTGACTGATTTAAATCTGTGCTGTAGTGTTGAACAGCTCCTGCAGGATGTAGGAGGAGCTTCTCACACAGGCGTACTGTCGTATGAGTGTGTCGTGTGTGTGTGTGTGTGTATCCAGTGAGGTGAGTAGAACAGCATGTTATTAATGTGTGTCTTCTGCTTTGTGTTCAGGTGTATGACACTCCTCCCATGGTGGTGAAGGGGCCCTCTAGTGGTCAGGATATATACGACACCCCAGCCAGCACAGACAAGAACACACAGCAGACAGTAAGGTTTTTGGATTTGTTTTTTGATTTGTTGTGTATTTATGTGTGTCACAGATGTGCAGCATGACAGTGTTGATGCGGTGGCTGGATTTGAACGGCTGTGTCCCCTCAGTCATGTTGGGAAACGGGATTTAAATCAGTTGTTGCTTCAGGAGAAGTAAACATTAGTATTCTGGAAACTCTTCTGCCCCCACAAGAATATTTTGGCAAATTTACCACCCTGAATTAATTTGGTTTGGGTTATTGTGAACGTCAACATCATGGATATGTAAAATGCAACATGTAACACATTTCAGTAAGAGAATGATAAAGTCTTGGATCTTTTTTATTTCCATCGTAGAGAAGAAAAAGTGGGAAATATCATCATATTATCAAAACACTGATAGTGAAACAGATTTATTTTAAGATGCAGATAATGTAATGGTGTCCTGGACACCCAAATAAACATATGAAAGATAAAGGTTGGATCAAATGTGGAAAAGCAACTTAACAAACTGATTCATATGTCTTATTCAGCTGGTCCAGTAGATAACACAGCCTCAAACCTCAATCCAAAGAGAACAAAACACATAAATGATGCTGCCCCAAAAAATTCCCAAAATACGTTCACAAAAATAAGAGCAGACTTAAATTAATATTGAAAGACTGAGGTAGAGCTGAGGCTGATGGGTACGTCAGAAGCGTAGTCATAAACCAAAGTATTGGACTAATTCAAATGTTGACCTGATGATGGAGCTGACCTGAAGTCAGACACCAGGTGGCATGAACATTTCATCGCCGCACATCCAGTAGTCGTTGAGATATTTCACTTTTAACCAAAATATCACAGTTTGAATTCATTCCTTGTGGCTGTAACTGAGCATTGTGATACTTAAAAGCACAGTGTTCACACAATGACAAAACACATCACCACCTAATGTGAGTTTAACGTGTGATTAAGAGGAGGGCTGGGTATCAAACCTCAAGCTGAGTTGGTTTGATACTACTGAGGTACGAAACATGTCGTCATTCTAAAGCAAATTTTGTTACCGAACGATAAATGAGTAAATCTCATCAGTGCCAGTGAGCCAATCAGTATGCAGCATGCTTGGACCAGTATCTAACAATGTTGATTGGCTGTTAATTTACACAAACATGTTTGAGTGAGTTAAGTAAAACAAAAATTTGGAAGTTATTGTAATTTTATTTTTGTTAAAGCAGAGCTGATAAAATCAAAGTCCAGGTATCATTGTCAGTGCCGATATCAGAACTTTCTGAATACAAATGAAGCACTTTTTTTAATACTGAATATTTCTCTTTAGGTCTATGACTTCCCCCCATCAGTCACTAAAGACGTCCCTGATGCTCAGCCAATCAGAGAGGAGACCTACGATGTACCACCCCACTTTGCCAAACTCAAGCCCCCGGCCCCCATCTCACCTGGCCAGTACCTGCACAACAACCTCGACGATGACGACGAGCCCCCAATTCCAGAGGACGTGTATGACGTCCCACCCCCGATCCTGACTGACAAGCATTTTCATGGAGACAGGAGCGGGGCCAGCCAGGCCCCCCAGGAGATCTACGACATCCCAGCCAGCCTGCGGACCGGAGGTCACTCTGCCCAAGATGTCTACGACTTCCCCAGGGAACGAGAGGAGAGAGGAGGAGAGAGGGGAGACCAATATGTCTACGATGTCCCACCACAGGTAGGAGATTTAAAGGGGCAGTCCCACAGTTTGGGAAAGATGTTTATTTGCCTTCAAAACTAGACTCAGACTTCAGTTTCATCTCTGTGTGTCCAGCGTAGAGTAGATCTGGTTTTTGTCAAGTCTTTGTAGTGTAGTTTTTGTCAGCATTGTGAGGCAGCGGCCGTCACCATCTTTGTTGACTCATGACCTCAACTACAGCAGGTGTTCTCCACCGTCTGGGTTCAGCTTCAGAAGAAAGGGCTCACTTGAGATGCACCAATCGATCGGGCGGTGATCGGAAAAGGCTGATCGGTCTCAGATATTCAAATTTACACTCACACGATGGTTCACATTGCGCACACAATAGCACAGACACAGCTACGCGCACACACACACACAACATGCCGTCAGCGAGGAAGTTCTTCACCGTGACTGAAGAAGACACAAAGCTGCAACCTCTAAAACCTGTGAGGCCAAAGAAAGGACGGAGGAACAACCATCAAAACATCCAGAGCAACCAACAGCTACAGCTACATAGCTAATGTTAGCATTAGCAGCTGTTAACTAGAAGAAACGTTGTGAGTTCAGCATCAAACTTCATCCTTCACTCACAACAACTGTCTCCAGAGGTGGAGACAAACACCAATGTTAACTCTTGTCTCTATCACGTCTTTTCTTCTACTGAAGTTAGCATGCTAACAGCTAGCCCCAGCCCATGTCCTCACTGTTAGCGTCCAGTCTGTCCTGAAGACGTAGCTGCTCAGAGGACAGGTTATAACCTCTAGTGTTTTAAAGACAACAATGGCTGCAGCTGTTGTGAGGCCACAATCACCACCACCTGCTCCCAGGAAGAAACCACGACAGAGAAAACTTCCAAACAGCTCCTTTAAAACATCATCACCCTGCTGAACATGTCCAGGTTCAGGAGGCAGCTGAAACCTGAGCCACACCGCTAACTGCACCTGTGCATGATGGCCACCGGCTCAACTGCTGAATACATGGGGTACGCTCCGCCAGCATGGCTGCAGTGTATTGGCCATCAATAATAATGATCATCCATCATCCAAAAAGTGAGGAGTTGTAACCAGAAAGCTGTCACACCGCTCATTTATCTGTTTTCCACATTATCATTTAGTTTCTGTTTGATGATGATTTTAACCATTTTTATTCAGGTTTTGTTGTCAGCACACGTGTCACATGGTTCTCATACCTTCTCTTGATGAATTAAACACTGCTAGCTTCGCTCTCTGACAGGAAATGAGACTTCCAGCTAAGCTTCTGTGCATCCTTCTTTAAAGCAGAGAGTCTCTGTGTTACTTCAGGGATCATATGTGTTTTCCAGGTTGTGCGTGACGCCCAGTCCACCAGCGAGGAGCTGACCAAGTCCTTCAAGCGGCTGTCTGCCTCGAGTACAGGAAGCACCCGGAGCAACCACTCTGCCTCATCCTTAGACACGGTCCCTGTCCGCGACACCTCCTCTTCCTCCTCACTTCCTGCACCGGGCTCAGGGAAACCCCTGATCTTGGACCTGGACCAGGCGATGGAGCGTCTGTCTCGCCTGCAGCAAGCTGTTGAGTCCAGCGTTTCCCTCATGATGTCATTCATCACAGGTAACTGGAGAAGCCCTGCTCACCTGGAAGGGAACCTTCCAGCCATTCACCAGGCTGCTGACCGGGTGCGTGCCACTGTCCGAGACTTCCTAGAATTTGCCCGGGGGGCCGTGGCAAACTCCACCCAGGCCACAGACCGCTCTCTGCAGACTAAACTAGGCCGTCAGGTGGGGAAGATGGAGGAGGTATTCCAGAGTTTGGTTCGACACAGTCAGAGCTTAGACGCTATTTCCTGGTCACACACGGCACTCACAACACCGCCAATGGGAGGGGACGACTTAGATCGACTAATCATGACGGCACGAGGCATCCCCGATGACGCTAAGCAGCTCGCCTCCTTTCTTCACGGTAATGCCTCACTTCTCTTCAAACGGACCAACCGGCTGCAGCAGCAGCTGCCACTTCCTCCAATCCCGGGGGAGGTCAGCGGTCACATGACAGGATCAGGAAGTGGGAGCTATCAAGGAGGGGAGAAGGTGAACATTCAGTCACGGCCCCTCCCCTCTCCTCCAAAGTTTACAGCTGCAGAGGAAGAAGAGGGAGTGGACAGGCCATATGAGACCACAGAGGAAGGCTGGATGGAGGACTACGACTACGTACATCTACAGGTACACACACACACACACACACACACAGAAACTGTGTTGCTATATTGATCATAATGACAGAAGTTCCTGTCACTTACTGGTTTATTGATCATATGATTTGAGTCAGGACCCGCTCATCAAGGTTCACACCATGTATGGAGACATGTGTGTGTCACATGTGGGTCACATGACAAATAACTCAGATACATAATGTCTGAAAGAGCAGGAAATACGTAGAGGAATCACAAAAACCAGGTGAGGCTTAGGTCACATGTTATTAAACAGTTTAGAGAGCTGCAGTGATGATGTGTTCCTCTAGTCCAGGGGTCGGCAACCTTAAACACTCAAAGAGCCATTTGGACCTGTTTCCCACAGAAGAGAAAACACTGGGAGCCACAAAACCTTTTTGACATCTAAAATGAAGATAACACTGTATATATCATTTTTACCTTTATTCTATGGATAAAAAAACTGTAGTGTTTTGCATTGCATTTATGAAATCAATGAACTGCTGCAGAGAAAACGAAATTACCAGGGGTCGAAAAGCTCAATAAATCGCATGCCGGCGGGTGTCACACATCAGCGGTTGTGACGCATATTTTGAGCGACAAAAAATTTAACGGGAACCACAGCAGAGGGATGAAAGAGCCACATGCAGCTCTGGAGCCGCGGGTTGCCGACCCCTGCTCTAGTCCAACCCTGACGTCATCATCACCTGTTTCCCCCAACAAACAGCCAATAGAATTTCTCCGTTGTGTTTTGGATGATAGAAGAAAATCAGCAACAATTTCTGATCCTGACAGGTTTTGTTCAGCAGGATCATCTTCACAATTATCATTTATACATGCACAAAACCTCCTTGCTATAAACCTGAGTTTTGTTGCTGAACTGTTCGAGCTGTATTGTGTGTATGATGTATTTATTATTAGAACACTTTAGTAAATTAAGTTAATGTCCTCAGCGTCCTCTCTCTCTATATGTGCATGCATGTGTATGATTACTCCGGGTGTGAGGCAACAGTCATGGTCCTTACACATCTCTGTGTACGCCCACTGTGCCTCTCTCACACACACACACACACACACCTACACGTGTGTTTATGTGTGTGTGTTTGTGTGTGTGTGTGAGGAGTCAGCAGGAAATGTTTACGTAAGAAACAGCTTGTGCAGTTCATGTTTGTCACCATCAGAGGGAGACAGAGTCTGTGTTCCATGTTGTGACAGTTGTGTTGTAAATGAGCCATGCATGTACACATGATGACCTGTTCTGTGTCTGTGTGTCAGGGAAAGGAGGAGTTTGAGAAGAACCAAAGACAGCTGCTGGAGAAAGGCAACATCATCCGACACAAGACACAACTGGAACAGCAACAGGTGCGTGTGAGAGAGTGTGTGAGAGTGTGTATGCGGGGGGTGAGAGGGGACACAGAGGACAAGACGCACATACATAGACATACATATATGATTATTTACTAAAAGTCTCTCATGTGTATCTCTGTGATTAGTACAACTCAGCCGTGCACTGACGTGTGTGTGCATGAGTGACTCCTAACACACACGCATGTGTGTATGTATGTACATCCTGGACTGTACGTGTGCACTCAGGCTTCATCTAAACTCTCCATCCCAGAGAGAAGCAGCTGTTTGATCTCATTAACAGCCTCTTTGATCCATCACTGGTGTTCATCCCTTTATTAGTGTGTGATCTGCAGCTCAGAATACCAAGGTGTGGGTGGAGAGAGGTGGAGAGAGGTTTGTGGGTCAGGTGGAGCAGGTCAGCTGTCAGGTGGACCCTGACCCAGGCAACACTGATCTGAAGGCAGCAGAGCACAGTGTCGTTACCTTCATTATATCACCAGAAACCACACACACACACACACACACACACACATGCACGCACACACAGAAGACTGCTCAGTTATAACTGGATCTTCTGCATCTATATGAGCAGACTCATCATGACTCAGCTTTCTTCTTAAAGTATTGTCTCATGTTTTATCCTTGAAACACAAACAGTGTTGTGTAACATTAATTTCTAAACCATGTGAGCATGTACGAGGGGAGACACGTCTAATATCATCATACAAATCATTATTATAGTGACGACCTGATGGAAAACATAAATGAATATGAAGCTACACACACGATGACAACAGGTAAAACAACAATAATGATCAGGGTTAAGAGTCTCGTGTGTGTCTGTGAAGCTTAGTTGTATTACCCAGGTGACAAAATGCATCTGGCCCACAGTGTGTGCATGTGTGTGTGAGATTTGACGTAAAGGTAAATGAAAACACAGAGTGATTTGTGGTTGTGGTGTGTGTGTGTGTGTGTGTGTGTGTTTTTTCATCTGTGAGTTTGATAATAAATAAATAAGTTACTGATGAATCATGTTTCCTGTTATGTGTTTGGTTTTTATGTGAAAGGAAATCAGCTGCTCTTCAACCAAAAGAAAAAGTCTGAAGGAAAATAACACATGAAGGCGTCAGTTATCACGCTTTCAGTGATAATAGTCATCTGAGGAAGGAGTTCGAGTTAGAAACGCTACCTCGAGTTTGTATAAAAATGCAGTGCATCCTTCTTTAAATCACAAATGATGTCCCGCCATGGTCCTTAATGATTAGTATTTGTCCCGTAGCTGCACTGGTCCAGCTTCATTCAGATGTCTTCTGAAGAGTGAGTTTTCCCTCTCATTAGGCGACAACATCAAAGACACAGAACATAAAAGTTCAAGTCATTCGTCTCTGTGGTTTTAAAGTCTCAGAAGCGTCTCAGGCCCAAACATGTCAGCACAGCAGAAATCTGATGACAATAAAGAAAACGTGTGACATTAACAGCATGTAACAAATACAACCACATCACTGTGAGCGCCTCTGCAACACTGTGCAGGATGACATCTAACCCTAACCCATCCATGGTGATTCTGACCCACAATGCTACAGTCATGCCCTGAACTTAACTCTGGTCATGTGACTCGTTACTCCACTAAGGGTACTTTGTTGTCATTATTTTAAAACTGGCAGATTTTAGCCAAACCTTTTATCAGTGTTCTCCTGTTTCACATCCTTATTTATTCCATTTTAATCCTGTTTAATGACTGTGTGAAATGATGATGAATGAATGAAAGAAGCACACTAGATAAAATGAAATGTGTTTGTGCCTCTTCTCTGCTTTGATTGATTAATGATGAGTTTGAGCATCAGATAACGACTCACCATCACCTGCTGGTGAAAACATAAAACTGGACCATGACAGACCTATGAACAGGCCTGTCGCTGACTGACTGAGTGATGAAGTTACACCATTGGTCGGTCGGATGCCATGTGACTGAGCCTCTAACTTTCACACTGACAACAGAAACAGAAACAGAGCTGATTAGCTGGATCATCACACGTCTTATTGATCATTAACCATCTCCTTCCTTCTCTTCTTCCTCCAGATCAAACAGTTTGAGCGGCTGGAGCAGGAAGTCAGCCGGCCAATCAACAATGACATGACGGGCTGGGTCCCGTCCCCCCAGCACCCTCTGGCTAACCAGCTGGCCCAGAACGGCGCTGGTGGCCCCTCCTCCTCCTCCTCCAAGCTGTGCCATGCCGACCGGCAGCTCCTACTCTTCTACCAAGAGCAGTGCGAGCAGAACGTCACCACGGTGACCAACGCCATCGACGCCTTCTTCACCGCCATCAACTCCAACCAGCCGCCCAAGATCTTTGTGGCGCACAGCAAGTTCGTCATCCTCAGTGCTCACAAGCTGGTGTTCATCGGCGACACGCTGTCGCGCCAGGCCAAGTCTCCTGAGGTGAGGGCGCGGGTGGCGCAGAGCAGCAACGCCCTCTGTGAAAAACTCAAAGACATTGTGATCAGCACGAAGACGGCAGCGCTCCAGTACCCCTCCCCCGGGGCAGCCAGAGAGATGACGGAGAGGGTGAGGGAGCTGGCAGGGTACACGCAGCAGTTCAGGATGGTGCTGGGGCAGCTGCTGGTGATGTAGGGGCAGAGGGTGGAGGAGGGAAAGTCAGCGACACTGACTTACATGTCCAAGGAACACGGGGCAGTAAATTCTCCCTGCATCACAGGGTGGATGACCCCGTGCACCCATGCAACGTGAGGTAGGAGGACCTGGAGCCCCTTGGAGCACAAAGTGCTGCAGGAAACCCTGTTCACCCTCCCGGTGTGAGGTTGGAGACCCCGTGTGCCTGGACAGGGTGAGGCTTTCTACTCCTTACACCTCTGACATGTAGCATGGGAAACCCTGTATGGCACCGGATCCTGGGGATCTGGGACCGGGGATGCTGACCTCACACCCATCCTCTGCTCCCTCTCTACCTCGCCTCTCACTGGGATCATTCCTCTCTCATCCCTCCTTCTCTGCTCTTGTTAACCTGGACACAGGAACATGTAATCCTCAGTGGGCTGGGCAAATGGGTGTAAAATAATCACTGTAAATATTTAAGTTACCAGTTTAGTCAGAAAACCAGAACTTCCAGTATATAAATATAAATATATGGCTCTTTTTTTTTTGAAGAAAAGATGAAAACATAAGTGTAGTTTTTAGACCATATCAATAATTGTTATTATTATTGCTATACCTTATAATTATGGCTCTGATTCTTGATCCTTGTATCATTATTGTTATGGATGTGTAAATTCCAGATGATATGTATGACTGTGTTGTAGTACGTCTATGTCTTCACACTCTCCATGAAAACACTGGAGCACACACACGTTGAGACGACACACTGACGGCTCCACATTTTGCCACGTCGGCTCTGAGTTCACCCACCGCCAGTGAAGGCAACACTGCTGCCTACAGACACCATGTTATTAAAGATGATCTCGGTGCCATCTCAGCTGGTTTTTTTGAAACTATACATAGGTTGTTTTGTAAGAGGCATGTATCAGAGAACCGGAGTGTAGAAGGTGAAATTAAACCTGCTTTTCCTCTTTTCTCTGACACTTTGATATGGTGTGTGTTTTTTCCTTGAAGAGAAGTGTCTGTATTTCCTGATTTCACGCCACATATTCTCTCAACATACCTGGAAACCGAAGGTCTCGATGCTGAGGAGTGAGAGACAGAGAAGATCACAAAGAAAAGATATGACCCCGGAACTTTTTAATGTAGATTCAGTCTGACATGAAAACCAGTGAAATATGGTCAGATGGTTAAATATGGCAGATGATCAGACAGGTTGGAAACAAGTCTTTATTTTATTAGGAAGAGAAAATGTGAGAAATAAAAGATTAACAATGAGACAATTAACATGAATCACAGTTAAAGGGGTTTTCATTAGTGAAGGATCACAGGAGGAAAATCAAAAGACAAAGGAAAATCCTCTTTTATTTTGGAAAGTCACTAATCTAAGAGAGAGTTCCGCTCCATAACAGTGGTTTCACGGGTCCCTGCTCCGTCACTGGTTAACAGTGAAGCTTCATGTAGCTGGAACCGAATCACTAAAGACAGTTCAGCTTGGCGTCTCTGCGCTCACATCACCTCTGTCATGAGACCGAGCATGAATTAACATTTGTATTTTAGTTCCAAGGAAAATATAATAAAAAATAAATAAATAAAAATCTAATTATGGTCTTATAAATTTCTTGCATTAACATGTTACCTCAGTGAGACTGAACAAAATCAGTTCACTTGTTGGTTGTTAAATGAAATCACTCTGTAGAGCTGATGATTGGGTTCATCGCTGTAAACGAGCTCTTTGTGTGAAAGTCTCGACCCGTCTCATCAGCAGCCTGGTTATTATGAACCCAGTCCTTAAAAATGTACAAAACCGTTTAAAATCACACATCACAACATGACACGACTCAAACAGTTCAACAAAGAAATAAAAAGAACATAAATGAACTGAACTAAATCACATGAGAAGTGAAAGGAATATTATACTGTCATAAAATGTCAGGAGGAATAAGTTTAGCAACAGATCAGTTACACAAAGATGTACGTATGAGTTTAATGTACACAGTTTACACTTCACCTAAAATAAAAGAATTACACCAGGGAATGATTAAATTAAAAATTAAAATAACATGTTATCACAGATTCACTTCAGAATATAGAAGGTACAAAAGGTTTTTCCAGCCAATCAGAGAAATTCTTGGTTATGTTTATAAGCAGGCATCATCAGTCTGGTGCGGTGGTCATGGTAACTGCTACCAGGGGATGGTGTTGCCCTGCCAGTCCATAAGCATCCCACTGTCTTTGTTGCTGAGTGATGACACCACATTGAGGATGCCCAGTGCACTGTCCTGGGTGGTGAGAGGAGCCTGGAGGAGACAACAGACACCAGCAGGAGGAAAGTGAATCCTGTGAAGCAGCTGACACAGCAGAGCTGACGGCAAGCAGCTCAGATGAAACCTGTATTTTTATCATTATACAAACATGTTCTTATCAAGGCTGAATTATTATGTTGTTTGTTTGTAAAACAACATGGCCGCCTCCCTCTCACACCAACACTCCAGTGTGGATGTTTTATTTCACTGACGTCTTATCATATGCCGCACTGCTCTTGGTAGAAGAGTAGGAGCTGCTATAGAGCTAGACTGCTGGGGGATTCCCATGATTCACTGGGCGCTCTCTCTCTATTTCTGTCTCTCTCTCTCTCTCTCTCTCTCTCTCTCTCTCTCTCTCTCTCTCTCCCTCTCTCTCTCTATACTACTTCATGCCATTAACTTTGTATTTTTTCTCTCCCGTAGTTTGTGCTTCTCTCTCTCTCCCTCTCTCTGTCCTCATTCTGCAGGTCTCTCTGCCTCTGGAGCAGCAGGATCCAGATCCACCACTACTCATCTTTACTATTAACCACTGTTACCTGTCATTATTATTGATAACACCATTACCTACACAGCTGTTCCTGCTCTCTCTCTCTCTCTTTTCTCCTCTCTCCTCCCCCCACCCTCTCTTTTTATCTCCTCCTAAACCCAACCGGTCGAGGCAGACGGCCCCCCACCCTGAGCCCGGTTCTGTTGGCGGTTTCTTCCTGTTAAAGGGAGTTTTTCCTCCCCCCTGTCGCCAAGCGCTTGCTCGTTGTGGGAACTGTCGGGTTTTTCTCTGTAACAAAGTAAGGTCTCAGCCTTATCCTGTAAAGTGCCTTGAGATAATGTATATTATGATTTGGCGCTATACAAATAAAATTGAATTGAATTGAATTGAATTGAATTGAATTATCATACCTGTGTAAATGTTGATGTACAAACAGTTCAGTAACCACCACAGGTGCTCATGTTATTTAGTTATGTGTAGATACTGTACATCCAGTGTCTCAGTTCAAAAGGAAGCATGGTTACCGTGGTAACACGATTACAGAACAATTCACACACACCTGTTACCTACAGAACCTCCCTCTCTTCCTCCTGTTCTCCATCACACACCTTTTCTCCATCTTCACACCTGTTCTCCATCACCTCACCTGTTCTCCATCAAACACCTGTTCTCCATCAAACACCTGTTCTCCATCAAACACCTGTTCTCCATCAAACACCTGTTCTCCATCACACACCTGTTCTCCATCTTCTCACCTGTTTTCCATCTCCTCACCTGTTCTCCATCACCTCACCTGTTTTCCATCTCCTCACCTGTTCTCCATCTTCTCACCTGTTTTCCATCTCCTCACCTGTTCTCCATCACCTCACCTGTTCTCCATCTCCTCACCTGTTCTCCATCACCTCACCTGTTCTCCATCTCCTCACCTGTTCTCCATCACCTCACCTGTTCTCCATCTCCTCACCTGTTCTCTATCACCTCACCTGTTCTCCATCACACACCTGTTCTCCATCTCCTCACCTGTTCTCCATCACCTCACCTCATCTCCATCACCTCACCTGTTCTCCATCACCTCACCTCATCTCCATCACCTCACCTGTTCTCCATCACACACCTGTTCTCCATCACACTCCTGTTCTCCATCTTCTCACCTGTTCTCCATCACCTCACCTCATCTCTATCACCTCACCTGTTCTCCATCACCTCACCTGTTCCCCATCACACACCTGTTCTCCATCACCTCACCTGTTCTCCATCACCTCACCTGTTCCCCATCAAACACCTGTTCTCCATCAAACACCTGTTTTCCATCTCCTCACCTGTTCTCCATCTCCTCACCTGTTCTCCATCTCCTCACCTGTTCTCCATCAAACACCTGTTCTCCATCACACACCTGTTCTCCATCTCCTCACCTGTTCTCCATCACACACCTGTTCTCCATCACACACCTGTTCTCCATCTCCTCACCTGTTCTCCATCACCTCACCTGTTCTCCATCTCCTCACCTGTTCTCCATCACCTCACCTGTTCTCCATCACCTCACCTGTTCCCCATCAAACACCTGTTCTCCATCTCCTCACCTGTTCTCCATCACCTCACCTGTTCTCCATCACCTCACCTGTTCTCCATCAAACACCTGTTCTCCATCACCTCACCTGTCATCCATATTCTCACCTGTTCTCCATCTCCTCACCTGTTCTCCATCACCTCACCTGTTCTCCATCACCTCACCTGTTCCCCATCAAACACCTGTTCCCCATCAAACACCTGTTCTCCATCACACACCTGTTCTCCATCTTCTCACCTGTTCTCCATCTTCTCACCTGTTTTCCATCTCCTCACCTGTTCTCCATCACACACCTGTTCTCCATCTCCTCACCTGTTCTCCATCACCTCACCTGTTCTCCATCACCTCACCTGTTCCCCATCAAACACCTGTTCTCCATCTCCTCACCTGTTCTCCATCTCCTCACCTGTTCTCCATCTTCTCACCTGTTCTCCATCTCCTCACCTGTTCTCCATCACCTCACCTGTTCCCCATCACACACCTGTTCTCCATCACCTCACCTGTTCTCCATCACCTCACCTGTTCCCCATCACACACCTGTTCTCCATCACCTCACCTGTTCTCCATCACACACCTGTTCTCCATCACACTCCTGTTCTCCATCTTCTCGCCTGTTCTCCATCACCTCACCTCATCTCCATCACCTCACCTGTTCTCCATCACCTCACCTCATCTCCATCACCTCACCTGTTCTCCATCACACACCTGTTCTCCATCACACTCCTGTTCTCCATCTTCTCGCCTGTTCTCCATCACCTCACCTCATCTCTATCACCTCACCTGTTCTCCATCACCTCACCTGTTCCCCATCACACACCTGTTCTCCATCACCTCACCTGTTCCCCATCAAACACCTGTTCTCCATCAAACACCTGTTCTCCATCACACACCTGTTCTCCATCAAACACCTGTTCTCCATCACCTCACCTGTTCCCCATCACACACCTGTTCTCCATCACCTCACCTGTTCTCCATCACCTCACCTGTTATCCATATTCTCACCTGTTCTCCATCACACACCTGTTCTCCATCTCCTCACCTGTTCTCCTCCCATCTCCGTGCGCACCCAGCCAGGGTGAATGGCTGTCACCAGTATGTTGTGTTTCCTGAAGTCCTCAGCTTGACAGCGAGTCAGCATGTTCAGCGCTGCCTAAAGACCAACAGCAGACGGGACAGAAGCTTTGTTGTTTACAAATATAAATTCAATATGTTATCAATATATAATCCTTCAGTGTAACTGATATGAGGATGTGTCTTTCTGAAGATATTTGGATAGAAGCTGAACACTATGGTCCCTGGGATCAGCTCAGGTAAGAGTTTCCAACAAACAGAACCAGAACCAGGATTCCCTCTGCAGTCAGATAAAAATGTTGCACTTAACCATTACAGTTGTAAGATCTCTCAACACTGACAGCAGCAGAGAGAGTCAGGAAGATGTGTTCACACATCACTGTGTGGGTGGAGATAGACTGGAACATATTGTTCTTCACACCCAGAGCACTGCTCATCATGACTCTATATACATACTGTCCATGATTAAAAAGTGCATGTCGTAGTGGGATCGTTCTTATTGTCAAAAAACTGAAATTACAAATTTCACCTAAAACTACGCTATAGCTCCCATACAGTCTAAAGGTAGATGTCCATGTGTTTTTGATTAAAAAACAATGGCATCCTTATCCTTTGAAATAACGAGGAACACTTACTGAATGTATTTAGAGAGAAACAAGGTCTGATACTGATTCAATCAGCCTTCGCTGTAATTTTGATCCTGAGTGTTGAGGATCCTACCTCATAAAACCACATGAAGTCCTCCAGAGATGAAGGTACCTGTTATTTTACCCTGTGGAATTCAGATTCTCTGAACTGCATGTGTACCTTGCTGGTCCTGTACGGGTACATCTGCGCCATAGCAAAGGTCTCAGGACATTTCTGCATGGATGAGATGACCGTGGAGATGTTGATGATGGCTGACCTCCTGCAGGACATTTTATCACCTGACACACAGACAGAAACAGAGACAGAGAAAGTGCTGCTTCATACCACGACACATTAATAATAACTATCATGTACAGCACAGTGGTGCAGTGGTGCAGTGGCCCCCAGCTCCAGCTTCCTCCCACAGTCAAAGACATGCCCCACCCCATAAGAATAAATGGTATGGATAATGGATGGATGAATAATGTAAATTAAAATTACAGATTCAATAGAAACTTCTTCACTTCATCTATATATACTTTTCAGACAATAAAGGACCATCTGTCTCCTGTGGTCATGGACAGGGAGGGTCTGAGAGGTTTTGTCCAGCTGTGTGAAACCATGACACAGTCTCTGAACATACTGAGTGAAACATCCTTCAGAGGTGCAGCACAGGGAGTGGGTGAGCCTCACTGAAAATCAAACACAAAGGTTACACAGGTATGTGTGGCAGTCTTGTCCAACTTGTCCCTTTCCAAGCCTACACTGTTGTGGTCATTCAGGACATCATGGCAGCAGTTAGACTCAGCCCTGGCACTGGGATTTGTGAGCATGAAAAATCTGTTTTTCCTGTTTGTCCTGATCACAAGTGATGTTGCAACCAATTGGTGTTGCCTGAATGATTCTACCTGAGTAGGACAACCCTCCTCAAAGGCTGCATTTACTTCAGAAGACATGTCACACCACGTGTGACTCACACACAGAGCTCAGTGTTTGACCACTCAACCATCAAAGAGTCCTGCTGCCCCCCATGTGAAGTAGACCTCAGATCACTTCCACAGGTGCTCCAGCAGTTACTGACTAAACTGGTTAATGAGTCACTGTTTCACCTTGACCTTCATAACTACACCAGCTACTGCGCCCGTCAAGACTTTGGTGGTTGGATTTCAACACATGAAGTGATGATGTCATTTAAACATAATCCTGGCAGGTGCTGCCTCCAGCAAAATGATTCACGTTTCCATGGAGATGTAAATCAGAAGTCCAGAGTTCTGCCATCACACCACCGAGCCTGGACAGAACCAGATCACCAACCAGACTGAGAACCTCAGTCCCCTTTCTTACACCCGCCCTCTGAGGACCTGTTCCTCTGGCTTTCTGAGGTCCTCTGTGTGCATTGATGGTTCAGTGGTACAGAGCCGCCAACAAACAGCTGCCGTGTGTCTGACATCCTGCCAACCCTGGTCACATCTTTCAACTTGAAGCAGAGAGCAGACCATCAAACACAGTCTTTTCTCTCTAACGCCTGCAATTTAAAAACAGTGGATGCATATAAAGACCACCTGTTGAGTGACAGCTTGTCTCAGACCCAGTGAACAGTTTCCTACAGAGTCTTATAATGTGGATCACACATCAGCAACCAGATCAGTCGTATAATATATGTCAGTACAAGAGACTGAAACCAACAGTGAAATTACATCAGGTCATGTCGCTTTCTAAACTCTAGCTGTGAAGCGTGACTTGCAGACTGCAGTCTGTATGTCACACCTTGGTCTGCTTCCTCAAAGAGTCCCATTTAGTTCTCTAGTTCTAGTTCTTAAAACCACAAATCTATCTTCTCATAAATATCGACACTACAGTTCTGCTTTCATGACCTTTACGTACAGTTCTTGAGTGAATGTTGTGTACCATGAAACCACATGTCCCATGATTCTCTGCTATATTTGTACAGATACAAACTAGAAAGGAAGTTTACCCTTGTCATCCTCAGGTGAGAACCTCTCTGCTGCTCTCTGGAGGAGAGGGAGGAACATCTGGAGAGAGACAGGAAGTAATTACACAGCTGACACTGATGGACTGTGGTGTGTGTGTGTGTGTGTGTGTTTGTGCATTAACTTTTTCATGCACACATGTACAAGTTTCATTAGTCTGGATCATCCTCTCATCCCTCTGGTGTTGAAATCACCAGGTTGGAGTGTTTTGTTTTCTGTGACTGTCTTCATCAGTGGCAGTGATGAAGATACTCGACATGATGATTGCAGACACCACACATGTGTGTGCTTTACTTACCCAAAAGTTAGTCCAACAGCTGTTTCCACTTTTCTGCCTCACAGCATGTTGATATCTGTGTGTGTGTATGTGAGTGTGCGTGTGTGTGTATCTGTGTTTGTCTATTAGCACAGAGAACAGACAGACCAACCTTTGCAAGGAGAAATGGTCCAACCACGTTGGTCTCGTACACATCCATCATGTCCTTCTTCCCGGTGGCAGATAACGGCGCCGGGGCAGCCGGTTTGTTGATGGCAGCGTTGTTGATAAGCAGGTTCAGGCCGCTGACCCCGACTTGCTCACTCACAGCCTGGACAGCAGCAGAGATACTGTCCTCATCCGATGTGTCTGCAGGTGGACGTGGACAGTAACAAATGGGTGAGGGAAGAATCCTTTTTCTCTGAGGTCTGGTGTTGTCTGCAGGGCTGCGCTCTCTGAGGTAAACTCTCAGTTAATTGTAGCTGCTACAGCAAAGATGTAATCTGAGGAACCTCAGAGTGTTATTTATTACTCATGGAAAACAAGCTAGATTTAGTTTAATTTAATTTATTTGACATTAAATCATACAAAGCTTTATGATTAGCCCATACAAACATGCATGTTCATGTATGTATGCTTATATTGTAGACATATGTTCCATAAATATACAGTATACCATCCCGTCCCACAGTCTGTCAGTAAGTGTTGATATTATAAACAGTAGAGTCCAAAAATCTGAGTCAGAGTGATTACGCTAATGATCAGATCTCATAAATGCCAGGTCAAACTCATCAAGTGTAAATGAGCAACTTAAGAGCGTTTGATGAATCCAGCTTGGACAATTAGTACAAGCAAAGCTGATAAAACAGAGGTTGAGATAAGAACACAACATGTTATTTGATGAGGCCTAATATTTACTGTTGTACATGTTACAGGTAGAGTGCAGAGCCTGCTCTCATGCGTCAGGCCCAGTTTGCAGAAGGTGGATGCACTGATATGCTGGGTAAACACATACAGTAACCCAGGCCTGGCCGCACTGAGGATTTGCTGCTGAGCACAAAGTACTCCATGTTAACCCTGTAGAGCAACAAAGACCACCACCACCACTGGACGTCTTTAGTTCAACTGTATTTGGTTACCAGTGTTGGGGAAGCTATTTGAAAGCACAGCTTTGTAAGCTAATTACTCTGAAGTTGAACTACAGCGACGCTACCGTCGGGAGAAGTCTGGCTCAGTTAACTAAAGCTATAGTGGTCATAACATGAGCTAAGCAAATAAAATTCTTCACTGTTTATGGGAAAGTGCTGGAACGTCAGCTTAAGTGTGTCCACAATGACTCTTCCATGATTCAGGAGGTTTGTCTATGAATGACGCTGTCATTTGTATCATTGTATCAATCATTTGTAGTTTCAGTAGTTTACTACACAAAAATGTTTAATCGCTGTGCACATATGAATGTAGATGAAGCTAATGCAAAATGTAGTTAAACTACTGGTTTAATCACAGGTGGTTCACTACTCCCCAACACTGTTACAGTTACACTGTGGAAACTCTTTGTTTCTCTTCCTTCATGTTTCCCTGCAGTCTCAGTTGTGATTGGTATCTAAGCCAGACAGTGGATAGACTTATCATCCATCATTTGTCGTGTTTAGCAGGAAGTTTTTGCCTTTAAATACAGAGGTGTATTAACAGCTGAGGCTGGGTGAGGAAATGCTCCACACTCCAGTTGTGTGATGATTTCTCCACTGTCACACATGTGTCATCTCTGTGAGAAAGTGTTGAAAAGGTCAGCAGGCCCTTCTATATTAGGCCTCATATAACTGCACACCAGCTGCTCATTGGCAAGTAAAACGACCCAGCTGCCGAGAGATAAATACAGCACCAGCACATTTCTACTCTGCTGGAGCACTCTGCAGAGAGTAGCTGAAGGTGCAGGAATAAGCGCAGCAGTGTGGTGGAGACGGTCCTGGCTGAAACACAGTTGACATGAGGGACCTGCAGGCTTCAGCCTGTGAGCTGGAGATATACTATCGACAATCTACCCTACAGCCTCCATAACAAACGATCCTCCCAACCACACAACCCCCTAACCCAGGGACACATCTGTGTACTTTCTCAGAGCTCTAGCTTACATCAGGGCGCAGGTCCTACACTGCTGGTTGCAGGAACTAAAGTGTCAAATTGACAGGCTGATTGATGAGACATGACATCCAGGAAACAAGAGGTTCGTTTCCAAGGTGACTCCAGACCCAACATAACACTTAGTGGCATTGGACAAGACAGGAAGTTCACCAAGTCGCTTGAGACATCTGGGGTTGGACTGCTCCTGGGTTTCAAATGGTAGAGAACCACAGACTGTCGCCACCTTGGCAGTGCCTGACTCCGCCTGCAACTCCCTGCTAATCCAAAAATGGTCAAAAGAGGTGGGGAGTGTGTGGAGCTGAGACTTTGGTGCATGGTGGTTTGTGTCAAACATACACTCACCCACCTGTCACTCAAAGAGGCCACGCCCTCAATTCTCCATTACTTTAGTCTTTAATAATGAGTTCTATAAAATTCAGCCCGTACAGTTGTCATGAAGAAGGAAATTAGCTCTAGAGACCAGAACAGTTTTTGTACCAGGCTGTAAACATGTTTATTTCTGCTGTAAAGTTGGACATTTGAACATGGGAGTCTCTGGGGACTGACTCACTGCTGGAGCCAGACTCTAGTGGTCATTAGAGGAACTGCAGGGTCTCTGGTCTCTGCTTGATGAGAAAAACAGTGCTTCTAAAACAATAAACACATTCTATCCTAAGACACATGCAGAACATCTGGGGCCATAACCACAGAGCACCTCACAGAAAATGGCCGACCTGAGGATGTGACATCACAGTCTGATTGTTCACTAAAATATGAAATATGCAGAGCCCATGATTCAGCATCATCTGATCAAATTAGAGTTTCCACCTGTTGTCATACAGTTTCCTAATAAAGGCTGCTCGAGAATCAAGTATGGCCTGGACCACAGCCTCACTGGAACTTCATATCAAGTCTGGTCCTTTAAGACTAGGTCCTTCAAAACACAGGTGCAACACAAAATCCTGCCGTGGGGGAGGCTAAGACATGTTGTCAAAAAGCCATCGGATCACAGGAAACCATTTCCTCACCTCCAGGTTCATTCTCTGCACACCTGGAGAGGCCTTTCAGCGGGACGTCATGTCTGCTGCCTTGTTCTGCACAGACACTTTACCCTGAGAGGCGAGGCCCCTCTGGAGAGAGTATGATCAGTGAGGGGTGACTTTAGTCTGCTTGGTTCAGAAATTGTTTGTGTGAGATTAAAATCAGCAGAGTTGTTTAAGTGTGTCAGAACACTCAAAGAAACAACCAGGAACAAAACAGAATGAGGGGAGCACAGAACACGAGGAGGGCCATCAAACACGCAGGAAACACACACAAAAGGAAGATGATTTCAAAATAAAACATGACACATGAGCCAGGAAGAGGCGAGGAGGGGGAGATCATGACATTACTTCACTGTTTCACTATTCCACTCCAACCACAGTAAACACATGAATCCAGCACAGATGTGTCAAACCATGATTCAGCTCAGACCAGAACGCCAGGATCAGCCTGACACAATAATAACCTAACATGATCTGAGTTTATGACATCTCACTGAACCAGGCCTGAACAGCTGCTGGCTTTGAAAACATCTGGATTATTTAGTGTAGCAGGTAAAATTAAGACCTTATGTTGAATGTAGAGTAAAGCAGCAGGGTTTGTGCTCTTTCATTAGCAGGTATCAAAATGACAGAGGTACATTCAGAGTGGAGTAGACAGGCCATGGCCTGTGAGCCTGACTATAAACCAATAATATAGACGTGATTGAGTTCAGACCCTTTTTCTAAGGAGTAATTTCCTGAGTGAAGAACAGGAGAGTAGATGAACCATGTTACCTTGATGGGGCGAGGACTTTCTCATTCAGTAAACTATTGTGTATTGAACCTTCAGTGTCTTCAGAGGCCAGAATCTCGAGCTGCAGCCCCGAACTGAGTGCAGGCTCATATACAGGTTTAGGTTTAACAAACTGAGATAAGCTTCCTGAGTGGAAATTGAGTTCCACGCTACTGCCCAGGAGCTGTCACAGAGTCAGAAGAGTAAATCTTTTCCTCAGCCAACCTCTGAGTTGATATAAGAGAGCACATATCTAACGTAAATATAGAAGATATTACAGAAAATGCACCAACTTTCCCACCTACACTTGGAAGTGGTGAAGTTGTTGGTAGAGTCATAGTCACCTTAGCTGTTCCTATCATTTATGGCCACTCAATGAAGTGTAGTGGAAATGTGCTATATTCCAGTTGTGTAAGTGTTTGCACAGAGGAGGGTTAGCTGTGTTTACCTAGTTTGATGACAGTGATCTTTCCACAATGTTGAGTGGTGAGCTCTTTCAGGGCCTGAGGGGAACAGAGAGAACATGAGGAGGGAAGACTGGGCGACAGGAAATACACTGTTATTTACTGCAGCAGCCATTATTTCTTCATTCATTTCATGGCAGTAAAACCAGCCGTCAGGACGTCTGGAACTTTGTGATGTCACAACAAAGCAGTCACCGCCCTCAGCCATGTCCCAAGCCCTGCCCACCTGGACCCACCATCCAACCTTGCAGGATTTGGTTTCAGGACTGTTTGCCTGAAATCTGCCAAATTTTTATTGGATCACTGAGAAAACAGTCAGCCAATCAGAAGAGAGGCTCAGAGCCTCTATGGACCTTTAAGGAGAGATCTAGAATATACTGATCTGATGTAAGTAGAGAAAATGAATTGCAGACCAAGAACATTTGACTGTACGCTGACAAAATACATACAAGATACATTGTATGCAATACATACAATACGTGTGCACATACACATATACCATAGTAAAAACATGTACACAATAAATATTACAGTGCTGTGAATATGTATTTTTTAAAGGTAAGCAGTACAGTTTTTGACCACAGGTTTCGCTGTGGAGCAGCAATAAGCTCATCCCTGTTGTGTTTTGTAGGTTAATATTTGGTACTAATACAACTCTTTGTTCACTGATTCAGCTGTGGATTTCACTACATGGGCCAAAACAATAAAATTTAGGTGAAAAGATGTAATTATAAAAAAATAAATAATAATGTTTTTCAATGTTTAACTAATTTATCTTTAAAAATGTTTTTTAAAAATTTGCCGTTCGAAAACCACCGTCTTAAATGTTACGTCTATGTACAGGCAAGATGCAATAGCAAATTAATCTTCAAGGAAATGTTATTACTCAAGTGCAGAGTCACAAAATGTTCATATTGAATGAATCAGGAAAATGTTGAATGTTGAAGTTCAAGTGTGATGTCTGCATTGGTTCAGGTGGAAGTCGTATGAAGGTCTTACAGGGTGTCATGTTTTTTTGACGACATGGACAAATGATGGTTTGTTTGTAGCCACTAAAATATTATAATGTTTTTATGGTTATGTTAAAGAAACTCATTCCAGCATTTGGTCGGGAAAAATTATGTTTTGGTAAAAAAATTGAATATGTGACTTTAAGCATGAGACAGTAACCAAAAGCAGTCTGTAGCCTGACAGTGACCACCTCTCTCCACACAAAACAGTGCCACTGACCACAACTCAGGTGACAAAAATGTTTCTGCACAACGTATTTGGGAAAAAAACATTTAGAAGAATATGAACAGAATTTTAAGAAAAGAGTTTCCACAAAAAACTTAGTGCAGATGAAAAATAGCAGTAGACCTAGACAGTGTCCCTGAGAAACCCCAAAGTTAGTAGGGTTGCACTCAAAACGCTGAACAAGACAGTCTCTTTTATAATGGTTGAGTCTTTTGCGGGAAAAAACACTGATTTTGACAGAAAGTACAGCCATGAAAACTTGCTCTTACTCATAGTCAGCCTCACATAGTCTTCAGTAACTGTTGCAACAAGCAGAACTTTGTATATGTGATACAACAAATTTAGGATTTACTGTATATGTGACAAATTTTCCAGTTTTACACATCAGCAGCCCCACACAGATGGATTATGATCATTAAGTGCTCAGACTTCAGTGCTCACAACACAAGTAAGAAGTCTTCTTCATGTGCATGGCTCCAAGTCCAGAGCTCATGGAGAAGCCATAAATCAGCTCTAGTAGTGTGTATGTGTATGTGTGCGTTTGTATTTGTTAGTTAAAACCATGACGAGTGTTAATGTGTAAGCGTCTCACCTTGGCCCCGGGTCCCTCGGGGTCCCTGCAGCAGGCGTAGACATGAGCCTCCGCTCCTGTCCTCTCTGCCAGTTGTTTGACCAGCTCCAGACCGATGCCTCTATTGCTGCCAGTCACTAACATGTTGCCTTCCAGTGTCACTGACATGTTTGCTGATCAGCTGTCAAACCCCAGCTGCTGTCTCCCTGCTCTCCTGACACTGACTGAACATGTGTGAGAGCACAGTGCTGCTGTAATGCTAGACCTGTGAGTCATGCACTCAGTATAGGTGGGTACTGTACAAGAGGGCAGGACGACGCCTTACCTTGTTATCTGTTGCACACATAATACTACACATCTGGACCACTTTTATGTTACTTTTCATTGCATAACCAGTTTTCTTTCAGCTGGACAGCACCAGCCCTGTAGAGTCCCTGTTTGACTTGTAGTGACACTTGTTGCCTTTGGGACTCTGGGGCTGAGGTTTTTCTGTCTGTCTGTCAATAAAGATTTATTCACACAAAAAGCCGCCAGTCTTCTCTAGCCTCATAATCCACCTTTGTTCATGAGCAAACAGCTGATTTATCTTGACATTTGCTCAGCCTTTTGGCAGTGTATGTTTAGTTATGCAACGATTTAGAAATGTGGTGAATCAGGAAGTGCAATATACCTTTTGTCCTCTACCAGTGTAGTTAGATAATTAGTAAGTCTAAGACTCAGAATATGAGGAAAGTGTGTGGTTAGCCTCAGCTGCAGAAAGATGAAGTTACCCCACTGCTGCTAAAGAAATCTGCTTCTCCCTTTCTGCAGGACCTACTGAAGCCCGCTGACGACAGAGCGTCAGCACAGCAGCTGCATCTGAATGGACCATTATGTGAGCAGTGACACAGGCTGTAGCTTACCTTTATTTAAAACTGCACTAATCAATATTTTCATACTAACAACTAGTGATGGTGAGATGAAGCTTCATGAAGCTCTGAACCAGTTCAGCAAAATGGTTTGAGAAAAGGTTCATATATTGATGCTTCATGTTATCAGAGCGACATCTACTGGTCAGAATGTAAAATAGGCAAATACTAAAGTTTGTATATTACAAACTATCAGTGTAAGGGAAACCATGATTGTATCTTTATTGTAAGCACAACTTTATAGTAATTACTGCAAAATCAATCAACATATGTCCTTGAAAAAGATGTAGTTCAATAAACTTAAAGCATCTATAATAATGCTGCACCACTATGCTTGTGCTCTACTGGGGGAAATGAGACACAAGTGTCATCAGCCTGGAGAAGTCCTAGTTTTCCTTGGTGGATCCATATACAAATACAACCGGTCAATGTCAATCATTGTTATAAACCAAAAACTATGAAATTCATTATTTCTCTTGGAGGTGTGTACACAGTGAAATGTAGCAGTCACTCCATAATTCAGACTGCGCCCAAGAGCTCAGATATACTGAATAACTGAATAAACTGAATAAACAGTTGTGAGTGTTGTTGGATGCTACACCCCCTGCCAGGTCACACTTCATGGATCTCAACCACACCTGTTGTGGTGGACGGGATAAGTCTACTGAAATGACCATATAGGTCAGTACTTCCTTGATTCAGAGGACCTTTGTTGTCATGGTTACAATAATAAACACTGTGGAACAGTCATGGATAAAGGAAATCATCCACCCCGACCTCCTCCTAACATGTTGTTCTTGACACTACATCACCTGACCTACCTTTGCTCCTGTCATAATACAAAGTACAGCCACCAGACGTCACCTGACAGGAAAACCTGGGTGATAATAAGCTGCTGCACAGATGAACTGTGTGGTTGTTTTTAACAGAACCATCTCCATGATACCTGCATCTGATTTCCTGTCACAGGGTGGAACCTCAATGTTCCTCTGCCATCCACAGTAAATATAAATATACATTTTATAACATTTTTACCCTGAAGCAACAACAGCCATAATAATTTGAGTCATTCAGATTAAGTATTGCTTGAATTCCTCTCTTTGAAATAAGTTGATTTCAGCTTTTATATATTTATTTATTTATTTCGGAGGGGCAGTTTGCAAATTTCAGATAGAAAATGTCCAGTTTTCATAAAACTTTATTTCAGCTTCTAGATTTGAGAAACTAGAAAAACAAGTTCATTTTCAACCTTGACATCAGTAGTTTAAGTTTTTAATCTAAAGACTGAAAATTGATTTTATACTGTGACTCAGCAATAAGAGGTGTAAGAGGTTATTCAAGTTCATTAAACTCACTGCCACCATGTGTTTTGATGTGAAATATATTTAATCTCTGGAAAAACACATTTACATGTTGTCTTTTGTTTTGTTTGTTCTCCTGAGATGAACTGCCCTAGAGAAAATTACCTCATAGGTTGCTTATGCAAACAGCTTCCCACCTGTTTTATTGTTAAGTGACATCTAGCAGTCATGTAAGACAATATAATTCTTTTCAGCATACAATAAGTATCTGTGACGGGGGGAAGGGGGGAGTCAGATGACACTGGGGGAGCTGGATAGTTGATAAAACATTGGACTTTACAACAGGAAAGTCAACATTTGTTTCCTTTAAAGCTCCATCCAGTCTAAAGGTAGATGTCCATGTGTTTGTGATTATAAAGCAGGTCTAGGTTCTATATTAATACTGTGAAAGTATCAAAGCCTCAGTCCACAGAGAAATGTACACAGCCTGTATTCAGACACTGAGCCTTAAAACCAGCCGTCAGGACTTCTGGAACTTTGTGATGTCACAACAACAACAACAACAACAACAACAACAACAACAACAACAACAACAACAACAGTGTTTTATCACTGGACCACCCGGTACATGACAATAAGCAGGCCTGTTTTTTAACAGTCAGGTTATCTTCTCTATTTTTCTGCCATTCAACTCAAAAGCTAAATTCCAGCCTTCACAAAGTCAGAGTGGATGTGGTTTCTAAACCACTTTAGAAACGACTACAGGCAGACAGTCATTTCACAAGTCACCACATATACCATGTCGCTCATCCTATTCAACCACAGGATGTTACACCACTTCAACTTCACAATAAAAGTCCAGTGGGTCATATTTCACAAACAGCTGAGACTCTTCATCTTTAAAGTGACAAACCATCCTCTTCCCCTTGTATTTGACAATATGGAGCAAAGTCCCAGTGAGTTCAAGGTTGAAACAGTGTCCTGATATCAGGGTTGGAGCAGAGGGACAGTGTGAGCACAGGGTTCTTCTTGTAGTGATGGGACTGTGATGTGACTACCTTTGTTAGCATTATTTTATCTTATTTTATGACAATAATATCTTGATCTATCATTCTAATAGATTTCTTGTTGCTTTCTTTTTTGGTGATTGTGATGAAAGGATGTGACCTCAGGTATAAACCAGGTCTTATTTTAAACCAGTCTCACTGAGTGAAGGCTTCTCCTACATCTGTTAAACTGGTTCTGTCCGAGGAGGGTTTTCTCTTCAGTGACCAGTGTAACAGCTCTTAGGTAACACAGCCACCTGCTGGCTGTTACATACATCAGAATCAGAATCAGAATCAGAATCAGAATCAGAATCAGTTTTATTGCCAAGTATGTTTTCACATACAAGGAATTTTTTCTGGTGATTGGTGCAATTGATCAGCAACAGTGGGGCTCTCTAGCCTTGTTGATGAGGCTAATAGCAGATGGGAAGAAGCTATTTTTGTGGCGAGAGGTTTTGGTCCTGAAGGACCGCAGCCTCCTGCCAGAGGGGAGTGTCTCAAAGAGTTTGTGTCCAGGGTGGGAGGAGTCAGCTACAATCTTCCCTGCACGCCTCAGAGTCCTTGAGGCGTACAGGTCCTGGAGGGATGGAAGATTGCAGCCAATCACCCTCTCAGCAGAGTGGATGATACGCTGCAGTCTGTTATTGTCCCTCTCCGTGGCAGCAGCGTACCAGATGGTGATGGAGGAGGTGAGGATGGACTCAATGATGGAGGTGTAGAAGTTCACCATCATAGTCCTTGGCAGGTTGAACTTCTTCAATTGCCTCAGGAAATACATCCTCTGCTGAGCTTTTTTGATGAGGGAGCTGATGTTTAGCTCCCATTTGAGATCCTGTGTGATGGTGGTTCCCAAGAAGCGGAAATGCTCCACGGTAGCCACGGGGGAGTCGCACAGGGAGATGGGGGTGGGTGGGGCTGGGCTCTTCCTGAAGTCCACTATCATTTCCACTGTCTTCAGAGCGTTTAGCTCTAGGTTGTTCTGCCTGCACCAGGTCACCAGACGCTCAGTCTCCCACCTGTAGGCAGACTCATCGCCATCAGAGATGAGTCCAACGAGAGTGGTGTCGTCTGCAAACTTCAGGAGCTTGACAGACTGATGGCTGGAGGTGCAGGTGTTGGTGTACAGGGAGAAGAGCAGAGGAGAAAGAACGCAGCCTTGTGGGGATCCAGTGCTGATGGTCTGGGAGTCAGACACGTGCTTTCCTCGCTTCACGTGCTGCCTCCTGTCAGACAGGAAGTCGGAGATCCACCTGCAGGTGGAGTCAGGCACGCTCAGCTGGGAGAGCTTGTCCTGCAGCAGAGCCGGGATGATGGTGTTGAAGGCAGAGCTGAAGTCCACAAACAGGATCCTGGCATACATTTAACTACTACCAAGCTTTTCTTTTCTCAGCTGTTTAAAGCTCCATGTTTTACTCTTCTTCCGTTTTTTAACTAAAGTGTTGATCTCCATCAGAAGATATATTTGTGGTTTTAAGAACCCAAAACCATCTCAGTGTAGTTTTACATCTCCTCTCTCAGGCTTCTCTCTGGAGCTCTTGTAACAACAGGTCAGTCAGCAAATCAGAAGAGGGGATCTGAGCCTCTCTTCTGATTTGCTGATTGTTTTCTGAGTGACCCAATAAAAATATAGCAGATTTCAGGTAAACAGTCAGAGAAACCAAATCCTGAAAGGTATGATGGTGGGTCCAGGTTGGCGGGGCTTGGGACATGGCTGAGGGCAGTCACTGATTTGTTGTGACATCATAAAGTTCCAGAAGTCCTGACAGCTCGTTTTAAGGCTCAGTTTCTAAATACAGGACATAAGAAATACATGACAAACCAATTATAGTTGATGTATCATTGTCAGCATCTGTGTGTCTTTCAGGAACACCTTATTTCTCCTCTATAATAAAGAATGTGTGTGATGTCATTCAGTTTAATTCAGACAATAGAACAGTGGCTCCCAAACCAAGAGAAACAGTTTGGAGGTTGTCACCTGAAAACAGCTCATATCACCTCAGTGACACCGACACTGTTCGTGTCTAAAAATCACAGCGGGCAGGTAACAACATACTGCTGCAATTAAAAATGTAATGCAACAGAAATTAGAGTTCAAATTACAGGCTACATGTGGGGTATGTTTACTTGTGAATATATGATTAAAGCTCCACACAGTCTAAAGGTAGATGTCCATGTGTTTCTGATTATAAAGCAGGTTTAGGTTCTATATTAATACTGTGAAAGTATCAAAGCCTCAGTCCACAGAGAAATGCACACAGCCTGTATTCAGAAACTCCTTAAAACCAGCCGTCAGAACTTCTGGAACTTTGTGATGTCACAAAGAGAGACTCAGATCCCCTCTTCTGATTGGCTGACTGACTTGTTACTAGAGCTCCAGAGAGAAGCCTGAGAGAGATGTAAAACTATACTGAGATGGTTTTTGGTTCTTAAAATACACTCACATTTATACCTGTCATCCTACCTGTTCTCCATCTGCTCCACCACAGTTCGTCTTTGTTTGACTCTGTGAAAGTGTTTGTCCCACAGAGACACTGCAGCCCTGTCTTTGGGAATGTAAAGTTAGTACTCTATTGTGTTTCTTCACCACGTTTAGCACCAGTCTACAAACTACAACACTGCTCCCACACATTCATCACAGTCTGTGACTGATCTGATTGTTATTACCTGCATCAGAATCCTTTGTCATTACTGTAGATGAAGTCTAATGTGTCTAATGAGTTAGTGGTATTAGATCAGAAACTGTGAACACTTCATTTACAACAGATCAGTAACATTACATCACTACATAACAACACAGACCCAGAAATGATGAGGTAAACATCACAACAGGAGCAACAAGTGTTTTATCAGTTGTCCTTTAATTAATCTTCACACTCTGACACAAAGCTCCAACACAGGGCTCCATCTGATACAAGCTTATGTCATGGGAAACACCCTTAAAAAAAGAAACCATAAAAAAGTTCATAGGTACAACAGTTCAGCTTCACACAGACCATCTGTACCGTCTTTTACAGAGCAGCTGAAGCCAGATTTTCTCTTCATGTACAACTTTTAGTTGTAAAGTTCCTGCACAAGTTGACCGACATGAAACAATAAATATCAGAAACAAAGTAAAATCGTACACCTACTGTCTGATTTTACATAATTAGTACCACCTCATCCGAACTTCTTCATGTCCTGTCAGACTGAAGAAACTCATTACACAGCAAGTGACAGAAGACTTCACAACATTATTCAGTGACAGAGGACAAGTGACCAGAGACGGCTCCACCCACACTGAGAGGAGAGATCTGTGTTCTGCTTCAGCTGGGGAGAGGTTTCTTAACTTTTTTTGCTTCTCAAAGGAAATGTGATGTTATGTCTTGTGTCTCCTCTTGAGATGCAGGGACTGAGAATGAAATCTGAAGACTGCTGCAGCCGCTGTATAGACTGGCCTCTAGTGGTGTCAGCTGTATACTACACTGCAGTGGTTTCAGTTAATTACACCTGTCAGGTTTACATATACTGTACTTCATCAGGAGCCTTGGCCTCACACAGAATAACAGCTGACAAAATGTGAATGTCATTTCATTTGTTATATTACAAACTGCATGAAGGAGCTTTTGTCTCTGGAGGACAAATGTCTGCTGATAAACTTCTTACTTTATAGCAATCTTTCTCAAAGAGTGGTCTGTGGACCACCAGTGTTGTGTTGTTCTTAAAATTAAATCAACTCGTATAAATTCGAACTGGTTGTTTTACAGTGTTGTGCGACTTCACTGTAACCGACAAGTTTTACTTGTATGTTGTCACCAGGACTGAGCAGTGTGTTTGACATCTGGCCTCTGTAGATATGTGTGTGATTATTCTGACGCTACATGAACAGCACCACTTGTTGCCATGCAGTACGTGAGGTGCAGGACTTGGCAATGATTAAAACACTGGTGATGTGACTGAGTGGTTGGGGCACATTCCACACAGGAGCCACCGGTTCGACTCCTTTCCTTTCTCTCTTCATGGTTGCATACAATAAAAGTCATCAAAACACCTGAAAAATGGGAGAAAAAAACAACTCAGGCGACATTTTCCCCATTAGTCCCTACTGGTTTTGGGGATGTTTGGGGACTTGGGTCCGTGAGTTTTATTTTATGGTTCGCCCAATGCATGGTACCAACTCTTCTCACTTTTTCCCCCTCAATGCAGCACAAAGTCTTTGTGATTTCAGCTGCACATGATACCGGAAGATATTGAAGAGATACATCTGCACCTCATTGACCCAACGTGGGTTTGCAGGTTGCTGTGCTAAAAGTATGGCACAATAACTAAGTGTGTAGAGTTGGTTGACTGTTCAAAAAAGGCAGGTTTGTTCAGAATGTCTTGTCTCACATAATGATGACTCTCCACCAATCAGTGGTGTTTTCACCTTTGGGTTTCACTTCTGCTCGCTTTATCAGAAACTAGAAAAGCCGAGGAGAGTCGAGTCGAGGCGGTACCGTGCAGTGGTCTGTAACCTACTGACCAGAGACCATATTTATCAAACTGCTAAAATGACAGACATGCCCAGTTTCTTCAGTTTTACTCCTAACCTTCAAACCTATGACTACAAGCTATTTTTTTTTTTTTTTTTACACAAACTGCTCTTAATTTTAAGAAAGGTCTCTTAAACTGGCTCAGAGCCTTTTGGGGGTGTCAGACAGATGAGCACACACTTCTGACATGTTTTCAAATGACTCCATATTACAGTACAGATCATGATAAATAACACATAATATGAAGCAAAGCGTAATTTTTTTTGTTTTAAGCAGCTCCAACACTTTGCTGTCAGTAAGAGAGGGTTGCATGCTGAATCTGTTTTTGTTCACTTTTAGTAAAGAATGTTTTCACTCCTGAATCGGCTCTTTGGAGCAGTCTTATGTCTAATTATTAAATGTGGGAGAAATGCGGGTCAGTGGCATCAAAACGCATCGACTAGTTTCAGTCATTGAGGCTCGACAGCTTTGATATGGGAGCAGACAGGGGTTGAGACAGGCCATCCAGTCCTTGCACCCCCCTGATCTGCCCAGGGTCCAGTGGAAGGAAAGTGTTACCACCAGTCCTTCAGTGTGAGCTACTTCCTGTCTGTCATTACCCTGGATGTGGTGTTAGCGTCTCTTTCTGAACCCCAGCTGGTCTTCAGATACACAGTGCTGATACACTGTTGAGTCCGGTTACTTGGGAGTGCTCCAAAACACACACACACTGCATTGTGTAAAACACAGCCCTGTGTGTTTTTGTGTTGACCCTCCACTTCATCAGTTCAACCTGCTTCTCTCTTCTCATCTCAGATGTTTATGTCACGGACATCTGTGGGTGTAGTTGAGAGGTCCTGCCCCTCACCGATGTTCTTAGTTTCCATGGTAACTGAGTGTTGCTGTTGTGCCTGTCTCAGACTGGTTTCCAGCAGCGACTCGATTTGCTCCTGACACGCCCTGAGACAGTCCTACCGAGTGACAGCATTAGCTCAGGTTAGTGTGAAATCAGAGGATGTCATGTGATTGGCTGATGGTGCCGTGGACTGATGGACCTACCGGGTCACTCCTGATGGTCCGTGCCAGCTGCTCCGTCAACTTCTGTGACATCATGGCATTGCCCACCATTTTCATCTGTAGGCCCTCCACTGCTGCCACCATGCTGCCAGCTGCCACCATGGATGGAGGGCTGGCTATGAATTTAACATCTGCAGAGCAACAGGACGTCAGGACGGCAGCTGAGAAAAACTTTCAGGATTCAAACTTCAACAGTCAAAGGTATTTGATGAGGTGAGGATTTAGACTGAAACTAGCCCCATGTTAAAACAGCGCAGGGGGCTGTGTGGGAGACCATGAACCACAATCCAGGAAGTCCAGATGGAGACTCAGATTAATGTATTTAAAGGCTTATCAGGTTAAATAAAAAACAAAAAAAAGTGTCCAACAGTTTATAATTTTCACAGACAGGACTTTAAAACTCTGGAAAGTTATCACCATGGTAACTATATTATCTATTGTCTTAATAAGGTCAACAACAAGGTCAGTAACACTTTAAATTATTATCCATGTTGTTTCACCACTGGTAGTCCAGGCTGATCAGAGCCAATCAGGAGTCGTGGGCATCTACATCATTATTTCCAAAGGTCTCTGTTTGTGTTCGTCCAGACTACAACACAACCCTGGAGTTTTAGACTAAAACGGGTCCAGCAGCGTTTCTGAAAGTCTATTTTAGGGGCTGAAGACTCTGGAGGAGAGATGTATTTTAAAACTAAACATAGTAAGGAGGACTGAGGAGCTTCAAACCAACTGAGCAGAGCTGGTATTTCCCTCCACTGTGTCAAAGCCTACGAAGCTGCAGCAGTGGTAGGAATAAGTGTTTGACTGATAATCAAGAGAAATCCTGATGGCCAAGTTCTGGTCTGATATCACCAGGAGGTAACAGAGACCAGATAAAAATCAGCATTTGACAATATAATATAATAATTACACTAATGGCAGCTACTGCAGTTGGTGCAGCTGACCTGTCTGGTCTTCAGGTCGTGTCAGCACTGAATTCCTCTCATTTCAAATTCTGTATAAAAGCTAACTTTATTATTGATGCTTTATTTAAAGCATTACACATTAAATGATTCAGTTATTTCATGTTTTTGTTAACGGTGCTGCTGCAGGTCATTTGTCACACTGCTATAAGGATGTGCCTGAGTTCAAGTGGCAGTCTCTGGGAACAGAGTTAACACCACCCAGGACAAAACTCAACAATTTTATAATGTAGTCCCACACATACCTGTGGCACACAGAGCCACAAAGGTCTGAGCGTGCTTCCTGAGTATGGGTCTGCTCTCCCTCCTGACAGGCAGCTGAGACAGGAAGTGGTCGATGAAGTCCAGAGGGGTTACTGAAGCCAGGTCCCACTTCAGCTTGTTCAAAACCAGCAGCTCCATTTGCTGTGAGTGGACGAGGAGAGAGAGAGAGGAACAGACGGCACAGGTTCAAGTGTGATCCAAGCAGACAGATGCAGGGATTATCAGATGGTGGTGCTGGATGTTTTCTGTCTACTTGTGGGGATTTTTGGGTTTAAGATGGCACTAAGGGAAAAGGCCTGAATCTTCAAAACCATTAAGCACCCCCCTCTGGGGACCATGAATATCTACTGTGAACTTCATGATAAAGCAGCCATATTTGAGATGCTTAGTTGTAGCATAAGTCAGGGGTCAAGAGAAAATTTTAACCTTGTGGTAGAGCAAGAGGACAAGATCAGGAGATTATTAAAACTCTTAGGAGTCATCCTCGAGGGACCATAAATCTATACCAGTCAGACAAACAGACGTTTCATACTTAGGACCTTAGATCACAGTGTCCCCACGAGGACCAGAGTCTTAATGCAGTGACCTACCAGCAGCTGAGCAGGTGTGATGGAGTTGTCTGTGTAGATGCAGAGCTTCTCAGCAGTGAGCGGGATCGTCTCCTTCAGTTTGGAGGCCAGGAACATACAGGCAGCTCCCAGCAACTGCAGGTGGTTCTTCTTGGTGGGCTCCACGGACAGGAAGCGGTCCATGTAGTTCATAGCCAAAGGGAAAACCTCCTCCTCACACTTCTGCTCTTCACACACCTGCACAGACAAATCAGACATAACACTGTCATTAAATACTGTTTCTTCATCAGGTAGTTCCTCCTGTAGCTCTGCACCAGATGATAAAAACTTTCCTCTGAGACTCTGCTCCATGACTGCATCACATCATTTCTGCAGATTTGTCAGCTGCACATTCACGCTGCCAATCTACCACATCACAAGGTGTTCTACTGGATCCAGATCTGGAGCCTGAACTGAACTCACTGTCATGTTGAAACCAGTTTGAGACGTGGAGCATTATCCTGCAGGAAGTAGCCATCAGAAGATGGTGAACTGTGGCCATGAAGGGTGAACATGGTCAGCAACAACACTCAGACAGACTGAGACATTCAGACCAGCACTGATTGGTATCAAGGCCCAAAGTGAGTCAGGAAAAAAAAATCATCCCCACTCCATCACCAGATGCCTCTTACAAGAAATAATCAGTTTTACAACTAAGTCTATTTGTGACATTTGAGAATGTTGCGTATATGTGTGGTTTGCTTTGGCAGGGATCATGAATACAGGGCTGAGAAATAGTGTCAGCAGTGAATACACTGATATCAGCTGAACACTCAGCTGTATGTCACGACAATGAAGAAAACTGACCAGAACATATGTTTTAGTTCACAGAAAATTATTGACCAGAAGACCCCATACAGACAAGTGATATATGACATATGTCCCTATATCAATGTGACATATAGATATAAGTTTATCAAATCATGTCAATTTTAATATGAAAATCTGATTTATTCTATATGTATGAATTCTGCAACCATATATGTTAATGGTACATTTTTTATTTATATATGCTAGTTTATTAAGACAACATATACATATACACACATATATATATATATATATATATATATATATACACACACACACACACACACACACACACACATATTCTACACGTTTATATATGTTTTCCTTTTTTAAAAATGTTTGTCTTCACATTCTGGGAAAATGGTCTCAGACTTTTAGACCCTTTTATAACATCAACATATACTGACACACTATGGGATGGATATACATGTATGTAACACCTCTACAATATACATACATAAACATACATATTTGCATGGCTAGACATATATGTCGATATAGGAGTTTATTCCAATTTCTAACAGGTTTCATACATAATTTCTTATATTCGTTTTTATTTTATATGTACATATATTTCATAGATGGAAATTCAATATATGCATTTATATTACTGTTGCGTATGGAACCATTTTGATTATTCATAATTTAAGTCAGTTACCAACACAAAGAAAACACTGCTCTGCACTAAAGCTAAAGCTGCTGCTTTTCTCTCTTTTCACCAGATCAACTAAAAACCTTCCAGCAGAAAACAGGTGAGGTGACAAACTCAGGACAGTTTTCTCCTGGGGTCACATGAAACTGGCTGTAGGTGTGAGCTGGCCTGAATGAATGAGACATGTGGTGCGTGTGTTTTTCAGCAGCGTGGAGCAACATAATGAACTTATCTGGTTCTGTCCTTCATGTCCAAATCAGGGCTGAGCAGCATGAAGAAGACAGGCTGTGTGTGAGGGCCTGTGTCTGTGATCTGAGCTGTTTCTGTGAGGAGCTTTAACACGGGGGAGAGCTCACGAGCCCCCGACACAAAGGCAGCGCGTGGTCCGCGCGGACTGGCTGCTCGCGACATATCTGCCACGTTCCTGCGTCATTAAAGCAGAGTTCCGAGCCCTCAGCCCGCACACGGCCCTGCGGCGGCGGCTCCGGGGCCAGCGGATGGAAACGGTCAATTATCAATAAAGAAGGCGGTTGATGAAGACGGGTACGAAACTTCATAAAACTCTATTAAAATAATCATTTTCAAAGGCAGTTTTGCCTTCTCAATAGGCCACATACAGTCATAAAACATATATTATGAACCAGCATCCGAGGTCAATGTTATGTAATAATCGCAATTCCAGTGCATTACTCCATAAAGAACAGAATTCCAAGTAGGAAAAACACAGAAAAGTCAAAAACACTGTTTTAAAAAAAATAATCTGATAGACCTTTTACCCCCTCTCGCAGCTCCCACAAAAACAGTGGTGCTAGTGAGCAGTTTGAATCTGTTTCTGAAGTTGTGAGTTGATAACAAACTCACGCAGGTTGCAAGCCGAATTCACCAGCGCATCTCAGTGACTCAGAAAAACCTTATTGTACATAGCTGATAACTTGGTAGAATATGTGCGAGCAACTTTCAAACACCAGTTTTGTAAACATTCTTCTTTATATATGACTCGTAGAGCCGTGCATTGGCTTCAACTCACCTCCAGCACCCAGGTCGCCACTATCCTCCGCATGTACGGAGCTATTTCTCTCTGGACGCATTTGAAGTAGTTGGGAGCAGGGAGATACTTGTCTTCAGCCCGCAAGAGCGCACGCAGGACCCGGTCGGTCAACAGGTTGGAGTCCCGGTAGGCCCTGGCAGGCCTGTCCCCCTCACAGCACAACAACTGCGGTTCCATTTACCTCACCCTGCCTGTGTCTCCTCCGGCTCCTTCTGTCGTGTCACGGTGGTGACTAACCTCACAATAAGCTATGACTTAGCTAACAACTACACGCTGTTAGCCGCTCCACATTTTGTGGACAAAGCCGTTTCCCCACTTTCCTTTTATTTGTGAAAGAAAACCACCTTCAGATGCTAGTTGAAATAGTTATGAGACTTTAGTAACTGAAGTCAGTCCCTGTTTGTCTCTCACCGTAAAACTTTATTCATGTTCCGTCGAGTAATAACCTTCTTTCTTTGTTGGACAAGAAGGTACAGGACGGGCGGGAGCAGCGGCTCAGTGAGTGAGGCGAGTTTAACTTCGTCCCCCTGCTGCTGCTCCCTTTATCACCGGACCGCGTCAGGTTAACGTCAGCGTAAGATGACAGCAGATCCTGCCGAGAATTTCAAAATAAAAGCACACAACTGTATTTTTTTTAAAAAAAAAAAGGTTCCTTAGCTGGTGAAGATCGCATCAAAACAATAACTTACATCTAAAATCTGTCCATAGTATTTTAGAAAAATGGTTTCTGTGTTTTGTGCTGAGATTTTGAAATATCCACTATAACACTACTGATGTCACGCCACTGAATCTATAAGAGATGTTGAGGAATATGACATCAATATGATAGTGAAGAATTAAACTGGAAAAAAACACGAGGTTAGTAACTTGTGTTATCTACTGCTCTTGTACCTGCAGTTAATTAAAGCAGAACATTTTTTTAGTCTTGTTTTAAAGTAGAAAGTGATTTTCTTCCGGATTTAGAGCTAGGTACGGCTAACTTTATAACCTGAACACTCTTTTACACACACACACACACACACACACACACACACACACACACACACACACAGAGAGAGAGAGAGAGAGAGAGAGAGAGAGAGAGAGAGAGTTTACCGGAAGATACATTCCTTTAAAGAAATAAGCAGGTTTATCACTCCAAGATGGAGAGTACTTATTACACAGTTTAGGGACTGAGGGCAGCCTTTTCATTACTGGAAAACTTTGGGGAATAATCTGACTGATATTTTGATGAATCATTCCCAAGCAGGGGTGGACAGAAACAATAATCCAGACCAGGAACTTGACTGTGTCACAGACCACCCTCACACACACCCCCAGACCTCTAATGTTGTAATTTAACCCTGTCTGTTGATGTAACAGGTAACAGACTAGTTATAAACCTGGCCACTATGTTCAGGAAAATTATTCAGATTATAAAATACAAAATTTGACTAACCAACAAACATGAAAAAAGTATGTTCAATTACACATATCATAGTTATTATCCTTGTTTATTATTTTATGTTATTACAGGATCCTGTTTATGTACCATGTAGTCAAAGCAGATGTAGGCTATAATAATATGTCAGTAAATTGATAAAACATTCAATGAAGGGCAGAAGTTTTCCACTGTGTTTGGATGCTGTTATCCATGCACTAATGTTGCTGTGTTTTTTTATTCACCTGCTCCTTTATTTGATTGAGTAATATATTTACATAAACATATTTGAACATTAGAAGCGTAATAAAGGTAGGAGTCATTACAGGACTATTGTATTACATTGCTTTTGGGTGAAGATAATAAACTGGATGTTGACTGATCTGCTAACAGGCTTGTGGGTTGCAGTGTAGCTGTCTCTGTGTGAGGTTTGCATGTTGTCTGTGTCTCTGTGTGGGTTTCCTCTGCATGCTCTGATTTCCTCCCACACAACGACTACAGTTGTTTAAAGAAATTACTGAGCATATTTGCAAAATTAAATTACAGGTTTCTGAGACAGGTTTTAAGATGCATGTCTTCATTACAGATGCAAAGTGTGATCCAGCTTCCGGATGATGACCTTGTGTCTGGCCCCAGGGCACCATGGGAAGTGAGACAAAATGAAATGCTTTGTAGGTTCATCTGCCTGTAGCAGTGCTGAGCAGGGCTGGGTGATATGACCAAAACTGTTATCATGATAAAAATGTGTCCTGTAAACATCAGGTATAGTGGGCACTCAGTGGTCAGATTTTGTGAATAACACAGGGCATCTGTTTCAGGTTGAATCTGAACACACCTCAGTCTGACTACATTTGTTTGTCATGTCGTAGACTGGAAATCTCTCCAGGATGCATAATTCCTTTTACCCAATTCATGCTGGGATATACAGCAACTCAACATGAGGAGAAAAGGACAGAGCTTTACTGAGACCTGATGTAATGATCCAGGCTCTGTAGTCTGCAGTGTAAAACCTCTCCCTCCCTGCCTCACACACACATCTACAGTCTGTAGACGAAGTGATTTCCAGTTGTGGATCATCCTGGGAGAAAGACGGAGACAGAGATCTATGTAGCCATGTCTCTCTCTGTCTGTGTGTGTGACCTTTAACCTCACTTTCTCAGGGTGGCCCGGTCCAGGGTCATACTCTGGACACTGCACACAATAGCAGTGTTTGGATTCTATTGATTCATTGTGATTGATCCCTCTTACAATAGAGAGTGATCTGTGGTGATCAGCTTCGCTAACCTTCTGCTATGTTGTCCATTAATGTTGCTGGACGGGCTTCATCCTGCAGAGCCTCAGACCAGGACTCAGGATCAGAGAATGTTTTCTCTTCTTGACAGGAATCATCCTGGAATAGAGACTTTCAGTTTCTACCACTTGCTGACTTGACTTTAAATTGAAAATATGAAAATTATACCAGACATATGAAAAGCTTATCTGAATCTGAATGTTCTTTACAGTCCACCCAATGTCTCAATTAACTTTTTCACAGCTTTACAAAGATGCTGACTAAGATCAGAGCAGGTGGATAATGAAGGAGCCAGAGCTAAAGAGTGTGTGAACCCAGTAATGATGCTGAAGATGAATGTGGTAGAGAGCACACAGAGGTCTCCATGCTGAGGGATCGAACCTCACCATCCTTCACTGGAGATAAAGGCAAAGAAATGGAGCTGACAGAATGACTTCTTAGAGACTGAGGGGGAGAGTAATGGTTGAAAACAACAGGCTTGCCACTGGTGGACTTAAAGCTGTCAAAACACCTTTTACATTCACAGTTATTATTTCTGATTGAATTAAATAAGTGACTTAATGTTTCATCATGGTGGAGGTGTAGGGGAGTGGGGCGACCTACACGGCAGAGGCAGATATTTTATGTTTAACAAATGGCAGTGATTGCTGCACAGATGAAAGACTTATGTTTGTTTGCATAAGCTTATTGATACAGATTAAAGCAGGGAAAAACAAGAGCTAATGGAAAACTGACACATGATACAAACACAGAGCAAAAAACACAATCAGTCATGTCAGCAACTGCCTCAAAACAACATCTATCTTTACTCAGAGCTCAGAGAGCATTTTTAAGAAAGCTGACCAGTGATTGTTCTCGATCAGGAAGCTGGGGAGCTTTGGCGTTACCCAGCACAAACTGGAAATGAAAAACAGGAGCCTGGTTAAAAGAATTTTATCATTAACACAAGAGCTTGGAGCAAAAACTTAAGTGTAAAGAGCAAACATATGCTCTACAAAACAACTTAGCAGTATATCTGACAGTGCTGTGCACAGAAAGGCTAAACTTCACACACTACACTCAGAGTTTGACCTGCTTCTGCCTGGCCGTGGATTCAGGGCCCAAGGGCCCACCAGAACACATTCAAGAAGACTTCAGGAATTGAATACAAAATGACTATGGCATTTTGTATGTGTTGTGTTACATATGCCTGAAGACATGTAACAGGTGTCCAGGGAACACTTGAACACTTCTTTAACTTATCTCCACTATTGTATGTTGTACATGTTTGTTTTTAATGGTGTGTTGTGTTCTGCAGATTGTATGTATTTTATAAAGACAAAGACAAATTTCCACTGTGGTGGACAATAAAGTCAATCAATCAGTCACTTCAAGTGAGAGAGTGCCTTACAGGGGGCATCGTTACTATGACTCTTTGGGAGTAAAAGAGAGTCGACGAGTTTGGGCCTAAACCTACAAAAGCTTAACCATGATATCATAAAACTCATTTACTTTTCAGCAGGCACAGACACGGGATGTGGTCCTGCTGACTGGGGTGTCAGGTCAGAAAATGTTTCATTTTATTGTTTAATTTGGAGATGTTGTTGTGTAACTGATGAATGCAACACACTGCATCAAAACAAAAATGCCACAGAAATGGCCGAGCACATAGGTCCTGACACGATGAGAGCAGTCAGAAGCATCAGCACCGTATTCTATGTTCTGTTGATGAAGTAGAAGAGTTACAATGTATACAGTGATACAGTGTGTGTGCGTGTGTGCGTGTGTGTGTGTGTGCGTTGAATGAAGGACGGACACTCCCAGTGGCTCTCAAGCACGTCAGCGTCTTTTAAGTCCCTGAATGGCCTCCTACCACGGCTATCAAGTCTGGACACCAGGACAGAGAGAGGACCAGGGTGTCTTCCCAAAGAATCTGCCCCCCACCCCCCACCACCAGCCCCACACTCATTCCCTGACTGGGGGGATGGTGCTGTGCTTTGTTTCCATTGGGGGGTTTAAAACTGAACAATTTACTGCAGCATATTGGGAAACACTGGCATTTTGAAGAGAGAGCAGGGTGCTGTGTGAAGTCATTTGAAATCAGAGGTTGCGACGCCAGCATATTTTTATCAGTAGTAAAAATGCTGTTGTATAAACTTGTACTCTTGATTAAATGTGTACATTTAGCTGAACCTAGAAGTGTCAAAAAATCAAAGACAACTGGACTTTTAGATGAGATGTGAAACATCCTCCTATGGAAGAAAATCTGTCTGAACAGATTTTGTAATTTAAAAACCTGTGAATTTCTCACTCTGCTATTTTTTTTCAATTGTTTTTATTATTATTATTATTATTTATTTTTTGTTTTGGCATTGAAACTATGTATCTGGAATGTTGTTTTTTTTTTGTTTTTTTTAAGATTTTTTGCCTTTATTGACAGGACAGTAGAGAGTGACAGGAAAGGGGCAGAGAGGGGGGGGGATGACACGCAGGAAGGGGTCGGGCCGGTCGGGAGTTGAACCCGGCGCTCGCCTGCTGAGAGCATCCGCTCATGTAGTATGCGCCCTAACCACTCCGCCATTGGGCCGCCCCCGTATCTGGAATTTTTTCATGACTCGGAATTCAACTCTTGAAATTTTCAATAACTCATTTCACTGTTGTTTTTCAATGTTCACAAATTCATAATGAAGAATTCGAGCTTTAAAAACCTCTAATCATACATATGCAAGTTGTTCAAATTCAACAGGCCAGATTCAGATCCCAAAATATGAGTTAAAAATTCAGATACAACATCCAGGATACCAAGAAGAAACTGTCTCAAATCAAACCTACAACCAGGCAATCAAACTACGTACGCTCTGAATTTGTGAACATTGAACACAGTGAAATGAGTTATTGGAAATTTCAAGAGTTGAATTCAGAGTCAAAATAAATAAATAAATAAAAAAAATATGAATAAATTATCATTATAAATTCAGTGCAAAAAATTCACAGACTTTTAATTTTCAAACTCTGGTCAAACAGATTTGCTTCCACACAATAGACTTAGCAAATATTTAGCTACTAATTGACTGTGCAGCTAACTCCAGTACTAACGGTGCCTAAAACCATTGTGACTCATCTCTACAAAAACAAGGAAACATACAAAGTCCAAGTCAAACAGCTGTTGGGTTTGTGGGATATGTAGCCTATTTCTCTTTTGATGGAGCTAACTTATCAGTTAGCCCTTTCTCCCTGCTGTCTCAGTTTTTAAGCTAGGCTAAACATTTTGTTGATACACATGATAATCTGAATTTATCATCTGATTCTGAAACAGGAGATTCCCCAAAACTGTTTCAGTAAGTCCACTTTTACCTCACCACCAGTTTCTTCATTGTCAATTTCATTTTCAGTGGTAGCACTTGTTAGCATGTGCTGTACCAAAGAAATGCTAACAGATGGCAGGGATACATATTTATTTCTTTCCTGCCTGTTAGAAGTTTCAGATCCTGAAAGCATGACTTTAACCCAGCCCTAAATCTTGACAAGTTTGCCACTGACCCTGAACCTAAATCAGCATCATCACAGTTTTAAATGGTACACTGTGAATGTGTCCGAGAAGAAAGAGTTGAAAGAAGAGAAAGAGATTGTTTCCTTTCTAAACCCAGGGTCCAAACACAAAAGAGCGTAATGAAAAGATGGATAGAGTAATTGTCCTGTTAAGTGATCCGAAAAGACAGGATAGGGAGGGGGCGGAGTGCACGGCGGTGTGTGTATCTGTGTGTGTGACACAGCACACTGAGAGGCCAAGGTTGCTAACAAGAGGAAAACCCCAAGACAAAGCAACGCTCAGTGGGTGCCCCTCACTCTGTCTCCAGCCCCCAGAAGACACACAGAGGCAGAGTTTGGACATCACAGTGGACTTGAAGGACCAGAGGGGTCACAGAGAGAAATCATCACTGCACTCTCTCTTTTTTTTAATGTTCAAGTGATTCCACACTCAGTTGCCTCTTTATTAGGGACACGTGTAAAATCTAATGCAGTCCAATACAACAGCTGTTCATTTAACTACATGTTTTTTGTTTATGTTGTGGTTTGCTTTATACTGAGAACTTTCACAAACACATTTCATTATAATGCAGTTCAGTGCAATACCACTGCTAACTATAACCAGCATAACCCATATGCAAATGTAAAATATGTACATATGTTGGATTTCTATATATGATATATATGTACATATAAAATTAAAACACATATGAAACAATATATTCAAAACCAGTTGGATATAGATATCATTTCTATATATTGACATATATGTCAAGCCCATACAAATATGTATATTTATGTATCTATACTGATATTGTAGACACATGTCAGTATTTGTTGATGATAAACAGTGGGGTCCAAAAGTCTGAGACCCTTTCCGAGAGTGAGAAGTTAGACATGTTTTAAATTAATGAGAAATTAATAAGAAAAACACACATAAGCATATTTGTATCTGTATGTTGTTTTCATAAACTTGTATATATAATTAAATACATATCATTAAAATATATGGTCACAACATGTTAAACTATTTTCAATATATGTACAACTTTTACTATGTGTATTTAATTTATTATAAACCTATATCTTCAGTGGATGTATATATGTTATAATAATATAAGGACATATATGTCTAATATTAGATTTCCGTATAGGAACAAATATGTTGTTGAAGGTTTGCACAAAAGCAGCAGTTACATGCTTCTTAAATCTCCATCCAGTCTAAAGGTAGATGTCCATGTGTTTTGATTATAAAGCAGGTCTAGGTTCTATATTAATACTGTGAAAGTATCAAAGCCTCAGTCCACAGAGAAATGTACACAGTCTGTATTCAGAAACTTCACTCCCACATCAAATCTGTCATATCCTATCCTACACACTGCTGTAATTAACTTCCTGAAGATCTAAGCTTCTTCTAACTGCTGCAAATTTAATTTCACTTTTATGAATTCATTTTTTTATTCTTGTAATGCATTTATACAACCCCATTTCCAAAAAAGTTGGGACACTGTGTAAAATGTAAATAAGAACAGGATGTGATGTGTAAATCTTGTAAACCCATATTTAACTGAAAATAGAACAAAGACAACAACAAATGTTAAAATGCTGAAGTTTTATTATGTATGAAAAATATTTGCTCAATTTGAATTTGATGCCAGAAACACAACTTTTTGGAAACTTACTTGTACTTCTTAATCTTTTATTATCTATTTTGAATGTAAAGCACTTTGAATTGCCTCTGTGTATATGGGTTACAAATAAACTTGCCTTGTCTAACTTCCCAACATGCATTGTGTTAAGGTCAGTACTCCATAGAAATACATCTTTTGTGCTTCATACATGTTTCCAAGGTGTCAGATGGTCTTCTCACTGGTCAGGAGACTGCCAGGTGGATCGGTGCAGCATCAGCAGTAAAGAGATCGTTGTGGTGAAGAGGGAGCTGAGCTGGAAGACAAAGCTCTTGATTTTACTAGCAGTGGTACTACAGAACAATAGTCACTGTAGTAACCACTGCATGTAGCAGAGAGCTGCATGTCTCTCTGTAGAGCTTATAGATGGGCTCTTTGACTGGTATCTTTGCACAGCAGTGACTAGATGTTGCAACTGAGCCCAACCCGGAGGATGGTTGCAAAATGGATCAAGAATGGTTGCAATAATACAATAATACAAAAATACAATAATTATAACTTTTTTTCTCAATAAGCACAACATATGCATTGAGAGACCCTTCCTGGTCTCTCTCTCTCTCTCTCTCTCTTTTCCCCCTCTCTCCTCCCCCCGACCCCTCTCCTCTTAAACCCAACTGGTTGAGGCAGACCCCCCCACCCTGAGCCCGGTTCTGTTGGAGGTTTCTTCCTGTTAAAGGGAGTTTTTCCTCCCCCCTGTCTCCAGGTGCTGCTCTTTGTGGGAACTGTTGGTTTCTCTCTATAATAAACTCAGGTCTGACCTGACCCTGTAAAGTTCCTTGAGATAACGTAGACTATGATTTGGCGCCATACAAATAAAATTGAACTGAATTGGATTGAATTTATCTAATGACACAGAGAACTGACAAATATATTATAAGACCATGACAGGCTAACAAACTAATTCCTCAAAATAACTGTATTCTCGTAGATGTTAACATAAAAGGTTAATGTTGCATCTGTTGAGGTATTGGACAAAATTATTTTGTCTAGTTTAAACTAATAGTGACAGAGATTCTACTGTTTCCATGGAGACCTTTGATTTTACTGCCTGCAATACCTGTTTTCACTTTTGGGAAGCCGGCAACATTGAAGGAGTGAACTGCTGTCTCATCCTGCTGTTGTTTTGATGGGAACCTCACATTGTCAGAGAGTTTAAACTCAATGAGCGACCCGGCACACCGCTGATCATGTGACCTGACACACCGCTGGTCATGTGACCCAGCACACTGCTGATCTGTGGACATGAAACGCCTCCACTATACCTGATCAGAAAGATTGTGTGACATAAAACTGTAGAGCGTCATTAAGCTGCTGAACTGTAGAGGGTCTGACAGATCATAAACTGACCTCAGGTCAGATCTGTGATGTAGAACCAGGTCCTCATGGTTCAGGTGTCTCCAGGTCTGAAACACTCTCCAGGTCATGTTCTTCATTTATCACCATAAACTCGGTTCAGACAGAGTCAGAGGAACCTTTAGTTTTTTCCGGACTTTGGTCACTAAGGTCTTTAGTGCAACACTTTAACTGACTTTAAGTGATTCTTTAAGTATAAGACTAAGATAAGATGAAAACCTTGAATACTTAAGTGGACAAGTTTAAGGAGAAGAAATACAGGTGTTTTGTGCAACTGTTTTTTTAAAGAAACCTTAACTCAGAATTTAAGGAAAATCTCAACTTAAGGTGTTTCGCAGAACTTAAATTAAAATACTAGAAAAGTGTTAAATATTGTTTTATTAAGTCATGTGTTTGTTCCTTTCAGGTTGGTGGACTTCAGCTGGGATGGACATGAAACTCTCCTGGTTGAATAATCAGTCCAACAAGTGAACAACAAGCCAGAGGCACAAACCTACAGACATGTTAAACTTCAGAAGCCAGTTCAATCTTATGTTGCAGAACTGCTCAATGGACATCAGCATGAAACTGTCCTCGACGTTCATTTTCAACATCCGTTCCAAATGAATAATGAACGCTTACAGTTGTTCTAAAACATAAAAGTAGTTGGAGAAACAATGACGTGCATTAAAATAACAGTAAATTATCAGTAATCAAGAGATTATTGTGTAGTTATGTCATTCCATACACAATTATGCAACAGTCCATATGCTCCTTATCCATAATCTTTAAATAAACAACAGGATATCCTTATGGGATTAACACTGAACAGCATATGGTTCATATCCTGCACACACACACACACACACACACACTCTATAACGGCCCCATTTTCCTAAACACTGGTGTAATAGGCAGATGACCAGTTCCTCTTGGCCCACTTACAGAACAATAGGTGGACTAAAGGTCACATACACAAGACTGTGGGAAGAAAGGAGAGGACAGAGAGAGGGCAGAGGATGGAGGGATGGATGGAGGGGGCTGGGAGGTAGAGGACAGACAGAGAAACGGTGGGGGGGGCATGGGAGGGAGGAAGAAATGATGACGATGCTAATACCATTTGTATTTGTCTGACAATAGACAAGGTCTTAATGCTTCAGTGACCCCGTGACCTTTCCTCCAGTAGCACCATCAGACCAAAGTTTCATCTTCACCAACACTTTGATGCAGAACAACCTATCTAGAAACATAGTAGCTGCAGACACCACTGCTCCCCCAGAGCTGAATACATGAAGACTTTCAGATGTGTGTGTGTGTGTGTGTGTGTGTGTGTGTGTGTGTGTGTGTGTGTGTGTGTGTGTGTGTGTGTGTGTGTGTGTTCACCTGGTCCTTATCAAATCTCCCGTTGGTCCACAAACCCTGATCTGTGTGTGGTGTAATTATTCCATTTAGACTACTCAAGACTCAGAGCGTCTGACTACTTGTGTTTTGTGACCATCAGACTCTTTTTAGACACGTCATTGTGTTACTACACCTCAGACCATGACCATAATCCAGATCATGAAAATGTAAAATCAAGGCTCACTTCCTGTTTTCAGTAGGTGGCGCTCTGATTATCACATGATATTAGTGTGCAGATATCTTCAATTTGAGACTGTCATCAAACAAGTTAGGTTTGAGGCAGATTGGACAACGTATATTAGAGTTATAACAACTTCCTGTTTCATGGCATAACATTGAAATTCCGAATGACCAAACATGACATTGATCTGATGTATTCTCCTGGAGGAGTGTGCTACGTTCCACTGCCTCTAAATGGCAAAAATGGCACCAAAATTGCAGACTAACTTCAAAATAACTAATTTCCTGTTGGGTTCAGGTTATAGGGTGCAATAGTGTGTTTTGTAGGTCTTGGCATGTTACATGTGCATGAATTTTGTACATGTCGGTGAATCACAGGGCGAGTGGTGCCTCATTGAATTTATGTAGGAGGCACTATTGAGCCATTTTGCCACAGCCATGTACAAGACAAACAAAACATGTACATTTTCACCAAGCCTGATGCATATGCAAAGTTTCATGAGTTTTTAGGGCCTGCAAACAGAATTGCGCAAATGTTAGCTTTGTAGCAATAATAAAACTGCAGATGCAGTGAGCTAATTTTATATAAATGTAATGCAGTAAACCTGCGTACAGAGTAACATGTTGTCATTATGACACGTTAGGAGCACTGGACCTTCTAGGGGCTACTAGCAGGCCTTCAGACTATTTCTTCTGTTTCTGCCTAAGCAGTAACGGTGTCCTCAAAAACTAAATATCCTTGAATATAAAAAGTAAATTCAATATCTGTCAATATACAGATAATTTGTTCTGATGTGTTTCTGGGTGAGAAAGCTGCCAACTGAGTGTAAGGTGCAGTTTCTCTGACCACATGTACCTTTCATCCTATTTAATTTTGTGTGATGGGTTATGGTGTGGCCTATTTGCACTCTGAATCATTTCTCAGTGATTTCCACACTTTGATGTGTCCGGAAATTGATAAGGCTTGAGCGGCAGAGATGAAAGTAAAGGTGAGAAGGATGCATGTGTGTGTGGGAGGGAGAGTCGGTACAGTCTGTGTCATACAGGGAAACTGTCGGTTTGTGTCCTCTGAACTTATCTAGTTATCAGTGCACTGTGAATAACCTATTCATAAAACTGTTTAACATGAGTCTCAAGAGCTAGTGTGTGTGTGTGTGTGTGTGTGCGTGTGCATGTGTGTGCGTGCGTGCGTGCGTGCATGTGCATGTGTGTGTGTGATAGACAGACTGTCGTTTAGATAACAAACACACTTTAAACCTGCAGGAAGCCCCTATATGGAGTTCCTTTTCATTTGACACTTTCCTTACCAATTGAACAGATCATTACTTATCCACTGTGTTGTCAGTGAACTTATTAAAGACAGGAAACAAATGTTTTAGCCACATACTGTACACATAGTATGTGTACTTACGACACATACTTAAGGTCTGAGTCAATATTGATATCTAACACATGCAGGAAGTTTTAACTGATATACAGCCCTATTAATACTGGTTCTCCAGTTATGAATAGTTGCACACATCAAGTGAAATGTGCCATAACAATACATATTATAAACACAATAAGTAGTGTGTAGCTTGCTAGCAGCCCCTCACAGGTACGATGCTCCTCACACATCCTGATGTCAACATGCTACTCTGCATCCAGGTTAAAGGTGAAATGAATACAACCTCTTTCAAGAAGGTTAACATCGAAACTCACATTAGTCTTGTGGCATTTCTGTTTTGACAGTTTTTCTTCCATACTACTCTGACAGAGAGTGATGTTCTCTGCCCTTTGCCTGTAGACAAATTCTCACCTGGAAGCTGGATGACTTGTTTAGCAGTTCTATGGTAAGGGCTTTGCTTAAGGGCACTTCAGTGACAGCAGAGTGTTTGGGGAGACTGGATGCGTTCAGGAGCATCATGTTTTGTCCATGCTAACTTTTCAAAAACCGTTGACTGTTCAAACCAATTCATTGTTTATACCCAGTGCTCTGTAAGACCATTTACCTACTGGCCTCTGGTCTAGAGCTTGTTCCTGGTGATCTACGTCAAAGACAAAATATCTCCATACATCAGTCATGGTGTGTTTTTTTCCATAAGTTGCAGAGGACCTGCTGCTGTTGTTACTGTTCACTGTGCCTGTCTTCTCAACTGAGAAAATATTTTTCATAAAACAATGAAATTTCAGCATTTTAACATTTGATATATTGTCTTTGTTCTATTTACTATTAACACATCATCACATTCTGTTTTTATTTACATCTTACAGTGTTCCAAATTCTTTGAAAACAAGGTATGTACAACATCTACGGTGCCTTCAGTAGCTACATTACTGTGGAGGAACAAGAACTGTCACATTTCAGAATTCTAGCATCAACCTTTGTCTCCAAACATCTTAAAATGTGTGTAGATCGGTGAAATTAAAACTTTTTTGAGGAAGCATGTCCTCAAACCCCCTAATGAGCTCAGTTTTTGGACCTTGGATGTCACTGTATCAACGTGCTCCTGCTCCTTTCAGTGACATCATCCTGATTCAGGAAGGTGGTCACTACTCCTTGTGATGTGTAAACTGAACCTCACTAACACCTTCCACACACTCAAGTCTCCAACACAACATAACAAACTAGAGCTGTCCCCTGAACACGGCCCTCGGCTGTGGAGCCTCTCTGTGCAGCGGCTAATGAATGCAGCCTGACTGTTCCCCTGTGCAAGCCCCACTCTCCGCTCTTTGTTGTGCTAACACAGACGTGCAGCTCGTGGAGCAGCTGAAGGCAGAGAGGACAGAAAAGAAAGAGACTGTCGAGCCTTCTCCCATCACCACAAAGACAATGATGCCAGCTGATGCCAGCTGCCTGCCTGGCAACCAGCCCGGCTTGTGGCTCGTAATTTGGAGGAGGAGAAGTTTATAGTTGTCCACTGAACCATAGCTGGGTTTGCCTCGCTTCAGAGGAGGCTCATTGCCTGATTAATAATAATGTGTGTGTGTGTGTGTGTGTGTGTGTGTGTGTGTGTGTGTGTGTGTGGTAAATGTTGTAACTCAAGTGTATTCTTGCGTTCTGCTCCTCATCTGACTGAATTAATAAGCGTCTGTGCGATAAAATTAAACTGAATTATATGACGTAAAAAACGTTATTTCAACTTCCTCCAGACATGTTTTAAAATCTGTAAACTCCTCTGCTCTGATTCATATTTAGTTTCATATGTTTTCACATTAAAACTGGTCTGAAGCTCATCTACTCTGATTTCCTGATTGAGAAACCTGGATCAGACCTTGGCCCCACCCACCACCTGCTGGCTCCAGGTGTCCAGGTGAAAGAGCAGAGAGGATGAAGATGTTAGAGGAGGAAACATCAGCCTCAGTTTGAGCCTCAGTCAGACCCAGACTCAGATGAGGATTTTATGTTTATGTTGTTTGTTAGCTTGTAACTGTCAGTGGCTGACACAGTGTTAGTGGTTGTGCTAATGCTAACTCTGGCTGTCTATACTGCCCCCCGTCCCTACAAGTTGACAGGATTGGTTCCTTAGGTTCTATGACGTATGAATCTCTGGCTGTCTGAATCTGTTTTTATGAAACATGTCATTGACTGTCATTATAGAAAAACATCATGTGGACGTTGACCAGGTGAGACACCTGATCTTCATCAGAAGAACAACTTAGTGTGACTCACTATCAAATCTGTTTTTTCCCTGAGAATGTCTGTTTGTGGAGATTTCACTTTAGATGATTTTGTCACAGTTCAGTCAGGCACAGGTGTGTTGAGGTGTAACCTGTGCCAAGCTGAGCTGCTCATATTAGGAAGAACAGGCACAGGAGAGTAAGTAGTACATAAGCTGCTGTTCCAACTGCAAATGGTCCTCCTGTCCTTGGGAATCTGGACTCGGCATGCTCTGCATTGAGAAACAGCTTTGGTCTAAAGAGAGAGTGGTCATGGCACAGGTGCCTTCAGCTCAGAGACGGTCTTCCCTTGAAATTCTCATATGTTGTGACTTAGGTGAATGTAATGCAGTAATTAAGATTTGGGATACAACAGTGTTCACACATGAATTTTCTCTCATGAATTTTCTCTCTGTTCTCTTCCATTGAGAAAAAAAATCTGGTTATTACAGACATGAACAGAGACTTTTGTGAACACGGAGGACAAGCTTGTCACTGGGTTGATAAACAGGGAGGCTGGGTGTCCACTGTGGCAGGTGCTGCCTTTGTCTTTCCACCACAGATCCCATACAGTAGACCCCATGGCCTCATCAACCTCACTCTATGTGTGTGTGTGTGTGTGTGTGTGTCCATGGCTCCATCTATGAATATAAGTCTGTGGCCGTCTGTCCGATGACGTTCCGCCTGTCTCTGTGTAATGATGTACTGCTCATTTGAGTCAGGCCATATGCTGAACTGTGCTGGGTCAGAGCCTCACAGGCAGTGAGCACAGGGGCTGGATTCACTGGAGCCAGTCGGCTCTCAGCTCTGATACAGTCTCTAAAGAATGAGAGTGTGTGGAACCCCAGGTGGGTCAGTGAGCTGCACAGCACAACATATATATACAGTATAAGTCTATTTCTACAGCAACATTCAGATACAAAGTGCTTTACAGAGACATGGAAATATGTTAAAAATACAACGTTAAGATGATATTGAAATAGCATTTATGAGCGAATGAATACAAATATATAAATAAGTCATATCAAGATTTCACAAAATCAGGATAGAAACTTTGGACACCATTGTAAAAGAAGTGTTGCAGTGATAAAAGAGATGTTAGGTGTGTTATTTAGTGGCGAGCTGCAGTGAACAGTGATGTTTCAGCCCTGATTTAACTGAGCTGACACTTTCAGCAGACCTCAGGTGATTGGCAAGCTGGGTCCACAGGTGATTCTGGGAGCACTGAGTAAACCTGTCCCAGATCTCCTGAGGGTCTGGATGCTTCATAATGTACCAGAGACTATTCAGGTCTTCATAGACCAGTGGTAGATTTTAAAATCCGTCCTTTGACTCACAGGAAGTCAGAGCAGTGATTTAAGGTGTGATCAGTGTCAGTGAGGACTGTGGATGAGCTGCAACCGTTTGGTTGACACTGTTTGGTTACAACAGTCCAGCCTGCTGAAAATAAATATCTGAATAAGTTTAGACACAAATCCTTTCATTCTTCTGTTTTTCAGATGGTATTCGACTGATTCTGTCAGTGTTTTTATGTGGCTGTTGAAGCTGAGGTTTTAAACTACACCTGGATTTCTGGTTTGATTTGTAGATTTTAGTATCATGGATATTAATGGATATTAAACATGTTCTGTTTCCATGGCGCCACACGAGTGGCAGCCTGTTACAGCAGCTCCTGCTCATTGTTCAGCTTTTCCCCCTTTTTTTCCCTTTTCTTCTACTTTTAATTGTATTTTTGATCAACGGTCAGCTGCTCTTATTCGTGCACAATGGACACACATAATCTTGCCGTGTTCGTACTGGCCGCTCTACTGTTTTCTTTTTCTCTGTTTACGTCCCTGTCCGGAGACCCCGCCTGTAGCCATGGCTCCATAATTTACACTAGGGAACTCCGTGACACAGCAGTGTTACCCAAGGAGAGACCCGACATTCGACCTGAGGAGGAGGAAGAGATGGGGAAGTCATGCCGGGAGGGAGCGACGTGCCAGGAGGAGACGGTACAAACCAGTTCTCCCCTCCATCATCCTGGGGAACGTAAGATCTCTCCCTAATAAGATGGACGAGCTAACGGCGGCTAATCTGCAACGGCTAGTCTGCTACGGAGCCTGAGGTCTTTTGGGGTGCAGGGGGCACTCCTGAAGACCTTTTACGACTCTGTGGTGGCATCAGCCCTCTGTTATGGTGTGGTCTGCTGGGGCAGCAGCATCTCCACTGCTGACAGGAGGAGACTGAACAGGCTGATCAGGAAGGCCAGCTCTGTCCTGGGATGCCCCTTGGACTCAGTGGAGGTAGTGGGCAACCTGGAGAATGGTGGTGAAGCTATCATCCCTGTTGGAAAACACCTGCAGGACACTCTGACAGCACTGAGCTGCTCCTTCAGTGACAGGCTGCTGCACCCACGGTGAGTGAAGGAGAGATACCGCAAGTATTTCCTTCCAGCTGCTGTCAGACTTTACAACAAACACTGTGCTCAGTAACCACACACACACACACACACACACCAGAAACAGACAACTCACCACTGTAACAACCTCATGCATTAGCTACTGTTGTTGTGAATATGTAATTTTTTGTATCTATATATTTAGCATATTATTATATTGTTGTTATTATTATATTATATATTATATAAAGTTACCACACTTCAACTGAAGCACTTGTCCATCACTAAAAGGAATCAGGAGGGTGAATACTGAACAGACACTTTACACAAGCTTGTTTAGGCTGTGCATGTTGCAATGCTAGAAGCTAAAAGCAAGGAGGTGCAGAAGACCAAGGTCAATAACACAGAGGGCCAGAACTGTGGACATCAAAGAGTTCCGAGTCAGTAACTGAAACTGGAACACCCCTGAAGTCTGATTTCCAACTGAGAAAGTCAAAAGAACTTCACCAACCCTGACCTCAAAATCTAAGATGGCTGCTCTGTGTATCAACAGAAGTGAACGCTGGAATAACACACTGTTTCTTAGCACTTCTGTCCTCTGTGCCTCTGTGTTTGTATGTGTGAAATTCAGCGTAATGTCTTGTTATCAACTGGCACTGTTAACAGTGACTGTTATGTTTAGTGGAAACCTGGATTCAGACTCAGAGACATGGGCTTCAGAAGTTACCAGGACCAACTGTTGTCACTGTAGTTTACTACTAAACAACAGGTGGCATGGCTCCCTGTTCAAAATAAATCATGACAGATAACACATCGTCACATCTTCATTCTTTTATAAACTGCAGCTAAACATCCTCTCATTTTCATTCAAGTGATGTTCTAACATCATAGACTACAGACAGCTGAGAGGAACAGGGAAGATGCTACCTACTCTAATTCTGTGTGTGTGTGTGTGTGTGTGTGTGTGTGTGTGTGTGTGTGTGTGTGTGTGTGTGTGTGTGTCTGTGTGTGTGTCTGGTGGAGGAAAGGGCCTGGGAACAACGTCTGCAGTCCAACACAATGCTGCAGGACATGCTTGATAACACACATTAGTTTTATATGACGTTATTCAGCTGATTATGAAGCAGGCCATGCCACCCGTTGAGGCTCAACAAGCAGCAGCATCCTCTGACGCCAAGCTCCCTTCTCTGGCTCAGAGACACTTCTCCTATTGACGAGGCCACCATCATCATCATCATTATCATCATCATCATGTTCATCATCACTGTCATCTATGTACAAATTGAACTGACCATGCACTTCTTTCTTTGTTGTTTTACTCATATAACCAACATCATCCTCCCCATCAGTATTGTTATACAAATATAAATATTCACAACATCTCCTTAGTCTACGGAAATCATCATCATCATCATCATCCTCATCATGAAAACCTAAAGGAAACATCACTCTTCTGTCACCAATTCCAGTGTTCTCAATCCCACCTACTCATCATCATCATCATCATCATCATCATCATCACCATTATCTACCCAGACAACAGCAGTGTTCAAACAGGTTTAAAGGATCTGTGTTTACAGCAGCAGAGTTCATGTTGGAGTAAACTGTGCTGACCGAGCCCCAGGAACAGAGCAGAGCTGACAGGGGATTCAGGCCTGGTGGCTGCACATCACATGATGCACAGTGACCTGAAAATACTTTTCCACCTCCAAAAAGTATCTAAAAAAAGTCAGCTGTAAAATGACACCAACCGGTCCTCCTCCCTGAACAACCACCCACCCTCTGATACGACCCAGCAGTGTCTCCTGAAATAGTGCCTCTATAGCAGCAGGTGTACCGGACCTTGGTTGTCATGGTCACAATAATAAACACGTGGATGGTACCAAGAGCCGCCATGGTTATTATAATAACATTGTGGCTTGGTTAGAAGATGGTGATTTGGGTTAAAAATTAGTACTTCCTCAACATTAGATGATCTTTGTTGTCATGGTTACAATAATAACAAGGAACGATCATGGATAATAGAAACAACATAAACTGCTACTTTCACATGGGAATCGAACACCGCTCTCCTGTGTCACATTCATCCATCCACCCCAACCTCCTCCTGACGTGGACTTTGTCGCTCTATAAACTACGTCACTGCACTTCATCAACCACTACAACCACTAGATGTTGCCTAGCAACAAAAACTAACTATGGGTCATAGTAACCTGGCCCACAGGTCGTCATAGACGACCTGTGGGCTCTTCAGTCTCCTCATGGTAAATGGTAAATGGACTGCTTATATAGCGCTTTTCTAGTCTTATTGACCACTCAAAGCGCTTTACAACGTGAGCATTCACCCATTCACACACACATACATACAGCACTTACATCTACACATGGAGTGCTTCTAACATTCACACACACTCATACGCTGATGGGACAGCCATCAGAGGTATTTTGGGGTTCAGTGCCTTGCCCAAGGACACTTCGACATGTGGACCGGAAGCCGGGGATCGAACCACCGACCTTCTGATAAGTGGATGACCCGCTTGTGACGTATTACATTTTCTTCTTCTTGTTGTAACAGAGTTGTTTTTTGTGTACTTGTTTAACTACTACTTTTTAGTATTTCTAAAAATCAGTAACATCACCTGACTCAAGTATTTCATATCTCAGGTATTTTACTTTGCTACAGTTAAAGTTGAAATTGTTACTGAGTAAATACAAAAGTCACATGATGACGTTTTGATGAACTGTATGAGAACACTACAAATGAAAGGGTCAAATCAGCAGCCGCAGCAGAGGACAGCTGCTGATTGGATGCACTGCCCGGTGACCATGACAAGTGTCCCAAATCAAACACACCTGCCAGGTTGCATGAGCAACAGGTGCATGCTGGGTGTGGCTAACGCTAAATGCTAAAATACTGATGGTGGGTCCTTCAGCTGTGACTGAGAACTAGCAGAGAAGCTGGACTTAGAGCAGAGTGACGTTCAGCCACGTGTGTGCAACACTGTTCATCATCAACTACTGTGTTGCCTGGCAACGTAGTGTTTTGTCTGTGTTTGTCAGCTGCAGCTGCTGTGGAATTTATGTTGTCTCTGCTTTATATATGTATATATATATATATATATATATATATATATATATGTATATACACACACCATATTTTTTACTCCTCCTCATCCCTGCAATGCAGTAACATTTACTCAAGTACATTTTAACTGATGTACTTGTATTGGAGTACATTTTTACACAAGTAATTTTACTTGTACTTGAATACAATTTTCCCGTATTCTCTCCACCCCTGCCGCTGACATGTTCCTGGCTGGTCAGCGTGTTGGCAGATCACTACGTCACCAAGCTTCCAGCACCACCTGTTTCACAGAGACACTCAGATTAGAACTGACTGATGCTGTGAAAAATGCTGTGGAGGAAGTCGAGATAGAAGATTTGGACAGTGGATAAAAAATAACTATAAAAAACAGCAACAGAAGTGTGAAAAAAGTTCTGGTGTGATGTGTTCGCTACAGTGATAGTGGTGTCAGCGCAACATATGGATAATTTTAGAATTACCTACTTTAACTTTTAAGTTTTAACTTCAGCACACTTCGACTTTCCTTTATCACCTAAATCCATCACACTGAGGACCAGTTTTCTCCCTCTCATTCTCGCTGTTGTATTTTAAAAATCACAAATTATTTTCTTTTGTGAAATGAAAAAATGTCTATTAAAAATCCTTCCAACTGGACTTTATCATGCAGATCTCCAGTCTTTGTGCTGCTCAGCATGTGACAGCACACTCTTTCTGTGTCATTCCTCACCCATATGATGCCTCTACTCATCCTGCTTGAGCACTCTGGTTTTCTCATACCCATCATCTTTCTTTTTTTTTCTCAGCCCATTAAACCATGGCTCAAGCCAAGCTGTGCTGTCTCTTTGTTTCCCCTACGCTTCGATCGATCTGACATGGCCTGGCCTCCAGCCGCATAATGGCCATCAAGATACACAGGAACTCAGCACAAACTGACTGGCTTAAACAATACCATCAGATAAGGACAATACAGGCCAGACAGATTTCAGTGAACAATGGAGTATACTGCAGTGTGTCTGTGTGTGTGTGTGTGTGTGTGTGTGTGTGTGTGTGTGTGTGTGTGTGTGTGTGTGTGTGTGTGTGTGTGTGTGTGTGTGTGGTTACCAGTATGCCCAGCAGGTTGCACAGGGACCCTCCCTTGTCAGTGGTTTGCTAAATTCTCTGTATTGTTTAACCACATCCCATCTCCTAATCACTCTGACAACCACACACACACACACACACACACACACACACACACACACTCTCTGTGGTGAAATATAGGCCAAATGATGCTTTGTTCAGATTGTGGGTATTTGCATTTCACACATCATGGATCTAATAATTGATTTACAGCTGGACGTTAAAGTTAGAGGTTTTGAAAAAGTTTTGAAAAACCTGAAATCTAAAAAAAAAAAAGAGAGACAATATTGGACTTAGTTACCTTTTTATGTGTTTGTAATTCCTGTATCTTGAGTGACGGTTGGATGAAGCCTTCAGGCACCTAGAGTGCTGTAGAGAAAAGTATAGTTAATATCAGGCTGAACATGTCTGATGCTGCAGCTGGCTGTTGATGGATGGATGAATTTAAATGTTGTTGGATATTATACAACATGAACTCTTAGACAGTAAGCCATTTAAAGTTCCATCTTTGTGTTGTCATATCAGAATAATGAGTCATTATTGTGAGGATAGTGTCTATTACCACACCTCAGATTTGTGTAATATCCCTGGATTAGTAATAAAAACAGAAGGCACAAAGGATTGTGCAGGATTATGTCAAAATGGAACATCCTCATCGGCAGACAGCGAGCTCCAGCCTAGCTTCAACTGTTCCTGTGACACTATCTGTGTCTCAGCTTAGCTTTCTCTGAAATGCACATTTCAATATTGAATACATCACATTTAAAGGGCTTCTACAAATTCAGTCCAGACAGTCAAGTAGTTTGTATTGGACGAATCTGAGGAGCACAATTTAAATCCAACATTCAAGTGCCAGTGCAGGAAGAAGGTGGAACGTAAGGCACAGACAGAAAGGAATGAGGTCCCTAACCTCAGGTGTTTGGTGGTTGCCATTTGCAGAAACTATAGAAATATATCACAGTAAAAATAGGTTCAGCACAATTATCCAGTATCACAGTATTGGATAATCCATAGCACTCAGGTTATGACCATGTTGTGTTGGCTTTCAGGTGGTCATTTATCAGTGGCAGTTGTCCATGCGTCTTGTAATGAAAAATTTCATAAACTCACAGATAAAAATTAAACTCACCATTAGTGTTTAGACTTGCTGGACATGTAAGGACAACTTCCTGGTCATAAGTTTAGAAATGTTTGACTTGGCACATCACATGAAGAAGTTGTGATTTGGCGCTATATAAATAAAACTTGATTTGAAGAAGAAGAAGAAGAAGAAGAAGAAGAAGAAGAAGAAGAAGAAGAAGAAGAAGAAGAAGAAGGGTGTAGCTGTATTCAAATCTGAAAAGTATCATGTGTTTTGTGGAGGAGACACACTAACAGAAACTGACTGGGGGGGACATTGTGCCTTCTTTTCTCTAACCTCTAATGGGAGCGGAGCAGTGCTTATCATAATTCATAAAAGCCTTTGTTAAGTTTCTCAAGATTTCTAAGGGTAGCAACAGCAGGATAAGAATTATTCTGAGAGATATTCAGGAGCTGTGTCCCAATTCAGGGGCCACATCCCTTCGGGAGACCATGAAAGCCAAACCAAAATGACACCCTTAATGTTGTTTAACAACCCGGGCAACCTTGGTTTTGGTATAGTTGCAATGTTAGCTGCTGAACTGAGCTGAAACACAATACTGACATTTAACAGTGTGATCCTCAGGATCTCTGTTGGTGGTGTTTGCTTTCATTACAGGCAAGCAGTGAATCTTAGGATAGGTGGAGCCACAAATGATCCACCCATTGGAGCCTTTGTTGACCCTTGGTGTTCAAATACAGCCACCAAAGGATGCCACCCATGAATTGGGACACAGCTAGGGTCATCACTTAATCATCGTTAAAATCTCTGCCATTATTACAGACAGTATTCTTTACTCGGTTTCCGGATTATATATGTGCTGCAGCAGCCCACCCCCTTCCCATCCCCAATGTTCAGTCTCTGTGCTGAACAATTTATGTGGAAGTTAGACGTGTAGAGTCTGTTTTAATCAACAGCCAGAGAAGACACCTTTTCTCCTCCATCGACTTCTTATTTCCAACTACCTTCAATCGGCCACCTGAGCCTGTGCAATTGTCTTGTCCAAATGTCCTTGGACTGTGGGAGGAAGCCAGAGTATCCAAGGGCAAACCACACAGACATAGGGAGATGCAAACTCCAGACAGAAAGGCAACAGCACTACTGCACCACTGTGCTTGTTTCCCTCAGCCTTAAATAAGATCAAGACCACACTGACTGCAAAAGTTTAAAAACCCTGAAACCATAGTATGCAGATCATTATGTTGTTATTTGTCAAGGATCTGAGTTCCATCATTTATCTCACTTGTTATTTCTTTCCCTACATTTTCACTTTTAAAATATATTAGATTTAATGTGAGTCCCCCTTAAAAACTGATTCAAATCCAGCATTCATCCAGCAGAGTTGCTCTCCACTGTATCTCCATTGTATTGGCCCTAAATTTAATTATCTCCTAAGCCCTTCCAATTAAGATTCCTGTGAAGTATTTTCATGATTTCAATTGGCTCTACAATCATTTCAAGTGGTGTCATACTTCATGTGCCAATGTAAGGTCCAACCACTGGTGGATCAGAGAGGACAAGGGATCCCCAATCTCCTGGACCAGTTCTGTTCTTATTCTCATGTCTATTTAAATAGTTTCACTTGTTTTTATTGATGATTTTATATGCAACTTCCTTTATGCTATTGCCTTATACTGTATGCGAGGTTTGGGTTTAAATAATACTTCCTTAAGGTAGAATACCACAAATATCCCTTAGAGGACCTTAGCTCTATTTTCATTAAGCAAAAAAGGAAAGAAAAACCAACGTGATTGTGGGAGTTGAGGCTTTAAACCAGGTTTACTTGACTCGTGCACCTTTACTGCATGGAAAAAAATGTCCACAGGACTCCGGTGTAAAAAGATGAGACAAAAGTGTTTATTCCTTGCTTTCCAAAGTATCTTGTTACAGGAGTAAAATCCAAATCAAGGTTTTCTCAACAGAAAAGGCACTACGGTAAGAAAACTGTGTGGCTCAGTCCTAACCAAGCCCCAACTACCTCTGTCCTCTTAAAGCGACAGTAACAAAAGGTTACAAAGATTCTTTTTAACTTGTCATAAAGTAAACAACATGAATTTAACTAATATTTTTCCTATTTTAATCGACTATTTATTCTATCCAATCATATCAATTATTTATTTACACTCATATGAACTTTACAAACAAACATGTAGGAGCACACAAAACACACTTTGGCTCCCACAGTGATTATTAACATGACAACTTTCATAGAATATATGACCAATTGACTGTGCACACACTTGAAAGGAAGACTATAATGCAAACTATCATTTGTACTGTATGTTGTCCATGATCAAATGACAGGATATAAATGACAGGATATAAAGGCAGGTCTAGATTCTCCACCAACTTTCTATCTGACTTGTCAGATGGCCTGTTACTGTTTCCTAGTGAACATACACACAACTATTTTGTAGCTACTACTAATGAGGTCCTCTAGGTCCTCATGGTTTACACTTTTGATCCCCAGCAGCTATAACAGTGGACTCCATATTAATAATATGTTTGTTACTCTAAATGTTCATTGTACAACTACTTTTTGTACTTGTACAGTGTATAAGTATTACATTATTTAAAATAAACAACACTAGGTACTCAGGAGTTTAAAGTCCCTTAAAGTTATAAACCCCAACATCCCTTGAGTTAAAGAGTAACACTCACCACACCTGAGAACGACTGTAATAACCTGTGAGATAAGAAAAGATTTTTACTTTCAATATCATCTTCTATCACCACCACTGTTCTCTGAGAGTAACAGGCACATCAACACCACCGCACTGGGTTATGTTTCTATATTAACAAAGGATCACTCGACTCTGTGTGGTGTGTGCTGTAGTTTCCATCAGACCAATTAAGCATTTTAGGCTCTTTCAGCCCACAGTTTTGGTTCAGCGTGATCCCTCTCACTGTCATCTCCAGCAGCAGCAGCAGCAGCAGCAGCAGCAGACTGACACAGTTACAGATTAGAGGGTGAACATAGAGCTGAACTGAGCAGCAGAAGAGCCTGATGTTTTCCTCAGAGCTGGTGGAGACTGAAACTGAGCAAAATGCAGAAAGAACAGAGACAAACACCACAAAGAATGAAATGAACACTAATGTTGTTTGTATGAAAAGGCAGCAGTTTGCTAACATGTTCATTTGGTCAGTGAAATCTATGACATAGACATGTGCATGTAGCACATGTGAATATGTAACAAATATAACAAACATACAAAAGGTATGTTTATGAAAGTTCTTCTCTCTCTCATGTTGTAAACTGTCACATCATAAAATGTGACACAGCTGTGTTTGCATCACAATTCATCTCAATTAAACATGATAAAAGTGAAATGAGGTCAAGATGAAGTGGATTTATCCACTGTCTCCCACATAAACAGCCTGTGTGTGTAGAGGTGTGTGTGGTTATTCTGCTGCCTTCAGGTGCTGCAGGGATTTAATGAACTCAAGCAGAAACTTTCAGACTGTGTAAAGCAGCTGTTTTAATTCATGGATAAATACAGATTGATTTACCAGTGATCCTGTTTAAACACATTAAAAAAACATATTATATAGGACTTGAAATGAAAAAGAAACTGCACTACATGTTTTTTTTATTTTTTTTAATCTTTTTATTACCTATTGGCTCTGTTTCCTGTTTCTAGATGTGATGTGTTGGTGACTGTCTGTGCCTCTGGACTCGTACATGGACACACAGGAAGAGGAGACATGCAGACAAGTGAAGCACCTGCTGCTCTGTGTGCACCATGTGGACATCTGGTCCATTCACTAAACCAGGACAGCTTACTGAGATCTGTCCTGTGCTATTTGCCCATCTGCTTTTTTTTGGATCATGCTTGGTAACACTGCATCCATCCGACTGTACATTTGATGTCCATTTTAAAGACAGTGAATGTTTCACTTATAAGAATGAGCTGATTTTGTTTTCCTTTATTTTACCAGGAAGTGCCATTGAGATTAATAAAATCTCTTTTACAAGAGAGATCTGGCCAAGACAGCAGTAACACAAACACACCACACAAATATAGCGTAAAACATGAAATACCACATAAATTACATTCCAGCAATTTGTGCACAATGTTCTCTCAAGAAAAACACGTACATGTCTCATTTACCACTTTCTTTATACTGTTTTTTTCAGATCTTTCTACAGATCATTGCATGTCCAAGGTGCATAATAAAAATGCTGTTTTTCCCAGGTCTGTGTAAACTCGTGGATCATTAAACAGCATCAATGTAGAGGAGCATAGCTGAGAGCTGCCTGAGCTGAGGCAGAGGAGGGAACAGAGGTCAGATGGAAGTTTACTCGGTATTGCTTTGTAGATAAAAATATACCAGTGCCACTGTGTATGAGTGGTCAATGATGTCCAGCCCAACAATTCATAAAGAGTGCAATGGTGAGTAAGACACTTTGCATTAGTGATAAAACGTACTGATGCATTGTAAACTGAGTCAAGGCTCCATAACACTGAGGAGACTGCATGCAGATACAACATCACCATATCCCCAGATGTTTGTGCCAGGGCCCCCTTTCCGACACGAGACCCAAGTTTTTTACATTCCCTGATGAGGAACCAGGGGATGAGGGGAAGTAACAAAATACAAGGTTTCCCAGAAAAGAAAAACAGATCAGGAAGGAGAACAAGGAATTTTATTAAACTGAAAAACAAACTGAATCACCACGAAATGTAACAGAGCTCCAGTCTCCAATAAACTAAACAACCAGGTTTTCACAACAGAACACTCAACAAAGGGCAAAGAACAAAAGAAAACACAGGTAAGTCAAATATCGTAGCACCTTCCTTCCAAAGCGAAGAGTCAAACAGCACACAGCATTCACACTACCAAACACCAGCCCACTGGCACCAACTGGACCCCCTCTCTCCACTCTTATACCTCCTGCTAATGGTGATGTGGAGCAGCTGAGCTCCGTTAACCTACTCCACTGGAGGAGAGGTGACACCTGGAGCAGGAGACGGAGAAGAACACCAAGGCACAAGGGCTGTAACAAATGGATTTACCATCAGTGAACATGTGAAAATGTTCAAATCATGAAGAAACTGTATATGAGCCTTTGAAAAGCCCATGAACTTTGTTTTATGAACATTTAATACAAATTTTAAACTCTGCAGAGCAGTTAGTAATAACCCTAATGCAGTCTAAAGCTCTTTTACTGCTTTGGAGGGATCATGTGTATAAATGACAGTGTCATCACCATCTATGATTCGGGCTGAGTGGCTGCACCTGTGTCTGGTGTCTGGTTCTCTTCACTGTGGATCAGTTCTCATACTGTTTGTCTGGACCTTAAAGACCTCCATCCTTGCAGGACCAAACCTCCCCTCCCCCTCAGTTCAGTCCTGAGCACTGAAGAGTGTGAGCAGAGTCATGTCTCACTGCTGTCACAGCTTTATGTGTACAGACAGTGTGAAGGAGCTCTGTCACACACAGCAGGTGTGTGTCCTTCATTCCTGACATGAAGAGGATCCTTCTGTTGACCATCAGGGTTAATGTAGTGCAAGACACATTCACGTGTCCTGGAGCACATTAGAAATTCTTTCTCTCTAAGACTTAATAATGTTGCATTTTTTTAATGTAATAAAACTCAGTGATGTAGACTGAGGAGAATTTTAAAATGTCTTGAAGACCTTTCATTGAGCTCTGTGACCTCCTCATGTTGTGGCCACCAGCTTCAGGAGGAAGTCTGTGGATGACAGATGATTAGTGAGGATCCAGTCTGAGTCTCAGTGCAGAGCAGATAATCAGATGTTTGGAAGTGTTTCAATAAACCTTTTTACACCAAAATTAGTGAATATTTCTTTAACGCAGGTAAACTAAAAAAGGTGACTATCTCCTTTTACACTGCCAACTGAGTTGACTAAAGCCCCTTTTCCACTGGACAGAAAACACACTAAAACCCGCTAATATCTGGCTTTTGTCAGCAATTGAAAAAGATCTGGATTCAAACCCAGGTCAAATGACTCTGCAGCAGTCACAGATATTTATTGGCTCCAGCTCCAATCAACAGTGATGTAAACACAACACCCAAGTGAACGTGCAAATTTTCGCCCGTTTTCATCCTTCAGAGCACACAATCACTGTAAACACACCTGTCACCTGTCCAACACGGTGCTGTTACACCAGCAACACTGCAGCTACACAAACAGAGTGAGCTGCAGCCCTGAAATAAGTTTTAAAAACTAAGTTATCAGTTTACTGATTGAAGTGACTCACACGGAGGCTCCAACACTGACAGGAGCAACATCCTGAGGATGAGAGGCTGCACAGCAGGTACCAGCTCACTCTCTCTCCCCTGTGTCTGTGATGACATCGCTCAACAGTGATCCACTTTTTTAGCGGGTTTACCTGCATTAAAAAGAACCTGCTTATACCCACTAAATTTGGTGTAAAAGGAGTATAAGACACATCCAGCTGCAGGGAGCAATGTCACTACATGCAGTTACAGAGCATGCACACACACACACACACACACACACACACACACACACACACAGATACACAAACACACAGAGGCAGGGGAGAAACACTGAGCTGTTAGCTGTCGTGCTGACTGATAAAGTAGATCCATCGTGTCTCATCCCAGGGTTACTGCTCCAGTCAGTGTCAGAGCCTCCGTGTGAGATGTTTTGATTCGTGATTATGTGTTTTTGAAACTTATTTCAGGGCTGCAGTTCACTTTGTCCGCACTGTGTAGCTATATAAGTGTAATTTTTATATCACTGTCAAACAGGTAAATTCAACATCTGGTATAAATGTTTCACAAAAAATTTCAACTCAAAGTCCATTTAATAGCTTTCAACTGCATCTCCTGGTCATCCTTGGCAGATTGACTTTGCTCAGTTGGTCATTTTATAGTAAGTGGTGTTGTAAAATGAAAACCCAGCATACAGTTCCTCCACCATGAGCCTCAGACCAGCTTCAGGGCTCCCTGTTCTGTAGTAGAATCTCAATGTATGTGAAACTCTACTGGATGGATGAAGACCATTCCTCCCTCATCTTTTGTTAAGATGATGGTGGTGGAGAGCACTGTCTAACACGTCACTCCAAAATCTCCCACAGGCGTTCAGCTGAGATCTGTGAGGGTCATAGCACATGATTCACACCATCACCATCAAACCATTCACTGATCCCTGTGGTGTGTATGGAAGCATCGTCATTCAGTATGTTTGTGTTAATCCGGGCTTGACATGTTTTAAACTCTGCTAAGATTAATATTTTGTTTAACATGGTTTTCCTACATAAAAAGTGAAAACAAATCCAAAAAATGGGGCTAAAGCACATCTACTCTGACTCACATGGAAATATCAAAATTACCTGTGAGTCAATTTGGACAATTTAAACCATTACTGTTACAGAACATTACTGAATATACTGCGTGTGTGAAAAGATAATTATTTTTAACTTAGGTCTTAGCTTTGCAATTTGTCATTATTTCTATTGGCTATTATAACATTATACTTGTAAGGGATAAAACCCAACAAGTTGCACACTCTGCAATTATAAAGGATGACTGCAAAGCATCTGCACAGGTGTACAGGAGTGTTCATGTGCAATCCACGTTCACTTCCTGAAGAGTGCAGCAGGTAATTATTGTGCGGCACCAGAACTGTGATCTTTACTACTGTGATTAAATTCTGTCTCAATGTATCATGAATAATAAAGCAACTGGTCCCTAAGGTTTTCTCATTTAAAAGTAGCTGCAGTCAGTTAAAGTTATCAACACAGATAGTGAAATGTGTTGAAACAACGCAACGGAGAAGACAGGGTGGTGAGGAAATCTGAGACAACATAATTCAGCCAATCACACAACCCCATTTGTCATGTATGGTTGGAGTATACAGGGAGTGAACTCACTGCCCACACTGAGCATATCACATTATAGTCAAGCTGTAATCAAACTGTGTAGCCCCATAGGTGTGGTCAGTTGGCAGGTGCAGCACATTTTTTGGGGAAAGGAACAGCGGTGAGGGAGGAGAGGGAACATTAGAAGAATTTGGGGATAAAAACAGAGGTGAGAGAAAGAGAGGGAGAGAAAAGAGCCACAGCTCCAGGCAGCTGGTGTAATTACAGAGCGGCGAGCACACAGAGAGAAGAAAGGGGTAGAAAAAACAAAAAGTTGTAGAAGTTGTAGTGCAGATCTCCACCTCTTCCCTGCCTCTTTTCAGCCCTCAGCACCTGTCTGCCAGCTGGACAGGCTTCACCTGAAAGTTTCCCACTTCACCTGGACAAGTTTGCTTTGTCCCATCATTTTATTTTGACGATGGCAGCCACCGTTCAGAGGCCTTCCTCTATTACAGAAACCTCCTAACTTGCAGATCCTGTTTAATCTATTAATCATTGTAATCAGGTTTAGGATCTGATTGGGAAAAAGCCATTACAGATGAATAATTCCTGAGTCAATGTTCCATCATACCTGAAGACAGGTGAAGTGTTTTAAACATCCCAACTTCCCAGAATCTTAAATAAACTCTCTTAAGTTTAGGAAAACTGGAGGAAAAACTTTAGGAACTGATCATTTGAACTTTTGGGGTCTATCTGTGAATGTGCCAGTTTCCTGAGATAAGTCACATCACGCAGAATATTAAAGTCAGTCAAGAATAAAATGAACGTGACAGCACCAGATGGCGCTGCAGCAGAGAAGAATCCCAATTCCTACAATTCAGTAACTTTGAATTGTAGGCCCATGTCGAACAACACACACACCAGACTTCATAGAAATCTTTTTAAATTTATTTGTAAATGATTCAGATTTGCCCTAAAATTGAACGGAATCTTTCGTGGCCTATGATCGATCCCTTCACCAAGTTCGGCTCAGATGGTCGAGTACTTTCTGTGTAATCCGGCTGACAAACACGGCGAAAACGGGGGCGATGAAGTACAGCAGCGGTTCTGGACTTTACTCTTTTGATTAAGTAAAAATCCATTTGAAGTTACAGCCTTTGTCCAGGTAACAACAGATGTTGACACAAATCATATACAGTAGGTCAAATTCCGTTACAGCGCGGTTACTTTATTCCACCAATAGATGTCAGCACTACGCCACTGTAACACCACACTCCCGGACAGGGATGTGAAATGCTTTAAATATATTTTATCTCCTTCACTATTATATAGAGCGGCTCGTTGGTCTAGGGGTATGATTCTCGCTTTGGGTGCGAGAGGTCCCGGGTTCAAATCCCGGACGAGCCCCAAATTATTTTCTGTCCCTTCACTCAGGCCAGCTTGTTTTCAGATGTAGTGCTGTCTGAGATTATCTTCACATTTACACTGTGTAAATCCACTTTCTCACAGGGTTTTCTAGCATTTGTATTTTTATTGCCTTATTTCATGGTTGCATAATGCATTATGTCATAACAGCTACTCTGCATTTAACCTACAGATCTGCTGCTGTACATCTCCTGCTACAGATCATGTTGACATGTTATAGCAGGAAAAGCACAGGTGTAATCTTTAAAATTAATTACAGCCAGATAACATTCAGGTGCTGGTTTACAGTCATGGTTTACCATCATTGTGTTATTAGTTCCACCTGTTCAGCCTACAGTGACAGGTCAACGGGTCTGCTGTGATACCTACTGCTGCTGTTACTCACCATGGATTTACAGTTCAAATACAACCTCTCCTGGATCTCTCTCAGTGATAACACAGACATTCCTTAAAATAGAACCTTTATTATATAAAAATGCTTTTGATACAAAAATTGTCACAAGTGTAAATTACACAAAGCATTTTTAGCTGAGACAACAAATACAGGGTTTTAAGGAGTTTTACTGAGACAGTGGTTTGGGGTGGGGTGGGGGGTTCAGCCCTTCATAAAAAAGGAGCTGCTCCCACTGACACAGACAGATGCTACATCAGCTCTGATCCATCCGCAAATCAGCTGTAACGCCACCTGACAGGAGATGGATTCATCAGGCAACAGCAACGAGTTTCCCACCTCCAAATTGCTGGTATCGTTTTCCATCAGGAAACCACACAATGGCGACACTGACTGCTGTCAGAGACACACTCATTGATTCATGGCTACATTCACCTCCGCTCTGTGCTCGGAGGACTGGGACTGGATCAGATGTTTGCTGGCACTGTTGTGTAAAAATGTTCCAGTAAGCACACACAGTACTTGGAATAGAAAGATGGCAGAAGGGCCAGGTTACAGGAAGCTTTCCTGTGTTCTCCTTTGTCCAAACGTGATTCAAGAAGATGACGCACAGTCTGTTGAAGAACTCTCTCTGACCCCGAAACTGTTTTCCAACTTTTGTGAGCATGACCTAAGGTTGATTTATCCAGTACAAACTCCACAGCCCAGAGAAGCCGGAATGTGGAAGGAGAATGCTTTGTTCTCCTTCTTCTTCAAAAACACTTGTTTATTTCCTGTGAAGTCATAATAAAATGCTCTTTTCTTTCTGTAAGTGCATACATGTATAATGTCTTCCCACTTTTAGTTACTAGGTCATGTGTTGATGTCCTGAATGTCCAAAGCCTGAGGAGAATGACTGACAAGCTTTTATCTGTGCAGGCCTCAGAGGTGGGAAAACCACTGCACCACCACACATACTGGATTAAAGCCCTACAGCCTCAACAGCTCCCCTGGAGGTCACAGTGTTCAGTACACCCCACAATACAAAAGGTTTGGGCAGAAGGAGCAACGTGCTGGTGAGTTTGATCTTCTTAAAGCCTGAATGGTGGTGGGACTCAAAGTATGTCCCGAGATTAACGAACATAAAACCACTTGGCGTCAGATAAATAATCCTGCTGTTACACACGGTCTCTACAGTCATCATCCTACATGTGTAACTCCGTCTGGACTTGTACTTCAAACACAGATTTGGGAAGAGGGGGGGGGTCACAGATTTAACTGATGCCACCTGGTGAGTGACTGAGTGTGGGAGGCTGGTATAAAGAGGAATGGAACAGCACTGACACTGGCACTGACTTGACGTATCACGTTACTATGACAACGCCAAAACATGTTGAGAACAACTGTGAGTGTGGCACTTTTGATTTTGCATTTTCATTCCCTCCCTTCACCTCCTGTTTGTAAACAAAAGGTAATGTTGGATAAGAGCTGATGAAAGCAGATTTGTATTTATTTGTATATCATCCTATCATCATAAGAGGAATAACTAGATACAGTTCAGGTTGTGAATCTCCACTGAGCTCTGTGTGTGGAGATGTAACCATCTGTCTTCTTGTGACATTGACATTTGGCTTCGCTCTGTTCATGCTTCTTCAATAACTTCAATAGCTTTTTCTGTTTTCTGGCAGTTGTTTACATCTTTTTTTTATGCATTTAACATTACAACACTGTGAACTATGGGTAATTCCATGAGGAAGAATCTGCAGAAATGCCGACTTACAGAAAGTGTGCATGAAGGGCTCAAAATGTCTGAGAGAGCCCTCATGGAACCGATGGTCTTACAGATCTCATGGACCAGGACTGCGGCTCAAAGTCTGTGAGTGTGTGAGGGGGAACGCTGGTGATTGGTTGGAGTTCAGTTCCTCTTTAAAATCAAGTTATCATTCAAGTCGCCTCTTGGTCGTCCATTAGATTCTGAGAGTATGTGAAGAGCAAGTTCTGTGGATCAGAAAAATCATCGGGGTTCAAGCTCAGGGGACCGGGACTATCCAGGAAATGTCATAGGAATCTGACCAATCACATCACAGGTCAGGAAAAGTATCCGTGGCGAGTCAGACCTCTGACTGTGTTTTTCAGCTGAAAGTTTTCTGCAGGACCTTTTCTGTGAGAGAGCATCCAGAGCTACACAACACAGTGGGCCTCAAACCACTTGACAGAATCTAAACATCCTTTCTCGCTCACTTCACACAGTGATGGGCCAGGTGTGTGCAGGTGTGAGAGGGCAGGGTTTGTCTTGTCTTGTACATGTCATTGAGTTAAAAACTACAAAAACACACTGAGGACAGAGTTCCTGAATCGCACTGAAACCTTCAGAGTAAAACTCTGTCACGTTTCTATTTCCATTAAAGACTCCTTCAAACCAAACATGGCGACCAACATCAACATACACAATGATCTACACACAAATACAAATAACAGAAGTCGCTATAAGAATAATTTGTTATTAACTGTAAAATAGCTTCATGATCTACTGTCAGTATGAGAGTGGTAATTTTGGGCGTCATAGTAACTGGTATAGTATGTACACAATAGCAGCAAACACACTTTTGGTAAACGGGATGATGAGAATAAAGGAAAGGTTCAGATTCACAATGAAAAGCCTCAGTCACGGACTTCATTACACATATGTACAATAGCTTTACATGTTGATTTTCATTTGGTATGTTGTCGTTGTGGTGATGTCACATCTCTGCTGTCTGCTCAACTACAAAGAATTCCCAATCTGAAGTGTGAGGGACACAATTTCAAAATAAAAGTACAAAAGATTTCACACTTTCCACTCATCCATTCACAACTCCACACATCCATCCAGTCATCAGCTATGGGTTTATCTAATTTCCTACACTAATGACAAACATCATTCATCCATCACACACACATGCACTCGTCTGTGTGTCCCGTGTTTCCTGTGGAGCGGTGGATCAGCCAGCGAGAATAAAATAGTAAAATAATTCCTCTCTGATCTATTTGTGTTCATATTATTTTAACACTATTTACAGTCCTGCCACCGCTCTGCCAACAAGGACACTGTGAGGAAGGAGGAGACAAATGGCAGGAAGCTAGGAGGCGGAGGGAGGGGTCATGCCTTCCATGCCTTGGCTTCAATTTAAATGAAGAACTTGAGGCGCTGTGGTGACTCTCAGTCAGACTTGGTGATGTGGCCCAGCAGAGGAGGTTTCCTTCTTCAGGTGGAATGAAAAGTAAAGAGGGAGCTGCTGGCTGTGCTCGCTCATCATCTCCCTCTCATGTCCTGCAGAGAGGCAGGAGGGGCCGGGAGCCTTCAGCCTGCCGCGACTGAGCCAATATTAGAGCAGGATGCAACAACTGATAAGGGGTTGATGGTCACCCTGAGGGCTCCAGGGTGACTGGAATGATGAAATGAGTGATGTGGGACACAGGCACTTGAGCCTGACCGACTGATATGAAGCAGCAGGTGTGAGCCGGTCAGGGCTGGAAGTTGGCACATGAGTTCTTTCCCTGGTAGAGTGGGCCAGACGAGGCCCGTACTGGGTGAGGCAAGCGCACTTTGTCCTCTCCTTCCTCACGGGGCTCCTGGGCTGTTGGAGTGTCACGAGGAGTCGGTGCAGGGTGAGGGAGGAGGGGGGCACAGGTGGAAGTAGGAGCGCTCTGTGGAAGGGGAGGGAGGGCAGCTCTCCTCAGCCGAGAGGTACTGGGAGCGGGGAGTTGGGGGTGGAGGGTAGGGGTCTGAGTCCGAGTTAAGGTCCATATAATACTTATTGTGTTTGCCATGGCCGCCATGGCCTGTGGCCTTCCAGCGGCTCGCTGATGACGCCAGTCCGGCCGGCAGGTGGTGGGGGGTGTAGTCGCTGTCGCAGACATCGGTGCTGCAGGGCGTGGTGGGCGGGGCAGCTCCACGGACAGGGTGGTAGGGTCTGACGGGGAGAACACAGAGGTAATTTAGTTCAGGTTCACTTCTCTCACCTGTAATCTTTATTTATAAGAGCTGTCTTGTTGTCCATCTTTATTAACGTCATTAGGTCAGACGTATAAACCTGACATCACTGCTGGCTCTTCCAACATCATTTGGTGCAAACAAGCAGTGTTGCCAGCTTAGCCTTCATCTGTGGCTCCATTAACCAACTGAGCATTTCACTGACCTTAATTTCCTCAAAAATGGTGGCTGTGACTCAGGAGGTAGAGCAGGTCGTCCACTAATCAGAAGGTTGATGGTTTGATCACTGACTCTTCCAGTCTGCATGTCGAAATGTGTGTGTGTGTGTGTGATAGAGTTGCACTGTATGAATGTGTGTGTGAATGGGTGAATGTGACTCGTAGTGTGAAGCATAGCGTGACTGGTTGTTAAGACTAGAGAAGTCGTTTACCTACTGGTCTCCTACCTGGAGACAGATGTGGTGACTTTTAACCCTCTGTACCAGAGAGCAGTCGGTTAGAGCAGCAGCTGGGATGGAGCCAGATGAACTTATTCACATTTTTACTTGTGAGTGAACTGAACTTCCTTGTTTTGAGTTCTGTTTATTGGATAGAGGGAAAATCGAAGTGGAATATCTGTGTGACCTTATGAACTGGACTGAGTCGTGAAGAACTTTGTCGTCACATAATCATTTACAAATTAACTGATGGTGTGGATGAGTTATGTTGCATGTGTTTATATGACATTCAGTCATTGCCAACTTCTGATTGGAGCAGAAGGTAACATGAATTTGTATGTTAAACCCTTTAAGATACAGTTTTCTCTACTTGTGACATAAATGTAAATCATCTCATACCCCACTGTCACTCAGCGTCATATATTCTGTATCCACTTGTTACATTTGATCCTTTTCATCAAATGGAAATATTCTTCAGATTTCTGCATGTTTTTAGACACATTTCCACAAAGTTCAGTCTGAAGTTTTGGGGTCTTTGTAAAATTTGGGATTTGCACGAGAACATAAAATAAAACTGAAAGAGCTGCAGCCTTGCTGGTGAGAGCCTGTGTGTTACCTGTAAGACCTGGTGGTGGATGGACTGTTGGAGGAGTAGAAGATCTCTGTGTTGTAGAGCGAGCGGTCAGTGGCCGGGGACGGAGGAGGGTTCAGGATCTACAGACAGAACACCTGGGTGTTACATGACTGTGGAGACACACAACAGCACAGATGTGTGTGTGTGTGTGTGTGTGTGTGTGTGTGTGTGTGTGTGTGTGTGTGTGTGTGTGGGGGGGGGGGGGACCTGAGGGTAGAAGGCTCCCTTGGTGGATGAGGAGCTGCTGGATGAGGCTCCGGTCACATGGTTCCTGTCGTACAGAGGAGCTCCGCTGCTGCTGCTACCCATCAGGCTGACGGAGCTCATGATGGACTTCCCACAGGAAATACCTGCACACGGACACACACACTGTACTGACACCACAACACGAGTACTGCTATAAGTCCAGCGCCACGGCTGCACCACGTCTGCTCTTACCTTGGAAGGTGCCGTGCTGGGAGCTGCTGGGGGCAATGAAGTTGAGGGGCACATGGGGCGTCCCACTGATGTACTCATGAGGAAAGGACCCACTGGGGCCCTTGTAGCGCCGACACACCACACGCTGACACACGAAATAGGCTCCCCCGATCACAAAGACGAGCAGGATGATGGCGATGACAGGGCCGATGGTGTTGGGCCCAGTGTTGGGGATCCCACTGGAGGGAGGAGACACGTACTCTGCACACGGAAGAGACACAGAGACGCAGGGTCACGTGGAGGAGAAGCAGAAGAAGAGAAGAAGAAGGAGAAGAGCGCGTCAGCATCTTTACCACAGGCAAGCTCGTCTGAGCCGTCGGGACAGTCAGAGTAGTTGTCACACTGTTGTTTCTTTGTGATGCACTGGTTGTCGCCACAGCGGAACTGGTTGGGAGGACAGATCGCTGCAGAGGAGGAAACAGATCCAGTTAATGACTCCATCAAAGAGCAGAAGTAGAAGCAGACAAGTAGAAAAGCCTCAGCTTTATATTATTGGATTATTTTTACTGATGAATTAACATGTAAGCAGCATTTCAGTGTGTTGTGTTGTACATGTTGATCTCAGGTCTCCACAGTCTTAGAAACTATTAACTACAGCAGTCAGATGAGAGTGTGGAGTAGCTGTGTGTTTAATGCACTCGTTGTTCAATGCTTGAAGTTAAAATCATTGAACAACAAGTGTGTCACTGCAGGAGTGTGTGCAGCACGTGTGTTGTCAAACTGATGAAGATGCTCTCTGAATTTGTCTTTTCTTAAGTTGCAGCGCTCAGGGCCACAGGAAAACACAGCTGTCACTATAACATGAACAATTAATAACACTGATAATTAATAACATTAATAATTAATATTAATAACGGCTCCTTCTTTGACCCTGAGCCTGAAGCAGCTGAATGTGATTTACTCATCTGATTTACAGCTACTGAGGCTACATGAAACTAAACATTGTACATCTTATGAAATAGCTGCTTTTGTATTAATTAGCAGAGATGAATCAAAAGTAGATCTGACATTAGTGCATTACATTTTATTTTGTGTCTCAGACACATCGAACAGTGGTTCATTTTATTTTCCTGCTCTGACCTTGGTCTGATTTCTTCTCATAATTTCTTCATTAAACTGTGTTATTCATGATTCTGTGGGGGGCGTGGTCAATCTGTGTCCAAGTGCAAACCTACTCTCACAGTCGTGCTCATCAGAGTTATCGGCACAGTCGGGTTCGCCGTTGCAGCGCCTCTGAGCGTCAATGCAGCCTCCTTTATCACACTGGAACTGGAAGGCTGAGCAGACGGGGCAGTTCTCCTCGTCGCTGCCATCCTCACACTCAGAGAAGCCGTCGCAGCGCCACGCCATCGGGATACAGTCGATCTCCCCCGTGGAGCAGGTGAACTGCTCTGTGGAGCAGGTGGGAGGCTCTGAAAGAGGAAGAGGAGGCAGCATGTTCACAGCAGAGTGGAGACCAGAACAAGGAAGGAGGGGCAGTGAGACGTGTAGCATCACAGGAGTGGCATAAATGAAAGGACTGAACACTGAGATGAGAGCCTTGAGCCTGTGAGGACCAGTCAGACCAAATCCACCTGGCCTGGTGCTGTGGTGCTGTGTTAGTTTGTTGTTCACCTCCACAGCGCAGAAGGTCCTGCAGTAACACCAGGTGCATGGGACAGGAGCAGCGCGGCGTACCGTCACCCTTAGCAATGCAGATATGAGAACAGCCGCCGTTGTCACGGGAACAAGGGTGGGATGCTGGAGAGAGGGAACAGTCATTACTAAAAACGCACATACTTTCCTGAAAAACTACCAATGAAACCTCATGGAGTCATCCTTTCAGTCATCCTGCTGCTCTGAGTGTGTGTGAGGTCCATACCGAACTCCTGTGGGTCCATCTCTTCCACGGCGTGGATGGAGGTCAGGTAGGATATCCGTCCCTGAATGCGTGTGCGTCCGTCCCCGGTCAGTTTGTCAACCCTCTCTATCATCTGCTGCTGCCGGTCGATCCAGTACAGGTGGTCTCCCAGGACCGTCAGCCCCATTGGCTGGAGGATGTTAGAATCCTGGAGGACAATGCGATTGGCTCCTGGAGGAACAATGTAATAAGAGCATTCTGAATACAGGCTGTGTGCATTTCTCTGTGGACTGATGCTCTGATACTTTCACTTTCACCTGATTTGGATGTAAATACCTTCAAATTAAAGCTGAAAGTCTGCAGTTAAAGCACATCTTGTTCGTTTCATTTCAAATCCATTGTGGTGGTGTTTAGAGCCAAAAAGATGAGAATTGTGTCGATGTCCCAATATTTATGGACCTGACTGTATATACCTAAAACTATGCAGAATGAATATACTGTTCACCACGTCATCATCATCATCATCATCATCATTATAGAAGTTGTGATGTGGATTGAACAAATTCAGCTAAAAGCAGCCGATGGACTCCTCAGACTTAATGACTGTTACTGGGACATTCACGTCTGTGTGAGCTGCTGAGGCTGCGGTTGGATGAGCCAAAGTAAATAAACACAGACGCTTTGTTTGGCATCAGCAGTGTCAGTGAGATATTCTTTTTTAACCTATACACTCTGTCCTTATCAGTCTCATCACCATGAGCTGATATTCATGTGAATGTGACAAACGGCTGTTTGGAGTCGGCTCGACCCTTCTGACCAAAAAAAGGCATAACAGTATCTGTCTGTGTTTGTTGGTCTCAGTTCAACAAATAACATCAGTGTGTCTGAAATGGCTTCAGTAAATGTCTGTTTTTGGTCACATTTTCATTGTGGCTGCATGTGGCTATAAATACAATGACAAGACAGCAGACAGACACTGCCCATCACAGCTACTGTGAGCATCAGTCCCAGAGTCCAGCATTCATTCTCAAATGACTCATCATGGAGGATGATGAGGTGTAAGCCCTCAGAGCAACATCACATCCACCTCAGTATGAGCAGGATCATGTGGCAGCAGCCTTAACACAACTTTAACATTAACTTGAACAATGTCTTCATGTACCACTGACATGACAGGAGAACACCATCAATGGCTGCCGAGCAGAAGAGGGATGTTTCCCATCACTGCTAAACATCCAGAAACAGCCAACACCAACACTTTGGTCTCTGAAGACCCAAGAGCTGAACCCTGAAGACCGCCCCCTCAGTCAGCTGATGGTGGAGCTAACCAGCCAGGCTCCCATCAGCTCCGCTTCAACACAACACAGTAACACTAACTATGAATCAGTCAGCAGATCTACTGTGTATGTACAACAGTGGAAACATGAAACCAGACTGACCCTGCACACAGAGTATAAATCAGCTGAGTGTCTCCACGGTGTCACCCACAGATCCTGACCAAACACAGGCTCAGTGACCAACAGGAAGTCACACACACACATGGCTGCAGAGAGGAGCCAGTGTGTAGTCACTGTTCAGACAGGTGACCAGTGAGAGACCTCCACTACAGAGAAACAGCCAAGAGGATACCAAACCTCCAGATGTTAACCTCAGTGTGAATAGTAAAATATTTTCAGTTCATGATGAAACTGTGTTAGTACTAATCAGACTGTGGCTGATGATGTCAGGTCTGATCAGACCTTATCAGGTCATTCAAAAATTTTAATGATACCTTTACAACACCAATTTTATCAAATCCATTTTAACTGAGAAAATTTATAATAAACATTACAGAACAAATTTGAGTTTAAATTTAGTTTTATCTTTAAGCTTGGTCTCTTTACTCACTCAGACAGGTGTAAACAATCACCAGCATTATTAGATCCCGGTCCAAGCATGCTGCATGCTGATTGGCTCACTGACGCTGATGAGATATACTAATTTACACTTAAGGTATTTTTTTTTTTACATGTGATAGTATCACACATCGTTACATAACATTACTGTGATGGAAAATTCATCATGTTAATCTGATGACATCACAGAAATGTTACAGGTCCAACCTAATGACTTTAATACTGTTCTCTGCTCAATGTCACTCACCTGTCAGGTCACTGCTCTCAATGCGTTTGAGGTCGGCGTCGACCCAGAACAGTTTCCCCAGTTTATTGTCCAGAGCCAGAGCGACGGGTCGGATCAGACCTGTGGTGAACAGAGATTCTCTCTCCGTCCCGTCCAGACTGGCTCCTTCGATCTTCGCTGAGCGCTCCTGCACCGTGGTGAAATACATGTACCTGCAGAGACAAACACAAACACACACAGTCATAAAGGACAGATTTATACTTAATGTAACACAGCTTTATTTTGAGGAGTAAACTGCAGCCAGCAGATTAAAAGTGAGCTCACCCTTTCTCAGCATTAACCACGATAGCTCGGGGCTTGTCGGTGTCGTCCTTCAGGACCACACCCACTGTGTGTCCGTCCATCCTCTGGACGTTGATGGTGTTGGTGGTCTCGCAGGTCCAGTAAATGTGGCGGCTGTAGGGGTCCAGGCTCAGGTCATGAAGCTGGTTGTCCACAGGCTGAATGGTGCTGCTCACTATCATGGACTGAGGACAGACACACACAGGTACAACATGTCACTCCTGATGTCACTCAGGCATGTGGTGGTTTATGAGCTCATCTCTGTCTCCGCTGCAGCAGATCTGGATCTGATGGAGCTGATGGATCTGATCCATCTAGCTACAACATTAATCTTTGCAGCTGTAACCTGACAAACCAGATGACTCAGAACCTGAGAGGGCTTCGTCTGAAACCAACAGTTCGTATGTTTTCACAACAGGAACCATAATGAAGATATAATCTGTCATCATCTGTTAGCATCACTGTATCAGGGCGGGGTTTACCATGGCGCCATCGTCTCTGGCCCTGCGTATGTTCTGCCGTCCGTCCAGCCAGTACACCAGCCGGTCCAGAGGGTCGTAGCTGACGGCTCGCACGTTCCTCAGGACATGGATGGGCAGGATGATGTCAGGACTCTGCTCACCCAAAACCATCCTGCTGATACTGGCCTTCTGACTGAAGAGCAGGAAGCTGGAGGGAGCTGCAGACGGGGGGCGGGGGGGTCGAGTAAGAGAGAGAGAGATTGAGAGATAAAGAGAAGCAGTGAGCAGCTGAGCTGAGTGGACACTGTGTTCTCTGAGGTTTGTTCAGTGCATATTGTGAAATACAAAGACAAACACACTGAGCCGAAACCCAGAACACCGAGCCTAAACACACACAAACACACACAGACACACACACCATCCAATGAGAACAGCTGAAACCTCTCGGACTGATGATCCCAGGAGCTGAGGACGTGTGGAGGCCTCCACTTTCTGGAGACATTATGTTTCCAGACACATAACTGTGCAGGGTTTCACAGTGCGTGTGTGTGTGTGTGTATGTGCAGATTTCCTTTAACCTTTTCTGTCATTTCCGTTCCATTTGTTCTTGACACTTAACTACAGCTGCCAGAAACACAGAGTCCATCAGAAACACACAACCATTTACACACACACACACACACACACACACACACACACTTGTACTTCTATCTTTGTGAGGACACTCACTGACATAATGCATTCCCTAGCCCCTTACCCTAACCTTAACCATCACGACTGAGGGCCTAACCCTAACCTTAACCTAAACCTAATTCTAACCATAACTCTAAAACCAAGTCTTAACCCTCAAAATGTGATTTGAAGGTGTCTCAAAAAGTGAGGACCGGCCAAAATGTCCTCACTTTCCCAAAATGTCCTCACTCTGTTAGTAAAATACTTTTTTTGGTCCTTACTATGTAGCAAGTACAAGTGTACACACACACACTCCTACAGAACCTTCATGTTTCTAAAAGCTAAAGTTGAAATGTTACTGTTGTTTCCTCCACCGAGCAATCAAATATCAGGAAACATGGTCACAGTCTCTCCCTCCTCAGTTACAGTGTTGAATAATGACCACCTTTGACCTTTGACCACCAAATCCTAATCACTTCATCCTGGAGTCAAAGTGGGTTTGTGCCGAAGTCGTTCCTGGGAGATCGTGTTCATGAGAACAGGACGGGCAGATGGACAACCAGAAAAGATCATGTCTCCAACCCCGACTGTTGCCGGTGCAGAGGCAACAAACATATGACTTCCTGTTTGTTTATTGTGTTTTCTACTGTTGGTCAGAGAGGAGCTGAGGCACCTGTACAGTAAATGTAATTCACTGCAGAGACTCAGGCCTCTCATATTAAAGACCAGTCGCTGCTCCCTCCTTTGGACCTTTGGTTGAACTATATTTGATCATGTGTTGGTGAGACATTGAAGTTTTCTCTCTGTTCCAGCTGTTTAAACTCTTCCTCCATGTTTACTAGTTGTCTCTTTAACTCCATCAGTCACTCTGCTGCTCTCACACTCTCTGTTTGGACAGACATTTAGTTTCCATTCATCAACTGTCTCCAGCAGCTTCTGTCAGTGAGCCACACTTCCTGTCAGATGTTTAACATCACCTTTATTTTTTACAGACTCTTTCCTCCACAGACTCTCAGTGAGGTAGATCAGTGAAGCTCCAGGTCAGTAGAGACTTTGGAGTCAGGACCATATTCATTATAGGAACACAGTGGAGGAGGAGGAGCATCAGGCTGAATGATTGATTTCACATCCAGACGTTTCTCTGAAGGCAGCATCAGAGACGGGATCTGGTTCAGGGGTCTTAGGGAGTTAGAGGAGGCCGATGATATGTGACCTTTTAGGCTGATCTAAGACCAGATAGGCTGCTGCATTCTGGACCATCTGTAAGGGTTTCACTTTGAGTGAAGGGAGGTCTGTCAGAAGAGCAGTGCAGTCATCCAGGTGAGTGATAACTAGGACCTGGACCAGGAGCTGAGTGGAGGACTGAGTCAGGTGAGACCTGAGTTTTCTGTTCATTAATAGCCCAGCAGTGGCTCAGAGGCTGTCATCATTTAATGTGATGTTGAGTTTCACTGACACAAACCAACAGCCAATTGATAAAACAAAGATGTTGAAGTCATAGAAAACTGCTCATGCATGAGCACAGACTGTGGTACTGATGGATTTACTGTTCTGGAAACGTACATCATCAGAACACCTCTAGTAAACTTTTTACAGTCACAATCCAGTCCTGGATTCAAACCTGTGACCTCCCACTCCCTCACAGCTCTGTACTCACAGCTACAGTTGCGTCCATCAGGGTTCAAGGTGTAGTGGGAGGCGCAGCGGCACTGGGCTCCAGCGGGCGTGGCCAGGCAGAGGTGGGCGCAGTTGCCGTTGTTGTGGGAGCACTCGTTGGTACCGTCCTGACGGGAGGAGTGGAACACCAGAATGTCCAGCATCAGCTCCAGCTGGCCCTGAGGACACAGGGACGTTTTAACAGAAGCTGACAGAAGAACTAATACTAAGAGAAAGAATCAATGAATGAAACCTGTTCCACACCTGCAGCACCACTGTGCGGTTGAGTCCGCTGCGTTTGTCGGCTCGCTCAATGCTGCGCAGGTTAAAGTCTGTCCAGTAGATGAAGTCTCTGTACTGAGTCAGACCGAAGGGGTGAGGGAGGTCATCCACGATGATCTCACGCTGAAGGCCTGAAGAAGACAAGACAACACCTGTAAACCTGCTCCTCATCCAAACATGGAGGAGGGACCAGAGTGGAGCGAGGATGCAACCTGACCTCCGTGGTGAAGGTAGGAAAGTACTGGGAACTGATCTGCTCTAACTTTGAACTGACATTTGTTCTTCATGAGGTGCAATAATCTGAACTCAAGGTCAACTTACTACAGAACTGGATTCAACTGAAAATCCAGACAAAAAGCTACTGAGTGGATCTTAATTTTTTCTATTTCGAAGGTCACAAATCTTCTTTGACCCTCAGTTTATCAGTGTAATCAATAACCAGGTTAACAAGTATGTAAACGATGCAGTGAGATAAAAAGCACCAGGTGACAGGTGAGACAGGTGAGGGTCAGACAGCAGCACCCACTGTGTTTGAGGTTTAAAGTTGTTTATGTGCAGACGAAACGAGCCTGTTATAATGCAGAGAGTGCGAGCAGAGTCTGATGATGTGGTGCGCGTGTCCAAACCTTGCATGTTGGTGCTTTCGATCATACACGTGTCCAGGTCGGTCCAGTAGAGGCGGTGGTCTACGTAGTCGATGGTCAGCCCATTGGCCCGGCCCACTTTATCCACCAGGGTCATGATGGTGCTGCCGTCCATGTAGGCTCTGGCTATACGAGGTCGACCTCCCCACTCTGTCCAGTACATGTAGCTGTGGGGACAAAACACTCAGGTGAGTGAGAGCTGATACTGATTTTCTTTAACTGGATGATCTCTGCCAGGACGGGAACCTTTTTCCACTTTGACCTTTGTTTGGTAAAGAAAACAATTTGTTTTTATTAATGTGTGAGCATCAGTGTGTGATCACACAATGACATCACACGCCTCCAGGCAGCCATGCTGACAGCTGTGGGCCATGAAATCACAGAGTGTGTTAGGACACTAAGCACGTTGGCACAAGTCTTAACATTCATAACACACACACACACACACACACACACACACACACACACACACACACACACACACACACACACACAGAGGCAGACAGTGTCTCAGGTGGTTTGGCTGACGACAAACAGCAATGATGTAAACCAGGTTTAATAGTATCATCTCTCTTAGGTGGAGGTTCTGGGAAAAGAGGCGGGACGCTGCCTGTGGTATCTTCATACCAGCACCATAACATCACTGCGCTCTCGCTCCCTCAGACAGAGTGAGGACACGCTACATGAAGTCACTGGCACCAACTGAAAGGTGTGAGCCTGCAGCATAACACAGGTGTGACAGTGAATCACTCTACACACTGCAGCTGTTTGCAGCTGCAGCCACGGTGTCACACACGTGTCCATATTGGACAGTACAGACAGGGTTCCTGCTCTTTTCTTTTTCAGGTCAGTTTCCAGGACAAGGATCACAACACAATCATTATCCTACAGTTTTCCCTCCTGACAAATCAGACTGAACTTAAGCTAAATGTAGATTCACAGGTGAATTAGCTCAGATTATTTACTGCTGCTGAGTCTGATCAGTTTATCTCACTTTAGCCTCTTTGCTACTAACAGGAAGTGATGTCTTTAACCAGGTTAACTACACCCACTGTTAGCCGCCACTACAACAGGTAAACATCTCATGTCATATTATGGTCTGTTTCACTTGAACAATGCAGCATTGGGGTAAAAGTGACACTAACAAAGATGCTAGCAGAGTAAAAACAGCTGTTAGCGAGTATTTAGGCAGTGTTTGACTAACACACAGTTGACACTGGCTTCACATTTATTATCGTCAACTCAACTCTCAGCAATGAACCAACACATCTGAAACCTTTGTTTGAATCACAAACCTTAAACCTTTAGCTACAGGCTAAATAAGCTAGCACCTGAAACAAACATGCTAACACATTATTCAACAGCAAAACAGGTTCACCTATAACCCTGATAAAAATGACCACAGTCAGCAGCAGCAGAGACTCACACACATTTAAAGGAGAATGTAACTTACACTCTTCAACCTGCAGCAGCTGATGTGACTTCAAACTAAACAGACAGCAGCCTGTTCAAAACCCTGTCGTCCATAAACCAGCATCTGAACGTCAACATGACCCTGAACATCACTTTGACCAACAACAGGAGAAAGTTGAAATCATTTTCCAGGACTTTTTTACTTTTTCTCTCATTTTCCATGTGTTTTCCAAAACTGGAAAACTGTTTTCCAGGTCTTCCAGGATGTGTGGGAAGTTTTTCAAACACTGACACTCTGAGTCTTACCCATTGGCTGGGTCCAGGGCTAGTGAGCGTGGGTTATCCAGCGAGCGTGGGTTGTCGAGATCCTTGCAGACCAGAACCTGCCGGTACTGTCCATCCAGGCGGGCCACCTCAATGCGGTTAGTACCTGTGTCGGCCCAGTAGATGTTACGACCCATCCAGTCGACTGCCATGCCTTCTGGGTAATCCAGTCCAAACTCTATGACATGTTCCACTGAGCTGCCATTCATATAGGCTCTGCTAATTGTCTGGAAACAGAGAGGAGGGAGACGGTGAGCAACAGGGAGACTGTCTGTGCATGTCTGTGTTTCACCTGATCTGACACAACTTAAATTCAATCTACAGCTTCAGTACATTCCTCCAGCCACGCCCACCTTGGCCTGGATGTCTGTCCAATATATCCTCCTCTCAGAGACGTCAAAGTCCAGAGCTGAAGCCTCTTTCACTCCCGTCAGAGGGATGGCCACGTCGTTGCTGTTGGTGCCCAGAGAGATGCTCCTGATGTTGTCCCTGAGGAGAAAATGTAGCGACTGTTACTAACAAATCATTTTCACACCCATTCATCATCATAAAGGGGCAGGACTGTAGTCAAGACCACTTCAACTGAGGCTGAGACGAGATCGAAACCAAATCAGGACTGAAAGAATAAGGAAACCAGAGTCACCACCTCTTTGTTGTTTCCTCCAACTAATCACTGAAATATGGTCACAGCCTCCTCCTCACAGTGTTGAATAATGACCAGAGGTGTTTTTACAGAACATTATGATGTCATAGTGAAGTTGACCTTTGACATTTTGGATCTAAAGTTTCCTCTCTACATTTCATCCTTACAGACACTTGACTCAAACTGTGTCATAATTAGTGAATGAATTTGTGAGTTATGGCCACAAATTAATTCACAAAACGTGTTTTGTGAGGTCACAGTGACCTTTGACCACCAGATTCTAATCAGTTCATCCTTCAGTCCGAGTGGACTCTTTTCCTGAATTTGAAGAATTCCCTGAAGGTGTTACTGAAGTATCACCTTTACAAGAACTGACAGACGGATAACCTGAAAAAATAACAAACAAAAACAAAACAACGGTGGCACAATATTATTCATGTGTCTGTCTTCCTGTTGTTCATGGTGAGAGTTGTCTATGGTAAAAGGTTCAGTCACACACAGTTGTGTTTGAGAAAAGATGATGACAAAAACATGAATTTGTCTGATCATCATGAAGAGAAAAATCTAAAAATAATTGAAGCTAAATATTCTTGAAGAAAAGTCCGACTTCTTTCCACACAAAACTACACAACTAAAAGAGGCAGCTGAGCTGTTACAAAGAGAGGACACACCTACAGAAGCTGGAGCAGATCAGTGCAGGTGATGCTGCCTGTGTTGCAGTTTGTTTTGACAGCAGCTAAAAGCTCTGAGAAGCAACGAGGCCAAAGACTGAACCACAACATGAACACAAGCTGTGCAGTGTGAGCGGCACACTGCCAGAGCAGGGCGAGCTGCATCATGTCTACACGTGGTGCGTTCAGGTACAGAGCCCAACTAACAGTCACTGAGTCACACCCATCATACTTTGAAGGTTATAATCTGTTACTGAGTTGTGTTCTTACATCATCAAAAATGTTTAATAAACAGAGAAATATGTGATTTTAACCATGGTAACATTTCATTGGTTGCCTGTCAATGATGTCATATCCTCTCTGCTCATGTGTCGGTGTTGTGTTTGTCTGTTTAGTTTGAAGTCTCATGTTTCAGATCCTCTTTCTCCACCTTGGTGATTTTCAGCTGTTCAACTGTTCTTTTTTTATAGATTTAAATGAGAGACCCCTGGTGGCAGAAGTTAAAGCCTCCTGTGTGGAAAGGCTGCCACACAGACCGAAACCAGTCACAATCTAAACTTGACCAAGTCCAGTCTGAGGTCTCAGGACTTCAGAGTGGAACCACTGACTCCGACCCCGTGCCCTGTGAAGAGGAGGCAGGGAACAGTGTCCCACAGTGTCCTCCAGTTGTTTTGTATTGAATGGAGCAGCAGGGCGACAGGTGGGCGTACCTGTTGGTGAAGAGCAGGAAGGCCTCAGGCACCACGCAGGTCTGCAGGTCTGAGAGGAGCTCCATCCCCATGGGACAGGCGCAGCTGACCGCCTGCCGACGCCAGAAACACAGATGACTGCATCCACCGTTCTCCGGTGCGCAGCCGTTTGTACCTGGACAGGAAAGTTCTGAGCATCAACACTGATTTCATACCACATGTCACATCTCACCTGAAAACCTGTCCTCCTTACCGTACGTCTCTGTCACTTTGGTGGCCTTCAGCCCCATTAGGTCTGGCAGCTGGTCGATGATGATCTCCCGTACGGCCGTGGCTTTGTGGACCCTCTCAATGCTGCGTCTCTGCCAGTCAGTCCAGTAGATGTAATCCCCCAGCAGAGTGAAGCCAAAGATGTGAGGCAGCTTGTCCTCCAGCAGAGTCTGTCTGTTACTGCCGTCCACGTTGATCACCTGACACAGGAGCAGAGAGAGCAGACAGGGAAACGCTCAGAGCTCAGCCTCTCAGGACAGCTGACAGCCATGGGGGAATGTAACAGAGAAGAGCCACAACTGTATGGAGGCTGAAAAATAAACCCAGAAAAACACTTAAACACCTAATGTCACCACCAGCTCCATGGCACTGACCCTGACCTTTGACCTCCCAGGGGTGGGGTCCATTTCCATCCAGAGGGTAACAGAGAGTATGTTACAGAGGTTGAGGGCAAAGAGGCAAAGAAAAAGTGGGAAGAGAAGAGGAGGTAACAGGATGGAGGAAGTTATCCGAAAATAGCCCTCATGGACAGAGCAGGTCAAAGTGATGGAGAACTGATCCTCTTCCCTCGAAGCTGACTGACCAGCTAAAAGTTCAGCTACATACAGCAGAGGTCCTGCAGAGAGGCTGCTAAGACCTGCAGTCAGGAGAACCAGGAGAAAACTAACTACACACATCCACATACACCAAAGCAAATATGGAAATCCATTCAGCAATGTGACAACATACAGATCACAAAGAGAGAACACACACCGCAGTGGTCCACAACAACAGAACTGAGGTGCAACACAAACCTCCCTGAGACACACAAAAACCTGACAAACAGCTGAAACAGTCAGTCTGTTGATTCACAGAGACAATGAATGGAAGCTGTTTTAATCGTCACTGAACCACTTCAGTGATGTTTGTTGCTAAATGTGCAGATTTGCTGGTTGTGTTTGTCTCAGGTTACAGTCAATCATAGAGTTTAAAGGATAAAACAGATTAACTGAGAAAATTATCAGCAGCAGATTCATCAAAAAGTAAAATAACTGTTCGCTGCAGCCCTTGTGACAAAAAAGCATCAACCTCCAGGTCTGAAACATGAAGCATCAACAGTGAAGAGCCAAAAACTGCAGTTCCTCTACTGACCACTAGTCTCCATGACCCCCACCTCTTTGACCATTTTTGGATTAGCTGAGAGTTAGGGGAGGAGTCAGACACTGCCAAGATGGCAGCTGCAGAGCAGCCACTCTTCAGAAACCTGTGTGTAACGTCACAGAGGCTGCATCCATCTTTATTTACAGTCTGTAGTGATGACACACAATTAGACATGATGTGGTATTTATTGATGATTACTGCAGATGTTGGATGTTCATCTAGAATAATCCTGTGCCACCATGTCTGTACTGAGCAAAGACAACAACAACTCATACCACAGACTGAAATAACTGAACTGAAAATCAGCAACAGCATCAGTGCAGCTTGTTTATTGTTGTTTATTGTTATTGTTGTATGTCCCACAAACATTACTTCACTCATCTACCAAACACAACATCACAGTGACAGTTACAGCTAAATGACACAGAACAGCTGCTCCAGATGTGTTTTCTTCTCATGATGTGAATCTGAAAAGTCTCAGTTTGTAAAATAAGGTGAGAATAAAAGGCGTGAAACCACTGAAGCCCTCACCAGGTTCTTCAGGAGGCCTGGGTTAGGAGTTGTTACGAAACAAGACCAGGTCAAACCCTCAGGTCTACAGCTGTGTCACTTCATTACTGTCACAACTGAACACTGCTTTTCTTGTATGATGCTACATTGATGGATACTTGATAACAACGTGGTTTATATCTGCCCTGGAAACTGCTTACTTTCATAAAAAGACTTAATTCTTCAGGATTTCGCCAGAATTTTTTCTCCTCTCTTTACATGGTGAATATGTTTGAACAGAAGGGCAGACAGCGCTGTGTGTGTCTGTGTGTGTGTGTGTGTGTGTGTGTGTGGAAAGTGAGAGCTGCAATTACAGCATGTGTCCAGCCCTCCTCCTCCTCCTCCTCCTCCTCCTCCTCCGCTATTACTGGACTGCCCCTGACTGAAATAGACACACGCTTTTATTTTAGACACACTGCAGTCATCAGCTGCCTGTGTGTACGTGTGTGTGTGTGTGTGTGTGTGTCCAGACACTTCACCAGTGGGGGGGGTTCTGACTATTTGCTCCACTAGACAGGAAACGGATCCATTAGGAAATGCTGGGGAATGCTGGGAAACAGTTGAGGCCTGCAGGTGTCAGGATCAACATGCTAACACACTGTTAGCCACGTCACAGAACCACACGTAGCTGTTGCTCTTGTGTTCTTCTGGGTTGTGCGTGTGTGTGTGTGTGTGTGTGAAGAAATGAAAGCCATGTAACTTGGAGGAGCAGGTAACCAGGTGGTTTCCCTTCAGATAATATCGCTGTGTTACAACAATCAGACTGTGACGTGTGATCGTGTGTCTCCACACCACTGTGGGCACCAGCACTATGAAGAATGTGGCGGTGTCTTTCAACATGTTCTCCAAACTGCAGCTGCTTCCATTGAACATATTTTTCATAATCTCTTCATTTTTCAGACAATTAACAGTGAACAGTTTAATGAGTTCAGATCTAAGGCCTTAATCCTGCACAGTTCACCTATCAGGCAGAGAGGAGCCATTTCAGGTAAAACACTGATGATGATGATAGGAGGTCAAAAGAGCACATGATACAACAGCTGGCTGTGCAGCCATGGCAGTGGTGACGGCTGCGTCTTGCTTCCATGACATCTCAGGGTGTCTGATGTGAAGTTCTGCAGGAAGGAGTCACCTGGTCATTAGTCATATGTCATCACTTCCTGTTCCCCGTCCTGAAGGCTCTGGGTTTTTGGTTAGATGGCTGAAATAATTTCTGTGGTTAACACGAGCTCAAGTGCTACAAGAGAGAAGGACATTTAAAGACAAGACAGATGTGGTGGTCGTGATGAAGGGTAGAAGGATGAGACTGCAGTAGCTCCCCTTAGGGGTAAAAGCCTGTCTCTCAGTGTTTTGGTTTCCGATGAGCCATCAAACTCATGGACTTCCTGGGGCCAGATACATTCAATTCAATTCAATTCAATTCAATTTTATTTGTATAGCGCCAAATCATAATATACATTATCTCAAGGCACTTTACAGGGTAAGGCTGAGACCTTACTTTGTTACAGAGAAAAACCCAACAGTTCCCACAAAGAGCAAGCGCTTGGCGACAGGGGGGAGGAAAAACTCCCTTTTAACAGGAAGAAACCTCCAACAGAACCGGGCTCGGGGTGGGCGGCCGTCTGCCTCGAATGTAAATGATGTGTACACACAAAAACCATGCGTACGCCATTTCCCCCACATGAACTGGTGTTTAAGAACAGCGCTTGTGAGACTGTGATCACCTCACACATTCTGTGTATACATGTTTCTTTAGATTTAATACAGTAAAGTGAAAATGTAAAATAAAGAGGAGACAGAGTTTAACAAAACAAAACAGACAACTTCACTGAGCTTCATTCATTATTATCACAGTACATTTTATAAGAATTAATGAAATAATTGTGTTTGTATTCTCATTTTGTAACATCATATCCTCATTATTCATTGTTGTCATTGTATGAACTGTTTCTATTTGAATATTCACTGATCACAGTCTGAGCCTGTCTGGACCTGATGAAGACTCCGGTCCTGACAGATGAAGGTCAGAAACAAACAGGACTTCACAGTTATTGATCTAAAGTTCACTGATCAGCTCCTGTTTGTGATCCACCAACAATCAGTCCAGTTGTGTGTCTTTGTTGTCATTGTGTGTCTATCTTGTGGCTCAGACAGTGTTGTTGTCTGCAGACTGATGATGAAGGAGAATCTTCATCCTTTATGGTGAACTGTGGGAGTGGAAATGAGGCTCGTGATCATGAGTCCAGTTTCTCAGTGAGTGAGACTAACAAACAGAATCGTGCTACACACTCCTTTATAACTGTGACCATGTGTGTGTATATTTCTGGTTTTGTGCGTTCACATAGTTTCAGTCATGAATCTACACAGAGTTTTAAGTGTCTGACCCCTGGACTGTGTTTCATTTGAACAACACACGTCGACCAGCAGAGAACCAGAGCCTGCACAGGTGTGGTGAGACCTTAACATCACTCCTGGACCATACAGATGAAACCAGTGTCGCAGTACGAATACCAGTATCACTACGATACTGATCTGAAGCTCAGCTGACTTCAATCAGGACCTCAGGAGATCCCTCCTCTCTCTGTCAAACTTTACATCTATAGAGCCTGAAATAAAGAAATTACATGTAGAAATAAATGACAAAAAAATAAAAATAAATGGAAAAATAAATATATCATTGAGTAAATAAATGAATGAATAGCTTTTTATTTAAAAAATTATCTTTTCATTTATTTTGTTTCCGAATGCCACAGCTCTTTTTATGTCCATCTGTTATACTGAAATGGGGGGGGGGGGGGGGGGGGGTATCTCACAGTTTCAGACCACAGCTTTTTTATGTATTTCTACATTTATTACATAATTTATTCATTTCAGGATTTATTTCATGCTGTTGTTATTTATTTATTTAATATTGACTGTTTTCTGTTTTCTTATTTTAAAACAGATCCATTCTTGTCTCCATTAAATAATGTTTAAACCCTGAAAAATACTAAAGAAGACACACACACATACGCACAAACACAGGAAATGGTCTGCTGGAGGTTGAAACTGATTTTAGTCTATAAACCAGAGTAAACCAAAGCCCACAACAGTCCACTGACTTCTCAACATGAAGTATCAGCTGTGAAAGTCACATGAGGCAGAACAGAACAGATCAGGATCAGTGTTGTTGCTGTGATGAGCAGTTTTCTGTTTGGTGAGGATTCATTTAAATATCCATTCAGAGGAGGGGAGGGGCAAATAGAAAAAAAAAAACATTCACTTTGATGGGCCTCTGATCCAAGGGAGGTTCCTGACCCCTCCACAAAAAAGCTTTTCATTTATCACTGTGACACAATTAGATATGGCCATCCCAGTGAAAGGACGGCAGAGAGACGCTCCCTCACTCGGCCCTCTGCTCCTCTCTCACTTGCTCCTCTTTTTCAGGAAGAATTATGCACTGGGACTGTGGTTTTCTTCCCCTGTCTTTTTTCATTTTGGGTGTGAGAACGTCTCATTTCTTGATGGACATGGGGAAAAGGGACAAAAAGACAAGAAAGAGAGCAAACAGAAAAGTAACAAAGGTCTGATCAGACACGCAGGGAGAAGTCAGACCATCACAGGACAGTTCACACGCACACGCACACGCACACACACGCACACACACACACACACACACACACACACACACACACAGATACACTGAGTCAAACACACTGGATGACTGGTATCACACTGGACCTTCGGGCCTCACACCAACCAGAGACTGTGTGTCCATCTGCTTCAACTCATCCACTGCTGTGTCCAGTTTACAGCACAGGATCACCTGACCTCAGTGATAAACTACGTTACTTCAGGCTCTGAGAGGCTCCAACTAAAGACTGACTCCTTTTCACTTCATTGGTAGGTTAGGTTGTCTGTTACAGTTTCGATGAGTCTGAAGTATGAATCTGTCCAACAGTCAGAACATGAGGAAATTCAGTTACAATGATAGAAATGAGATAAAAGAATTTATTTCTTCTAAACACGTCATGTTAATGATCAGATAATTAACTTTGTGTGAACTGACTAATTAACAGTCAAATCACTGCAGCAGTAAACGGATGCAGAAGGATTCAGCTTCATTTTACAAAGATTGTTTTCTGTTGTGGAATAAGTGTCTTTTGAGTTTTTTCAGTTTTTCTCCTGTTTGACACAATCATCTGATCTACTCAAGGTCCACTTACTGGCTTTGTTCTTAGCAGTGTAAACGACAGTATCACAGGATCACTGTGACAATAAAGACAGAGTCAGGAGCATCTGCTCTATATGATCCCTATGCAGATTATGGACCTTAAAGACCCTGCTGCTAATTAAAGACCCCGCTGCTCACTGGACTGAGCTTCTTAAAACTTGTCGTACCCTCAGTGTTGCTCGTTGCTTTCTTATCCATTATCAGTATTGAATTTACTACCTATGTCTTTGATCTGAGAAGGTTTCTGCACAGGCACATTTACCTGAGTAAACTACAGAACTTCCCTCTCCCTCCCTGCTGGTGTACAAACAGTATGTCGCTCCTGTGATGAAGAGCTGTAATTATGACCTCTTCACTCTCTGATGTTGCTGATATTGTTAATAATGAACTCCAGTCCAGTTTCCTTTTGAAAAAACTTTTGTAAAATTAAATATGATATTTGACATTTTATCAACAAGACAAATGATGTTTGTACGTTTTTATTTTTATTCCACATGAGCTTACTAACTGATCACATGTGAATTATCTGAATCCTAAACCGTGCTGGTCTGCAGGCAGAACACACACTCACTCACACACAAACAGAGCTGTTTCCTGTATAAGCAAACAGAGACGGTTCAGACACCCTGGCAGTGTTTACTTATAGTGGCTGCTTCATAATGGGAGCATTTCTCAGGAATGTGCAACCTGACACTAACCAATGTGTGACACATGATAGACTCAACAGTAACAGCAGCCACTAGTTCCAGCTGCTTTTGGCTCTGGCTGTAAAGTTATATTCTTTCCACTCATCACCTTTAAATCACCTTTCACTTCCAGCCGCTTTTTCTTTCTAGAAAATCATGTCTCCTCAACAGAAGAGTTTATGGTGTTTGTGCTGAGACGATTTCACATTCAGGGTTGTGTTCTCTTGTTGTGTTTACCTCTGCGTCATGTCATTTTTCAACATGTGCACCATTGTTTTTTTTGTTTACCATTATATCTCTGTTCAAATCCTGACCTCATTACTCAAACTGCTGAAACTGATGAATGAGCAGTAAACAGACCAGAGGTCAGTAGAAAGTGAATACACCAGTGCTCAATCAACAGACAGACATAAATCAGACTGAACCAAGTCCCTGCTAGCTGTCCTGATCAAAACAGCCTGATACTGAACCAGGTTCTGTCTTCAACATTTTACTGTTTGAAACTGTCACAACCAATAAATACCAAGTTTTATAACAAGTCACCACAGACACAATCACACAAGTATGTAGTCAAAACTAGAATCACAGCCTCTAGGCTGTATCCCTCCGCCACTCAGACGAGTTTCAGGTTACATCCCTGTTTATCCAGTTCTATAAAATATTAACCATTTGTTTGAAATTCTGTCATAACTGCTGTGAAGTCTTAAGTAATGGCTAAAAAGTGTTTTGGTAATACTGACCTTGACCTTTGACCACCAAAATCAGTCAATCTAATCAGAATCAATCTAATAAGTTCATCTTGAGTCCAAGTGAATGATTGTGCCAAATTTGTTTCATCAAGATGTTACTGAGACACTGTGTCCATGAGAAGGGGACGTACGTACAGACAACATGAAAACAATATGGCATCAATGTACTGATGTACATGTCCACTGACTGTTTCTAAAAAAGATCTAGACAGCTGATCCAACAGAGGTTAAAGGTCCATACAGTCTACAGAGAGAGGAGATGTAAAACTACACTGAGATGGTTTTTGGTTCTTAAAACCACAAATATATCTTCTGATGGAGATCAACACTTCAGATAAAACACAGAAGAAGTTACAATGAGGAACTAACTAATTTACTTTTCATTTAGCTTGTTATGGTTCGGCTGCAGGAGGCAGCAACAGACAGAGATTTCTACCACGTGCTTTCTAAAGAACAAAGGTTTACTCTGGAGTTAATGTTTAGATCATTTGGTCAAAGTAAAGTAGTTCACAGGCCTCTGGTTTAGTGACCAGGAGTGTCAGCGCAATCCTGGTATAACAAGTACTAAAATAATATTTATTTACTGTATTTGTCTGTGCTAGTGAAGGGATTAAAACGATTGGTTCTGTTATGTTTGTACACACTTAGGCCTGATTACAGGTAGACAGAACTGATGATTCCACTGAACTGACAGAACATATGATTTTGGTTATAAAAAACAGAAATGTGCTTGAAGTAAAAATGTCTTTTCACAGACGTTTGGAGCGGAGGACACATCGTGATGATAGCTGCTACACTGAAGATGATTTCACTGATTCCATGTTTCAGTCAAAAGGATGAATGACTAGATTTCTGGTCAGTGTGCATTGCAATTTTTACTCAATTTTTTGTGTTTTGTGTTTGGTTTGGATTGTTTTATTGAAAATGGGAGTATAGCTGCACGGGAAGGCTCCTCCCACTTCTGGCCAATCATGACATGACAATGACAGATCATCAGTTTCAAATCTACTAATGTTCGAGACAGGAATCTACTGTCTGCATCAGAAAGGTAGAAAATGTGCAAAGTTACCATACTTACAACAACAACAACACTTGACCATTTATTGTGTGTCTCATCCACAGCACACACACAGCTGTGGACCAGTAGCTGTTATTGCTTGCTCACCACAACAGTGCTTACATCAGACCACAGTATTACCATTCTAATAGGATACATCAGCCACAACACACACACACACACACACACACACACACACACGCACACACACACACACACTCTCTCTCTCTCTCTCTCTCACAGATGTGGGCCAGAGGCTGAGCTCCCAGAGGAAATGAAACATGCAGCTACAGTCAGTCTGTGGCAGCAGGGATGGAGCAGCGTATACAGGAGGGAGGATGGAGGGAAACAGGATGAAGGAGCAGGGAGGAGAGGGAGCTGGCAGCACACTCTGGAAACTCTGAGCAGCAACAGGTGTTTCTGTTATTTTTCTAACCTGAGAGCTCAGTCAGGATTTATGGAAACACGTCAACACCGTCAGTCGTCATGTCGGACTGAGGTAATAATATTATCTGTATATGGTGTTTGATATGGGGCAGTTTGAGGTAATTATGTAAAACTCTCTAATAATGAACAGTATAATACATCAAAACTGAAAGCACGAATGATGTTTTTTATTTTCCATGAAACCTTCCTGGCTCCACAGTAAAGACAGAGACATTCCTTTTTCTTTTTATTGTAAACCACTGAGCTCCAGGTATGTGACCTGTAAAAACTGCATTGTTAAAACACTCGAACCACATCTCTGCAAGAGGCTAGCAGTTTAACAAAGAGTGAGTGTTCACGCTACGAGGAGTTTTAGAAAATGGTTATTTTGAGTCTCTTGATTACTGCTGTTGGCTGAAAACTGCAGTCGAGCTTTGTTCAAGTTGCAAATGAAGAGACGCTGCTCAAAACCTTCCTGCCACAGGACAGCTCCACACAACACTTCTCTGTCCATGGACGTTACATCAGAGTATCACAGAAGACCAGGAAGGCTGTGATGCAGGCTGTGTTTCTCATGCAGAGCTCAATCAACTAATTAAAATACAGCCCTGCTACGAGTTACATGTGCACTGTGTTACGTTACAATTATGTTAGAAAACTGGCTTGAGCACTTCCAAATACTCAATGTTTAAGGCCCTGGAACCAGTTCTGGGTAGGCTTGTAAAATCTTGATTTAAATAATATAATAATAAAAAATAAGAATTTAAATATATTCTTTAATACAATTTTACATAATTATATTGTTGTATTTTACATAATATATTATTGTATTTTATGTAATATAGGTATAAACAATGCTGTCACTACACAGCAGTTCAAAGCTTATTTGTCTCATGCCGAGGTACAGTTCAATGTACAGTGAGCAAATGAAATGAAAGTACCGGTAAGCAGTGAAATGAGAGTCTGACTCTGCAAAACTGCAATAAATAAATAAATATACATGTTTTTTAGATACTATGAAAAATCTTGCATGTGGGACGACATATCACAGTATTTGATATCACAGGATATCAGGCCAAGACAAAGTTCGACCTGCAGGACCAGGATCAGCTTCACATACTCAAACATCTCCTGCTAATGAAACCAGTGAACAGACAACTCAGTTTGCTTGCTGCCTGTCAGTGGGAGCTTCTGTGGGTGTGTTTGCCCGTCCTTGGCTGCCTGTTCCATTATTACCACTGCTAGTGTTATAAAGAGAGGCTCCACCATTTCACAAAGCCGTCTCAAATCATCTTTCACGGCCCTCGCGGGGGATAAAGCATCAGGGCAGCACGGGGCCACTCAGAGGCCAATGTCCACACAAAACTTCATTTCAATCTTTTATCTGACTGATCCATTCAGCCATGCAGTATCTGCCAGGCAGCTACCAGAGGCAGAGCAGACCTGAGTCAAAGCACTCGTCTTCAGTGTTGTTTCAGGAGAAGCAACGAATGAGAAAAAAGTCAAGTTTGTTGTGTTACGTTTGTATATTAAGGCTTCAGGCCTTTGTTTATATGTTCTAGTGTTATTCTGCAGACCACATCTGTGTTCATTCTGTCATACTCTGTATTTATAGTTCATGTTGTGTGTACAGTTATGTTAATCCCTAACCTCCTGACGTCCTGTCATCCTCATGTTCTCTTCCTGTTTGTTGAATTCTGTACCTGTTTCCTGTTAGAACCCATTTAACCCGACCCTAACCCCAACATTTTCAAATCACATCACAGCCCAACATAGAAACATGCTGAAAATACCCAACCATCATAACAATTCATTTTGGTTCATTCACTGTTAACATTCTGAGCACTGATCTCTGGAATAATCTCACTTCAACAAGAAATATTTTTGGTTCATTTTATTTTCAACTTCTTTAATTTCTTTATTTTTTAGTTCTTGAATAAATCTGAAATGAATGTGTCTGTAGTATGGGAGGAAGCCCACTCAGGAAGTAGCTCCAGGTGACATTTTGAACCTGAGCCTGCTTCCTCTGAGGCTGTGCTGCTCACTGCTGCATACTACTGACAAGCTTGTCTCTGTTGCTCCTGTTTGACCAGCTGGGACAACCATCCACAAAGGCTGGGTAATGTCCAATCCCCCAGACCGTGACTGCTTCCGTCCAGCTTTTCTGTGTTGAACTTGTCGTGAGGTTTGGTAAACGGACTGCATTTATACAGCACTGTGCACCATGAGTCACATTCACCCATTCATACACACACATTCATACAGCCCCCACCATGTACAATCAACCATTCATCATCTGTACTGCGTGTCTGATTGGAGGGCCTCCTTGGCTCTGGGCTTCCTCTGGAGCAGAACTTGGGAGTGTGTCCACCTGATCCCAGCCCCATCCTCAGTCTGAGCAGTCATTAGCTGCTGCTGAATGAATTAGCTGTTTTGTCCAGCTCCAGGATCTGATGAAGCAAAGCAGCTGTTTCACCACCTCTCTCTCTGAACCCTAACAGCCTCAGCAGCTCAGGCTCACTGTCATGGAGCTTCTGTTCCTGATCAACAATTTTGTCCAGCTCTTCTCTGGAGATTTGTTCCTGTCAGAGGTTGTTAAGGCTCAGACGAGCTGGACTCAAATGCAGACTCTGGGATTGGTTCTTCAGTTTGTGACGTCTAACACTCTGGCTGTCAGTGGAGACCGTCATTGGTACAGTGCAGGTGGAAATACTCAGCCGTGGTGTGGACTGGAGGATGCAATGTGCAGTGCTGTTGTCTATGGGTGTCCATAGACTTGATGTAGCAGTATTAAGCTACATAAATCAAACAGCAGAACAAAGGAGATGTACTAACGATATAAACGCCACAGCAGTTTCAGCCGTCAAATACAGACAAAATGCTATGTTGCTAGGCAACGCAGTAGTTGTTGATGCTGCACAGTGAGTTATTGTATTTGTTGCACACATATATCTGAATGAAGTCCTCCACAATCTGCTCCAAACTTCTCTGCTCCTTCAATTAAAATGAAAAAACAAGAAGAACAAGTGCAGAGAAAATGACTGTGTTTCATAAGGAGTTACTCACACCCCAGGTGATGGGCCTGGTTTTCACAGACAGGACCGGTGCCACACGTTCAACAGGTTCTTAAGCCCCTTGAGGTAAATTTGTGATTCATGACATTGGGCTGTATAAATTAAATTTGATGTGACATGGTCCTCAGAGGCTCCTGATGACTCATCTCTGCCATCTGAACACCAGTCAGTCCCAACACCCTCAGTCACAACAGGCCTGCCCCCCAGTGACCCAAGTCATCAGTTGAAAAGACCCTGAGTCGACTTGCATTCAGTAGAATCAAATTTTTATAGCAACACATAGAACCACAGTGGTTTTAAACAATGGACACACACACACACACACACACACACACACACACATCAAAACAACAACCAAACACAAGTGTGCTGAAGCTGACTATAGTGTATACAGTTTTCAGGCTAACAGCCTGTATCATGCTAAGTAATGAAGCCACAATCATGACAACAACTGGACATCAGTTCTGTAACTTCCACCTTTTTTAACTGTAGTTTTTCTGTGTTTAGTTGTGTTGTCTGAACTCACTGTGTGTTGTGTTTTCTATATTGTCAGTGTGTTTTCAGTGTTAATTGTTAATTTAAGCTACTTAACACTAAACACTGTTGTGTAGTTTAACCTACAATGTGACAATGACAGTCTTTTCATAAACATGTTTTCTATGACCAGCTACACAGCTACTACAGCTGATACAGTTACAGTAGAATGTACCATCAAATGGAAATACTCAAGTAAAGCTGCATCAGAGGTACTTTAACTCAGTATATGAGTAAGTGTACTTGGTCACATTTCTCCACTAACACTGGCACATCTGTGTCAGCTGGTTGGTTCAGTCTGAGCCTGTTAGCTGGATGCTAACACAGACAAGGAGAGCAGCTACAGATACAGGGAGCAGGGGGAATTCCACCATATACACCTCCCTGCCTTCTGAGTCCGACCTCCATCTCCACCTCCACACACACACACACACACACACACACACACACACACACACACACACACACACACACACACACACTCCCAACTCCCAAGCAGTTACCATATGGCTCCACAGTGTGATTGAATAGTTCTACGCACAGTCAATATGCATAATCACAAAAAAGCAGACATTTGGTGTGTGTGTGTGTGTGTGTGTGTGTCTGCACAGAAAGCAACACATCAGTCAATGCAGCTAACACACTCTTACACACATACACACACACACAAAAGGAGGGGGTCTGTGGTAACTTCAGAGGGTTTTTTTTCCACAGAGGGGGTTGGGTGGGTGGTTGCAGAGGGGGAGTCAGATTTCTTTAAAAAGACGTGAAAACAGAGAGAGAGAGAGAGAGTCTTCACTCGGCCTCAGTCATTTATCATTCTCTCTCTTCTCTCTTATAGTAAAACGTTGGGCGCTGTTCAGTTTTCAGCAGCTGTTTGACAGGCGTTCTACACACACACACCCACCCACACACACACACACACACACAGGTAGTGTAACACACGTACACACCACTGAGGCAGTGAGTAGAATAAGAGATTTTAAGGCCCTACAATTCACTGACACTCACGTTGAAGCCAAAACACTGCACTGATGACGACGACGACAACAACAACATTTTAAAAAACCAAAAAAAAACTAAAGACTAACTGATGTCAGACCAGTAGAACCTGAACAATCAATAATGTCAATAATGTTAACACTGCCTGAGAAAATCCCATTTTTAATGGTACAGTTTGTCATTATTGAGTGTAGACTAATGAGGAAATTACTTTCAGTGAAGGCGTCTGGAGACTTTCTGAATCCACTGTAGACCTGATGATCAGGCAGTCACTGAACTTTGACGGACACAACAGGAACCAGGTGAATTACAGGTGTTATAGTGGTTTTAAAGGTCCCATGTTTTACACTTTTCCTGTTAGCGCAGCAGATAACTGCATATTTCAAGGAACTCTTTCAAATGTGGAGTTAAGTACTAAACAAGCACATATCCTCACTGGATTTCTCTTTTGATAAAACACGTTAGCCAATCGAAAATTCAAGATGACCATCATTTACAAGATGACCTGTTTTTACTAGAGCTCCAGAGAGAAGCCTGAGAGAGGAGATGTAAAACTACACTGAGATGGTTTTTGGTTCTTAAAACCACAAATATATCTTCTGATGGAAGAAGTTCATGGACAGATCTGTAAATATACACATTCAGGGTGGGAACCACTTGAATATGGGACTGACAGGTTCAGGTGAGACTAAAGTCACGTAATCTGAATTTAACAGGTCTCGTCCTGAACCTGCTGCTTTGTTCAAGAGTCACATCTGCGACAGAGACAACACCTCGCCGATCATGTCCCTCTGGCCAGTGAAATTTCAGCAATATCTCACACTCATGTCACTGGTCATGTGGCTGTGACGTAGATGTTGCTGAGTGTTATCAGCCATTTTTACTTTAATCAGTAAAACTAATAACATCAGGACTAAAATGAACTGTCCAGGCATCTGACTGTTTCTTCACCCCCCAGGACCATGTCTGTGTGTTCCCAGGTCCCAGGGATTAACTTGGTAAGTGCAGTGTTGTTATGTCTGATGAACGATACGACAAAAACAAATTAATATAAATATATAAGATATAAAACATCAGTGATCCTTTAACACAACTTCCAGTGAATCTACTGTCACTGAGGTGTGAATTTACCAAATGGCTTACACTGGCTGCTCAGCCTTCATGTGTCACAACGTACACTGAGCAAGATTAGACTACACACACACACACGCATACACACGCACACACACACACACACACACACACGCATACACAGAGAGAGAGAGAGAGAGAGACACAAGCATACGTACAATGGAAATGTCTTCACACCCAGCAGCAATTTCTTTTCAACAGGATAAAAACAAGGCTGAAATGTGAAAAAAGCTCTTTGAGGTGGGTCCTTTCACCCTGACAGAGAGAGAGAGAGAGAGAGAGAGAAACAGAAGGGGGAGCCGGGGGGGCTCTTTTCAATTGGTAAGCATTCAGCCAGAAAGCTCAGGCATTCAGCACTTTGGTCTCCTCTGCTCCTCTCTCTGCTGCTATGAAAATATGTTAACAGCAGTAAACTCCTCCATTTCCACAGAAGCCACAACAATCGCACAATCATAGTGACACAAGTGATAAACAGACAAAATCACAGACAAACACTGAGAAGCAAGAAATTAAATGAAAGGACTGATGAGTGACTAGAAATAAGCTGAGCGAGGAACAAACAAAAACACAGAATAAGAGACACACAAAGTTATTGTGATGTGTGTGAGGGGGACAACACAGAACACCTGCTTTAAAGCAGCAACACAAGTCTTGGTGAGAGGGGGAAGGGCAACAAGAATAATAACCACCCCCACCCCTGCCTCACTTTGTTGTCCACAGAGCTGGGCTGAGGAGACCTCCAGGCTCCGAACCAGACCGCTTAATATAGAGAAATACCTACACAACCTGTGACACACACAGGAACTCTATGGGGAAGTGTGTGTTTTCAGTTCTGGTTATCACATACAGTCTACTGGCACCAACATGTAAGTAAACGGAGTATTCTCAGTAACCTGATTTGTGAGGCCAAAGAACTACAGCTGACCTGAATCTGCTGTCACACGGTGATGATCTGCTGATGTCAGACCTGAGATTTTAAAGATCCATATTTTATTCTTCTTCTGTGTTTTATCTGAAGTGTTGATCTCCATCAGAAGATATATTTGTGGTTTTAAGAACCAAAAACCATCTCAGTGTAGTTTTACATCTCCTATCTTAGGCTTCTCTCTGGAGCTCTAGTAACAACAGGTCAGTTAGCGAATCACAGGAGAGGATCTGAGCCTCTCTTCTGATTGGCTGAGTTTTCTGAGTGATCCAACAAAAATATAGCAGGTTTCAGGCAAACAGTCAGAGAAACCCAATCCTGCAATGTTGGATGGTGGGTGCAGGTGGGTGGGGCTTGGGGCATGGCTGAGGGCTGTAAGGGGTCTGAATTTAGATTCAGACTTTAGACTCAGTAGCTGAGTGGTTAGGATAAATGCCCTCAGTAGTGAGTCCCCACTTCAGCTCCTTCCTGCTCATCATTCCCCTGCTCTCCATCACCACATTTCCTGTCTCTTCACTGTTCTGTCCCATAAAGTTATAAAAGCGCCCTAAAAAAAAGAAAAAAAGAAAAAACACCTCTGGGATCATGACAGAATCTGCATCTGTCATGATAGTTGCCCAGTTTGACTCTTAATTTTGTTGAGAACTGTCACAGATGAACAAACAAGACATAGCTGGAGATGAGTCTGAGACGACAGATGAATAACATCCAGTACCCAGTAAAACACAAAGAGAAACAGATGGACTGTCAGAAGAAGACAAAATAGTTTGGCAATTCTCCAGCTTACACACATTTTTCACCAAACTGCCACACCCAGAGTAAAGACAGTCACACCCAGTCCTGCCTATTGTCCTGAGGTAGTCCAACATGCTCCTCACAGTCTCTCAGCAGGAAGGAGTCGGAGCAAACCAGCTCCAAAACCAGCCACCACATCTCTGACACTGTCTGACTTCACATGTTTGAAGATGTTTGCCTCCTCAGCTGTTTTCTATCAGTGTTTCCCTTCAGTTTCCCAACACTTCTAGACAGAAATTCTATATTTTCATATCTGGCTTTAGCCCAATAACACAACACAACGCTGGGAGCCAGTGAGAGGTTTTCATTATACTCATCCAGAGCAGAGGCTGATGTCAGTGATCTGACACCTTCAACCTGAGAGGAAACAGTGAAATCATCAGTTTTATCGTGAACCAGTTCTTCTTCTTTGGTGCATTAGATATACCTCACTGCAAACAGGTGATATGGGTTTATGTGTGAGTGCTGTTCAATGCTTTCTATCCAAAAATGATCACAGAGACGCAGACATGACGGGATCCTCCAACTGCTGCTTTTATCATGGACGACTGACCAGACACATACTGTATCCGTGGCAACTACCTGGACCAGTATACACATAAAGACAAGGTGGCCTGTGCAGAGTCCACATCTCAACTGAATGGTGTCAAAGTGACATTAGAGATCACAGATAACTTTCATCTGCAGCACTGAATCTCTTCAGCTGAGCTGTGTTTGTTCAAATTGTGATCAAAATACATATTTTTCTATTGTCGCGCCTCATTTTCTTGCCTTGGTCTCATCTGACTGGAGCTAACTGTGACACTTGGCAGTGGACAGGATGTACAACAGGTCAGACCAGACCAGGTCAGACCATAACAAACCAGACAGAGACTAGATGATGACGATCAAACGTCTTCCAGCTGAGAAGAAGAAGGTGAACCCAAACACAGATGTTGCTGCTCTTGGACGTACCTCTATCTTGTCCGTTTTAGCGTCTCCCCAGTAGAGTTTTCCTGCTGCATAATCTATTGCCAGTCCATTGGGCCAGCCCAGAGAGCTGTTGAGCAGGACCACCCGGTCCGTTCCATCCAGGTTGGCCCGCTCAATCTTAGGATGCTCGCCCCAGTCGGTCCAGTACATGTAGCTGAGGCAGAGACAGAAGGTGGAGCTCACTTCCAGTTACAGGAACATGACACATTTCACACATGTCCTAATTAAGACATAGAAACTATACAGCAGGGGCCAGCAGGTAGGTTTGGCCTCAGGCCAGAACAAAACCAAAGGCTAATTGAAGAAACCGATTTAACTGGTGTAATTTTTTTTAAATATATATCACATTCATCCACTGTCCACTGGGAGGATGGTCTAATGGATTTTTCTAGTGGATTTTGTTTGGTCAATGTATTTAATCAAAATGAAACGTATCCCGTCTAAAAAATACCAGAATCAGCCTGGTAAAATATCCCACACCCCTCCAGCCTGCTAAAACGCCCAGCCTCAGAAAAGATACAGACAACATGACCTCAGTGTCCTCAGTGGTGTCACACTCCAGCACACACACACACACAGACACACAGACACACACACACACACACACACACACACACACACACACACAAGCACCTACCCATTGACAGGGTCCAGGACGATGGCTCTGGGTTCATCCAGGTTCTCAGAAATCAGAATTTTTCGAGAGGTTCCGTTCAGCCTGGTGACCTAGAAAACCACACGTTACCATTGAGCATTAAAGCACAATTGACAACGGACTTTTTTTCCTGTAATAAGAGTCACAGCATTTTGTTTGAGGCCATTTATCAAACAATATAAAATCATACCACAAGGAGGGAGACTCTGATTGGTCAGACAGGTACAGCTGATACTCAGTAACCCACCTCGATCCGGTCGGTGCCAGTGTCAGTCCAGTACAGGTTTCTGGCCACCCAGTCCACAGCAATGCCGTCAGGGTGGTTGATCTCCGTGGTAACCAGTATCATGGCATTGCTGCCATCGATGCGGGAGCGCCGGATGGCCCGGACTTCATCATCTGTCCAGTAGACGTACCCCTCAACCGGGTCATAGTCTATAGCAATGGCATGGCGAATGTCATCCACCTGCACAAGCAAAGGAACAATGATGAGGACACAAGAGTGTGTGTGTGTGTGTGTGTGTGTGTGTGTGTGTGTGTGTGTGTGTGCTTACCTGCAGGACAATGTCAGTGAAGTCCGGCAGGTCCAGGGAGATTCTCCGCAGGTCAGTCCGTCGTGCCAGCAGCAGAACCTGCTCTGCTCCTAAACAAACCAGACAAGTTTCATTCATTAAAGCTCCATCCAGTCTAAAGGTAGATGTCTCAGTCCACAGAGAAATGCACACTGCCTGTATTCAGAAACTGAGCCTTAAAACCTTAAAACCAGCTGTCAGGACTTCTGGAACTTTGTGATGTCACTAGATGTATATATAATGAGCAAAATTATCACAGTTACCTAAAATTATCACAGTTACCTATGTTATCATGGTTTTGTTCATGTGTGCTATGTGCTGTGTAATCAGAATCAGAATCAGAATCAGAATCAGAATCAGTTTTATTGCCAAGTATGTTTTCACATACAAGGAATTTTTTCTGGTGATTGGTGCAATTGATCAGCAACAGTGGGGCTCTCTAGCCTTGTTGATGAGGCTAATAGCAGATGGGAAGAAGCTATTTTTGTGGCGAGAGGTTTTGGTCCTGAAGGACCGCAGCCTCCTGCCAGAGGGGAGTGTCTCAAAGAGTTTGTGTCCAGGGTGGGAGGAGTCAGCTACAATCTTCCCTGCACGCCTCAGAGTCCTTGAGGCGTACAGGTCCTGGAGGGACGGAAGATTGCAGCCAATCACCTTCTCAGCAGAGTGGATGATACGCTGCAGTCTGTTATTGTCCCTCTCCGTGGCAGCAGCGTACCAGATGGTGATGGAGGAGGTGAGGATGGACTCAATGATGGAGGTGTAGAAGTTCACCATCATAGTCCTTGGCAGGTTGAACTTCTTCAATTGCCTCAGGAAATACATCCTCTGCTGAGCTTTTTTGATGAGGGAGCTGATGTTTAGCTCCCATTTGAGATCCTGTGTGATGGTGGTTCCCAAGAAGCGAAAATGCTCCACGGTAGCCACGGGGGAGTCACACAGGGTGATGGGGGTGGGTGGGGCTGGGCTCTTCCTGAAGTCCACTATCATTTCCACTGTCTTCAGAGCGTTTAGCTCTAGGTTGTTCTGCCTGCACCAGGTCACCAGACGCTCAGTCTCCCACCTGTAGGCAGACTCATCGCCATCAGAGATGAGTCCAATGAGAGTGGTGTCGTCTGCAAACTTCAGGAGCTTGACAGACTGATGGCTGGAGGTGCAGGTGTTGGTGTACAGGGAGAAGAGCAGAGGAGAAAGAACGCAGCCTTGCGGGGATCCAGTGCTGATGGTCTGGGAGTCAGACACGTGCTTTCCTAGCTTCACGTGCTGCCTCCTGTCAGACAGGAAGTCGGTGATCCACCTGCAGGTGGAGTCAGGCACGCTCAGCTGGGAGAGCTTGTCCTGCAGCAGAGCCGGGATGATGGTGTTGAAGGCAGAGCTGAAGTCCACAAACAGGATCCTGGCATAGGTCCCTGAGGAGTCCAGGTGCTGGAGGATGAAGTGGAGAGCCATGTTGACGGCGTCGTCTACGGACCTGTTGGCTCTGTAGGCGAACTGCAGGGGGTCCAGGAGTGGGTCAGTGATGGATTTGAGGTGGGACAGGACAAGACGCTCAAATGATTTCATGACCACAGAGGTCAGGGCAATGGGTCTATAGTCATTTAGTCCTGTGGGCCTTGGTTTTTTGGGGACAGGGATGATGGTGGAGGATTTGAAGCAGGCTGGCACGTGGCAGGTCTCCAGTGAGGTGTTGAAGATGTCTGTGAACACTGGAGACAGCTGATCAGCACAGTGCTTCAGGGATGATGGAGAGACAGAGTCAGGACCGGCTGCTTTGCGGGGGTTCTGCTTCTTAAAAAGCCTGTTGACATCTCTCTCCAGGATAGAGAGAGACGTTCCTTTGGTAGGGGAGGAGGAGGGGGGTTCTGATGTGGCTCTGATGTGGAGGTTAGTGTCAGGCTTGTCCCACTGTCTTTCAAAGCGGCAGTAGAACTCATTCAGATCGTTGGCCAGACGGAAGTCGTTAATGGAGTGGGGGGGTTTAGGTTTGTAGTTAGTGATCTGTCTGAGCCCTTTCCAGACAGAAGCAGAGTCATTGGCTGAGAACTGGAGCTGAAGTTTCTCAGAGTACAGTCGTTTAGCTTCTCTCACCGCTTTGCTAAACCTGTACTTGGACTCTTTAAACTTGTCCCTGTCCCCACTCCTGAAAGCTTCCTCCTTTTGCCTCCTGAGCTGACTGAGCTTAGCTGTGAACCAGGGTTTGTCATTGTTATAACTCACCCTGGTGCGTGATGGGATACAGCAGTCCTCACAGAAGCTGATGTATGACGTCACAGCCTCTGTGAACTCATCCAGACTGTTGGAAGCAGTCCTGAACACCTCCCAGTCAGTGCAGTCCAAACATGCCCGCAGATCCTCTATGGCTTCACTGCTCCACTGCTTTGATGTCCTCGCAACAGGTTTACACAGTTTTAGTTTCTGCCTGTATGTGGGAATCAGGTGGACCATGACATGGTCAGAGTGGCCCAGTGCAGCCCGGGGGACGGCGTGATAAGCACCACTGATTGTGGTGTAACAGTGGTCCAGAGTGTTCCCCTCTCTGGTCGGGCAATTAACAAACTGTCTGTATTTGGGCAGTTCATGACTGAGGTTCCCTTTGTTAAAGTCACCAAGGACAATAACTACGGAGTCCGGGTTGGTCTGCTCCACACACAGTATCTGGTCGGCGAGCGCCCGCTGTGCCTCCTGCACGTTGGCCTGTGGTGGGATGTAAACACCGACCAGGATGATTGAGGTGAACTCACGGGGGGAGTAGAAGGGCCTGCAGTTTATGATGAAAGTCTCCAGGTCAGGAGAACAGTGCTGCAGGATCACTGTCACGTCTTTGCACCAGCCACTGTTAGCATAAAAGCAGATTCCTCCACCTTTGGTTTTGCCGGACAGCTCTGTGTCGCGATCCGCTCTGAAGAGCTGGAAGCCGGCCAGCTCCAGCGCAGAGTTCGGAATCGATCCACACAGCCACGTCTCCGTGAAGCACAGGACGGCAGATGAGGAAAAGTCTCTGTTCTTCTGCACCAGTAGCTGAAGTTCATCCAGTTTGTTGGGCAGTGAACGCACGTTGGAGAGAAAGATACCTGGGAGAGGTGTGCGGAGTGCGCGCCGGCGGAGACGCGCAAGCGCACCGGCACGTTTTCCTCTCCTCCGGCGTTTCACTGCGAGAGCAACGGTCAGTGCACCTCTGACCAAAATGTCCAATAATCCCACAGATGAGTCGAGAAAAGTAGGAAAAAAATCCACTGGAGTTGTTTCTCTGATATTAATGAGCTCTTCTCTGGTGAAAGAGCTCCGGAAACCAAAGCAGAAAACTGGATTTATAAAGAAAATAAGGCAAAAAAATGCGCACCAAAACACCGAGGCAGCCATCCGCGGCGCCATGGCAACAGAATAAAGGATAATGTTATATTTACTGTAATAAAATACAACCTGAAATAATTTCATCAATTAAACAATAGGTCCAACATATCTGTCACAGATGAGAAGTAGCAATAGTGGGTTTGTCTACTATTATTATTATTATAACAATAACAATTATTATTATTATTATTATTATTATTATTATTATTATTATTATTATAAAATACCCATCACTTGCTTGGCACATTGCTATTAAATGGGCAAACAGAGCAGCTACACTGTTCTCTGGGTGGACAGTGAGCTGCAGCCCTGAAATAAGTTTCAAAAACACACAATCACCAATCAAAGCGTCTCACAGTCTCCATCACTGACAGGAGCAACAACCCCGGGATGAGATGTGACGGATCTATCATTCAGTCTGCATGGCAGCTAACAGCTCACTGTTGTCCCGTGTGTGTGTGTGTGTGTGTACTTGTACTTGCTACATAGTAAGGACCAAAAAAAGTATTTTACTAACAGAGTGAGGACATTTTGGGAAAGTGAGGACATTTTGGCCGGTCCTCACTTTTTGAGACACCTTCAAATCACATTTTGAGGGTTAAGACTTGGTTTTAGAGTTATGGTTAGAATTAGGTTTAGGTTAAGGTTAGGGTTAGGGTTAGGCCCTCAGTTGTGATGGTTAAGGTTAGGGTAAGGGGCTAGGGCAGGGGTCGGCAACCCGCGGCTCCAGAGCCGCATGCGGCTCTTTAGCACTCCCCTAGTGGCTCCCTGGAGCTTTTTCAAAAATGTGTGAAAATGGAAAAAGAATGAATTTTTTTGGGCTGAAAGGGTATCAAAATGGCCCTCGGGTTTTTTTCAAAATTTTCACCCTTTTTTTGATGTTTTTTAAAATACACAAATTCAAAAGTCTGACAGCAGAGCTTGAAGACGTCAGCCGCCAGAAAGCCCATGCTGCCCAAAGCCACAAATGGAGCGAAATTGAAAGCCTCCAGAGAAACTTGTGTTTGAAACATGGAAGGCTCTTCCCGACACTTATAGGAATATGAAGAAATACGCATTTGGAGTATTATCCATCTTTGGATCAACATACCTGTGCGAGCAGATATTCTCAAACATGAACTACATCAAATCCAAATACCGCACCCGCCTCACAGATGAGAGCTTGCAGTCCTGCGTGAAGATTAAAGTTACATCTTACATGCCCGATGTTGAGAAGCTGTCCAGTGATGTCCGAAAACAGAAGTCACATTGAACAGGTGAGAACACAATCCCGTCATAGGCGCATATTTAGTAACAAAGTGGCTGTTTTTATGAATGGATTTCTGATTTTTGTCAGTATATATTTGGAATGACACAATTATTATTTGCTGCGTTTGACCCTTGCACTGACTTCGGCTACTTGGCATTTGCAGAAAACTAAAGAGAAGAGGATAATGCACAGAAATCGAACTTTAACTGTCTTATTTTAATTTTATTAATTTCGGCTGTTCTACTGTGTTGTATTTTTTAAGCAAGCTGCCTTTTAATTGCAGGCTATTTTATTACTCGTTTGCGATTGTAGCCTATTTATTTGTGTCTGACGCTGCGTAAGGGGGAGAATTAAAAAGGATTGTTTTATTTTACTCATTTGCACTGACTTAGGCTACTTAACTTGGCATTTGCGGAAAACTAAAGAATAGGAGAATGCACAGAAATTGAAATTAAACTGGCTTATTTTCATTTCATATAGCCTACTTACCTTTTCAAAAGGCTGCTGTTTTATTTTTATAATTGCAGACTGCGTTTTAACTGCAGGCTGCGTGTTATTGCACTCTGTTGCCCAGATAAGGGGGAAAGAGAAGAGTTGTATTGTTATTGAGGTTCGAAGAGGACTGCATTTCATTTCCATACTAAGGTCTGAAATTACAGGAGGCCTATTATGCACATCCCATTGTGTTTTTTTTCTCGAATCCTCAAAATAAAAAAATGACACCAAAAATCTGTATTTCTATTTCTTGTATTTCTATAATTTAATCAATGCAACAAAACATAAAACATTAATATTGTAATGGAAGTTAAACTTGAAGCACCAAATATCGTACAGTCACGTGGTGCGTCATTCTCTCCAGGATGCGCTGCAGGGAAAATAAACATTTAATCATTAATGCTCATTTTGTATTTGTACCCTACTTAGTCATTTTAATAGTAGGCTTATATAGCTAATATACTGACAGCCTATGTTGCCTTCATATTAGGCTTATATAAGGCTTTTAATTTTTTGCGGCTCCAGACAGGTATGGTTTCTGTTTTTTTGGGCCAATATGGCTCTTTGAACATTTTGGGTTGCCGACCCTTGGGCTAGGGAATGCATTATGTCAATGAGTGTCCTCACAAAGATAGAAGTACAAGTGTGTGTGTGTGTGTGTGTGCTCTCTGTAAGTGCATGTGATGACACGGGTCATCTGGCAGTGTAAAAGGAGTAAAAAATCTGCTCAGACCTGCTAATTTTGGTGTAGAAAAGTATTACCGTATTTTCCGCACTATAGGGCGCACTGGATTATAAGGCGCACTGTCAATGAATGGTCTATTTTCGAACTTTTTTCATATATAAAGCGCACCGGACTATAAGGCGCATTAAGCGAAACAAAACAAACTCTATTAAACACGTTCACAATAACTCTCAACATTGTTCAAACGTTAATGAGCGTATTCACAATAACTCCCAACCTTGTTCAGTTGTAACACGTAAAAAAAACAGTTTGATACCGCTAAATCAAACGTTAGCGTATTCACAATAACTCTCAAAATTGTTCAGTTATAACACGTAAAATACAACACAATACACTCACTTTTTCAGCTCATTCCTCATCCACATAGCCGTAACACGATAGCCGTAATGCTGCAAGCGGTGCGGCTTTGTCGTTTACCAAAGTCATACTAAAACATTTTGACAGAGCGCCGTGTACCACACAAAATCGCTTCGAGGTCAGTAAGCACAACCAGAATTAATCCATATGTAAGGCGCTCCGGATTATAAGGCGCACTGTCGTTTTTTGAGAAAATTAAAGGCTTTTAAGTGCGCCTTATAGTCCGGAAAATACGGTATAAGGAAACTCTCTGAAGGAGCTGTCACTGCCTTCAGCCATGTTTGGACTTGCACATAACAAACCCACATTGCTCAAGGTACATGCATCCAGGAGACTGTTGCTGGTTGATGCTGTACAGAATCTAAAATGAGTTAAATTAACCACAGTAATGAATCACCATAAGCGACCACAGTAACAGTGAAAATTCAAATACAAATGCTAACACTGTCTGGCATTTCTACTGTGATCAGCGTGAAACCGCTCCCTCTTACCCTCACTTGAGAACAAGATCCCGAGATACTTGAACTCCTTCACTTGGGGCAACAACTGACCCATATTAAATCAGTGATTAAGACCCAGTGTTTTTTTATAAAATAAAGCAACAATTAAAAAATCACAGGTAGTTTTCTTTACACCTGTCACATGCCTGTGATTTTACTCTTCCCTCAGAGGTAAAACATCAAAAATCATTCACCATCTTTGTCTGAGCTTCAGACAAACAGACATCAGAGTGTCCAGGGAATATAAACTACACAACAGCCAAGATATTGTGTTGTTACCACGTTGTTGTTTATATTGTATAAACATAATTACAAACCTTTAACATCCTATGTTTACCTGTGGAGATAGGTGTAGGTGTGACAGCTGCAGAGCCCTGCTGGTCAATAACACAATCAAAGGTGCAGTGATAGACACAAACACTCAGAGCACCTCGACATAAAAGGGATTCTGGACTATCTGAGACCACTTGTCTCAGACTCCTCTGCTGTTCTGTCAGTAACAGATGTTTTTCCTCCCACTGGGAAAATTGTACAGCTCTGCGAAGCTCGTGTGATTAAAGTACAGATATCCAGCAGTTCCAAGTCTGAGTATGGTATCTGGATTAGAGCCAAACCCCTCAGTCCAATATCAATCTATCTGTTTTGAAGAGCCCAGCTCGCTCTCATCACTCTCCTCCTCGCTCCGACCCGTCTGCAAACAAAGGGCTCTGCCATCCTGAGGGATCCTCAGCTGTGTTTGGCTGTTGATTCAGATTTAACAGGAGCCAAACTCACCTCATGGGAGACAATTAACTGTTTTTTTTTGTCTCTCACACCTCTGACTGTGAGGAGCTCACATGTAAAGCAGTTCAAAGTGCCTGTCTCTGTCTGTTCCCTGTTGGCCTTCCCTGGCTCATCTTTGTCTCACATTTCACATCTACTCACTTCAATCCTGAGACAAAGACAGTAAAATATCTGTGATTTAACTGTGTACTCTGCAATAGTACATTATGCAACACATGGCACATAATCTCCAACATCTAGAAATGTCTGATCATCTGTTGAAATATTACAAAGACATTTAAAACATCTGTAAATCTTATCTGTCCAGTCTTTACTCCTGAACCCTTTTTAAGCAATTAAATAAGTGCACATCTGCATAATTGAAATAAAGATATACCCTGGGGTACGGACAGGGTCTGTCTTTTACATTATTATTGGGTGGCAAACATCCACAGGCTGACGTTTCTCATCTTTGATTGGATGATGGGCTCTTCTGCTGCAGCATTCAAATGATCCAGTGTCACTTTGCCCCTGAATCTCTGAGCCACTAACGCTGAGTAAATGTTACTGAACAAACAACACAATTATTAGAATTATTAGATACTCCTCCTTGGCGTGAGCGAGAAGAAACTGCAGAGTGAGTGATGGAGAACGTTAAGGAAACAGTAATTCAACCTGCTCCATCTTCACTGAAGGAGGAAGCTGATCAGACCCCTGCTATCTGCAGTTTTATACTTTCTTCAGATCTGATCATCACTAAAGTCTACAAAGTGTTTTCATAGCCTAGCCTGTTAGCCTAGCATGACCGCTGCCTGCACTGCAGCTACGTAGTTATGACGATACACACTTCCCTTTAACGACTACACGAAATGAGGCGGTGGGAGGAAGAGCTGGAATCACTATATCAGAGACGGACTTGTCTGAATATGCATTACGCCAGGACCTCACTGCCTGCGTTGTGTGTGTGTGTCTGCTGCTGCTGTCAGCTCCGTCTACAAAGACTTTACAGGAGACTTGAATGTTGGATTTCTCTTCATTTTAAAGTAATTTCTGATTTATTTTTGACAGAAAACGTCTCTAAAATTCCACTGTCTCACATGAAATGGTTAAAAAAATTTATTTATATTTTTTAAGTCTGTGTCATGTTCAGATTCAGCCTGGACATAGAAACTATAGTGGGAGGTGTCAGTTTTATGTGATATTTGCTCGTATGATGTCACTATGACATCAACAGGTTTTTTCTCTGCCTGTCTTTGCTGGGAGCTGCGCCAAAATGAAAACCAAGATGTTCCAAGGCCGCCACACACACACCACGCAGCCAGTGTGTTCCAGCCTGTCTTAGACCCGACCTGCAGCAGATGTGGTCCACACTCGGCCAGCCTCAGTCACATGTTTTGGTTTTGTCCCAGACTGACCTAATTTGTTATTGATCCTAACCCACTGACTGCACTGTTTGGTGTAGTCAAACAGGAAACACCAATCACAACGCACCTGGACGAGGCTGACTCAGGTGGAACAAAGCTGCACTGCCACAGGTGATTTGTGGAGGAGGTAATGTCCCATCTTACACTGTCCAGGGCTCCCCCCGCAAATATTATAAGATCTGGCAACTGTTTCTGTTTAATTTTGAGACTGAGCTCCCCTCTATCAGTATGATGCAGCTACCCTTCCCCCACCCCCTCTGTCTTTTTTCAAAACTCATCTCCATTTGTTTCCATTTTATTCATAACCCTGTTTGATTTTCCCACAGTGGCACTCGGTACTCTATCAAATATTTGAATGATAATAATAAAATTTCTCTGTCTCTCATTCCAGCTGCACTTTCACAACCAATCAGAATCTGGCATCAGTGAAACATCATCACCTCAGAGTCTGAGGTAGGAGGATAAAGGAAGGGACAGAGAGCACAGAGAGCATCTTCTCTTTCTCCTGACTTCATCGTGAGACACTTAAACACCCCAGTCTCTCACTCACACACACACACACACACACACACACACACACACACACACACACGTTTTGCTGCCAGCGCAATAACAAACGCCTTCAATTTAACCAGCCAAGCAAAACAAATTAGAAGCATGGACACAAAGATACACACTCTCACACACACACACGCACACACACTGCAGGCTGACACAATAGAGTATTGTTTTTTTATTGTCAACAGTGGCTAACTGATTGGTTGGCATGTTTCATTCAAATGTAATACATTCACACACACACGGCCTCAGAGACAGACGCACTCTAACACACTGTTGTGTTTCTGCAGAATAAGGCTCTATTGTTTCAGCATCGTGGGAATCAACATGGCAGCTGCTCAGTGAGCGTCCCACTCTCCAAACAGACAGGTCAGACTCACTTTTACTTGTTTTCAGGCAGATACACGGTGCTGCATCACCAAACAAACTCCAGGACAATGGTGATGGAGGTCAGCAACAGGAAACACTGACTGTATCCACTTCTTGGGGTGAGTTTGAGTGGATGTGTCAAATCTGACTGTTTGACTGTGGTCGATCTGACAATGATCAGACTGTGTTCAATCTGACTGTGTTTGATCTGACAATGATCTGACTGTGGTCGATCTGACTGTGTTCAATCTGACTGTGTTTGATCTGACTGTGTTCAATCTGACTGTGTTTGATCTGACAATGATCTGACTGTGGTCGATCTGACTGTGTTCAATCTGACAATGATCTGACTGTGGTCAATCTGACTGTGGTCAATTCGACTGTGGTCAATTCGACTGTGGTCAATCTGACTGTGGTTGATCTGACAATGATCAGACTGTGTTTAACCTGACTGTGTTCAGTCTGACAATGATCTGACTGTGTTCAACCTGACTGTGTTCAGTCTGACAATGATCTGACTGTGTTCAATCTGACTGTGGTCAATCTGACAATGATCTGACTGTGCTCAATCTGACTGTGCTCAATCTGACTGTGGTTGATCTGACTGTGTTCGATCTGACTGTGTTCGATCTGACTGTGTTTGATCTGACAATGATCTGACTGTGTTCAATCTGACTGTGTTTGATCTGACAATGATCTGACTGTGGTCAATCTGACTGTGGTCGATCTGGCTGTGTTCAATCTGACTGTGTTTGATCTGACAATGATCTGACTGTGGTCAATATGACTGTGGTCAATTCGACTGTGGTCAATCTGACTGTGGTCGATCTGGCTGTGTTCAATCTGACTGTGTTCAGTCTGACAATGATCTGACTGTGTTCAACCTGACTGTGTTCAGTCTGACAATGATCTGACTGTGTTCAACCTGACTGTGTTCAGTCTGACAATGATCTGACTGTGTTCAATCTGACTGTGGTCGATCTGACTGTGTTTGATCTGACAATGATCTGACTGTGGTCAATCTGACTGTGGTCAATTCGACTGTGGTCAACCTGACTGTGTTCAGTCTGACAATGATCTGACTGTGTTCAATCTGACTGTGGTCAATCTGACAATGATCTGACTGTGCTCAATCTGACTGTGTTCGATCTGACTGTGTTCAATCTGACAATGATCTGGCCGTAGTCAATCTGACCGTAGTCAAGCCGACTGTGTTCGATCTGACTGTGTTCTATGGTCAATCTGACTGTGTTCGATCTGACTGTGTTCAATCTGACAATGATCTGGCCGTAGTCAATCTGACCGTAGTCAAGCCGACTGTGTTCGATCTGACTGTGTTCTATGGTCAATCTGACTGTGTTCGATCTGACTGTGGTCGATTTGACTGTGGTCGATCTGAATGTGGTCGATTTGACTGTGATCGATCTGAACGTAATCTGACTGTGTTCGATCTAACCGTGGTCAATCTGACTGTGTTCGATCTAACCGTGGTCAATCTGACCGTGGTTGATCTGACCGTGATCTGACTGTTCGATCTGACTGTGTTCTATGGTCGATCTGACTGTGTTCGATCTGACTGTGTTAAATCTGACCATGATCTGACTGTGTTCAATCTGACCATAATCTGACTGTGTTCAACCTGGCTGTGTGCAATATGACTGTGTGCAATCTGACTGTGTTCAATCTGACTGTGGTCGATCTGACAATGATCTGACTGTGTTCAACCTGACTGTGTTCAACCTGACTGTGTTCAACCTGACTGTGGTCGATCTGACAATGATCTGACTGTGTTCAACCTGACTGTGTTCAATCTGACTGTGGTCGATCTGACAATGATCTGACTGTGTTCAACTTGACTGTGTTCAACCTGACTGTGTTCAATCTGACTGTGGTCGATCTGACAATGATCTGACTGTGTTCAACTTGACTGTGTTCAACCTGACTGTGTTCAACCTGTCTGTGTTCAATCTGACTAGGGTCGATCTGACAATGATCTGACTGTGTTCAACTTGACTGTGTTCAACCTGTCTGTGTTCAATCTGACTAGGGTCGATCTGACAATGATCTGACTGTGTTCAACCTGACTGTGTTCAATCTGACTAGGGTCGATCTGACAATGATCTGACTGTGTTCGATCTGACTGTGTTCAATCTGACAATGATCTGACTGTGTTCAATCTGACAATGATCTGGCCGTAGTCAATCTGACCGTAGTCAAGCCGACTGTGTTCGATCTGACTGTGTTCTATGGTCAATCTGACTGTGTTCGATCTGACTGTGGTCGATTTGACTGTGGTCGATCTGAATGTGGTCGATTTGACTGTGATCGATCTGAACGTAATCTGACTGTGTTCGATCTAACCGTGGTCAATCTGACTGTGTTCGATCTAACCGTGGTCAATCTGACCGTGGTTGATCTGACCGTGATCTGACTGTTCGATCTGACTGTGTTCTATGGTCGATCTGACTGTGTTCGATCTGACTGTGTTAAATCTGACCATGATCTGACTGTGTTCAATCTGACCATAATCTGACTGTGTTCAACCTGGCTGTGTGCAATATGACTGTGTGCAATCTGACTGTGTTCAATCTGACTGTGGTCGATCTGACAATGATCTGACTGTGTTCAACCTGACTGTGTTCAACCTGACTGTGTTCAACCTGACTGTGGTCGATCTGACAATGATCTGACTGTGTTCAACCTGACTGTGTTCAATCTGACTGTGGTCGATCTGACAATGATCTGACTGTGTTCAACTTGACTGTGTTCAACCTGACTGTGTTCAATCTGACTGTGGTCGATCTGACAATGATCTGACTGTGTTCAACTTGACTGTGTTCAACCTGACTGTGTTCAACCTGTCTGTGTTCAATCTGACTAGGGTCGATCTGACAATGATCTGACTGTGTTCAACTTGACTGTGTTCAACCTGTCTGTGTTCAATCTGACTAGGGTCGATCTGACAATGATCTGACTGTGTTCAACCTGACTGTGTTCAATCTGACTAGGGTCGATCTGACAATGATCTGACTGTGTTCGATCTGACTGTGTTCAATCTGACAATGATCTGACTGTGTTCAATCTGACAATGATCTGGCCGTAGTCAATCTGACCGTAGTCAAGCCGACTGTGTTCGATCTGACTGTGTTCTATGGTCAATCTGACTGTGTTCGATCTGACTGTGGTCGATTTGACTGTGGTCGATCTGAATGTGGTCGATTTGACTGTGATCGATCTGAACGTAATCTGACTGTGTTCGATCTAACCGTGGTCAATCTGACCGTGGTTGATCTGACCGTGATCTGACTGTTCGATCTGACTGTATTCTATGGTCGATCTGACTGTGTTCGATCTGACTGTGTTAAATCTGACCATGATCTGACTGTGTTAAATCTGACCATGATCTGACTGTGTTCAATCTGACCATAATCTGACTGTGTTCAACCTGGCTGTGTGCAATCTGACTGTGTTCAATCTGACTGTGGTCGATCTGACTGTGGTCGATCTGACAATGATCTGACTGTGTTCAACCTGACTGTGTTCAACCTGACTGTGTTCAACCTGACAATGATCTGACTGTGTTCAACCTGACTGTGTTCAACCTGACTGTGTTCAACCTGACAATGATCTGACTGTGTTCAACCTGACTATGTTCAACCTGACTGTGGTCGATCTGACAATGATCTGACTGTGTTCAACCTGACTGTGTTCAACCTGACTGTGTTCAATCTGACTGTGGTCGATCTGACAATGATCTGACTGTGTTCAACTTGACTGTGTTCAACCTGACTGTGTTCAACCTGACTGTGTTCAATCTGACTAGGGTCGATCTGACAATGATCTGACTGTGTTCAACTTGACTGTGTTCAACCTGTCTGTGTTCAATCTGACTAGGGTCGATCTGACAATGATCTGACTGTGTTCAACTTGACTGTGTTCAACCTGACTGTGTTCAATCTGACTAGGGTCGATCTGACAATGATCTGACTGTGTTCAACTTGACTGTGTTCAACCTGACTGTGTTCAATCTGACTAGGGTCGATCTGACAATGATCTGACTGTGTTTGAGCTGACCGTGGTCGATTTGATTGATCTATTTCGTGACAGAAGGACTTTACTTTTCAGCAAATTTTTCTTCATGAGCTGCTTAGTCCAAATAATGGAGGCACCACATCAGGACCATTAAACTTTCTATATATGATGAAAGTTCAACTGTGAAACAATCAGCTGATCATTACTCATAAAACTCAACATTATATTGGTCTTAATGAACAGCGGCTCACAGAGAGCCCTCAAATAAGACAGTCAAACATTTTGCCATTTCGTTACTTTTACCTCTTTTCCACTGGTCAAAAAACATGCTAAGACTCGCTAACATCAGGCTTTAGTTGACAATGGAAAAGGAAACAATACACATTCACACCCGGGTCAAATGACTCTGCAGTATTTATTGGCTCCGGCTCCAATTGGCAGTGATATAAACACAACACCCTGGTAAACACACACATTTTCGCCTCTTCTCCTACTGTGATGTCTTTCAGATCACGAACACTGTAAACAAACCTGTCACCTGTCCAGCATGGTGTTGTTACACCAGAAACACCATAGGTACACGGCTCTCAGGGATGAAAGAGTGAGCTGCAGCCCCAAAATAAGTTTTAAAAACACACAATCACCAATCGAAACATCTCACACGGCAGCTCTGACACTGACAGGAGCAACAACCTGAGGATGAGACAGATTTTAAAGATTGCCTCAGCTGATTTCTCTCAGCTTTCCCTGACCATGATGGAACAGGTGAGGATCCCAGTGCCTCAATACTTCAAATAAAACACTGGATTAATTATACTGATTCTAAATAAGCAGTGCACCTCTCACAGTTTCTCTTTCTTCTCATTTATTACCAGCAGCATCGTATCTTAAATGGGATCCATACCTGGCTTGCAGGTCTTTCCATCTAGTTTCAGCTGGACACCAGTGGGGCAGGCACAGCTGTAGAAAGGCTGGACTGGAGAGAGGAGGCAGAGGTGACTGCAGCCTCCATTATTGTCACTACAGGGAGTCTGGACTGCAGACCAGAGAGAGAGAAGAACGGACAGGTGGAAAAAAAATGTAATTAACCTCTTGAAAGAGTCAGTTTTTCTTTGCTATGAATAAGATTTAACCTATTAAAAATACAATATAAAACAATAACTGTACTGTGCTATAAGAGCACCTGTTGTTTGTGTCCTAATAGATTTGGAATTTTTCAGTCATTACTGATCAATGACACTTTTCAGTCTAATTGGATTAGTTCACTATAGTGGTTTTCTGGAATACCACTGTACTGTACATACACATGAGTTAAGCACTGCACTCACTGTAGGGCTGTCGATAGGACTCCAGGACCTGGATGTCCATGGGAGAGTAAATCCCGCTGAGGATCTCCCTGGCCTTGTCTCCACTGTGCTTGTTGCAGGCGTGGATGGAGCGAGTCTGCCAGTCAGTCCAGTACAAGGTCTCCTCAGACAGCGTCAGGGCAAAAGGATGGGTGAGGGTGCCCTCCACCACTGTTTCACTGCAGGATGAAATAAAAGCTTCTTTAAAATGAGAGAGGAGGGTTGGTGTTTTGTGTTTGCCATTGAACCCATAGAATATTTGTGAAAACAAAAAATGTAAAGTATGTTCTTCACAAGTTAACCTGTCAATGAGAACATTAAGACTTTCTGCATTGTTCAGTAAATTGTGCAATTTAATATTTAAACACACACAACCTGTTGCATTTATTGTTACTAAGTTATAATTAAAATCCAACACCATTTGACATCCATGTTTCTAAACTGAACAGCACTTGGATCATTTTCTTAATGGATCTACAGTTGCTGAAGGTCCAACGTTTCTCCAGCACACATCATGTGAAGAAACAGTTTTCTGTTGTTTTGAAGAGCAGAAGCCTGGTACAGAGAGCAGCCTGTGAAGGAGGTCCGATTTCACAACGACCAATTTAAGGTCTGCCTGGAAGGTTGTCTCATTATATTGGCTGCACAGGTGTTCATCACAGCGCAAAGCTAGGTTGAACTTTGACCGCTGAAACCAGTCTAGCTGATACTAGACTGAAATCAGCTGATACTCGACTGAAATCAGCTGATACTAGACTGATACTGACTTTTGACCTCATTCTGTTCATTTGATAAAAGAAGTCAAATGATGTCTAAACACAAGCAGCAATGTAAAGACTTTGAACCCAAATAAAACACAGTATAAAACTGTGCTGACACTCAGTTACACTCAGTGTTACTCACCAGTCATATTTTGGTCAGTACCAGAACACACACACTGAAAGAATGGATTGAGTAACAAAAACAGTATTGTGACTGTTTTTACGTTGCTGCTGGAGCAACACTGAAGCCTGTCTATAGCTGCCAATGTTCATTAAACCACACAAAACACAAGTGTTGGACAAAGTTTAAAAAAAAGTGTCAAATGTGTGGCACTAGAGGAAAATCATGAAAATTGAGAGTTTGTCCTGTTGAGAAAATGTTTGAGGGAGGTTTTCAAGAAAGGCATTGAAAATAAAAGAAGTAAAAAGGTAAAGATTTTGACATTTAGTCCTGATGGAGGCGCTACAGGATCAGTCAGAAAACCAATAGGAGTGCTCCTCCAGGGACCATGAATATCTAGACCACATTCCATAGTGATGTGATCAGAGGTTTTACCTCAACAACACATTCAAGTTTTCTTTAGACCTTCTTATTAAAACAACACATTCAGAGCCTCTGTGAAGGTATGCTCTCTGTCCTCAGGGCCAAACAATTATATAAAGCACAATGGTTAGAGAAGTAAGTGTGTGTGTGTGTGTGTGTGTGTGTGTGTGTGTGTGTGTGTGTGTGAGAGAGAGAGAGAGTTCAGGAGAGAGCAGCTCTTTTCTAAAACACACTTTAGAATCACTTACAGGAAAATGTACTCACACAAACGCACATCGGCACAAGATCAAAGGAGGCTCGTATTTAGAAAATCAACACACCAGAAACTGGCTTTCATCAATCACCATTTTTAGTTCTGTGTGTGTGTGTGTGTGTGTGTGTGTGTGCTGTCGGAGCAGAGGTGCCTGCCAGCAGCGGTTAAGAGAAAAAAACCAAAGAACAAATTTAACCAACTCCAGATTTCAAAGCTCTGTTCAACTTGTGAGTGTGTGCATGTGTGAGTGTGTGTGTGTGTGTGTGTGTATGTGTGTGAGTGTGTGTGAGTGTGTGTGTGTGTGGACTAATTAATTAGCAAACAGGCAAATTACTTCATCACTGAAGCTGTCAGGTACAATCAGACTAAACCCGCCCCCTCTAACTGAGCACAAAAACATTCACACACAATGAGTGCGGTGGTTACACAAAAGCAGTGCACAGAGCGGCAGTAGGAGGCAGAGCTAATGGAACGAAGCTCCAGGCTGAGGTTACGTTTTTCCAAAAGCATCAAGCATCTCCACCAAATGTTGTAGAGAAACACTGTAGGTAACATTACACCTGCAGCTGTTTCCATGGGAACAACCGCCTGTACATTTTACTACTAAGTGTGAATAAAGGCTAAGAGAGCAACCCAATTTTTGCTTACTGTTTTTTTCGACAAACAGGAAATGAGCTTAGACAGAGAAATGGGAAATGACATGGAACAAAGGTAGGTGAATGTGACCTGTGGTTCATGGACGCCACTTTAACCCCCCGGACACCAGGGCCCCGCGGTCTTCAATCAGGGGCCCACACAGGTGTGGTTTGAAAAGGTTTGGTGGGTGTATCAACATGATTCTGCTTTAGATGGATCACATGTTTAGCTTTTCTCTGTGTAGTTACTGATGGTCCATCTCCACTCGTGTTGTTCCTGTCTCCATCTTTCTGACTGTAACATCATTTGTTCTTCTCTCTGTGATGGTTAGGGTTGGGGATCGAAACCTGGTTCCAAAGTAGAACTGTATCTGAAATGCCAAGAACCGAGGGCCGAAAAAAAAAAATCGAAGGTGTTTTGAATTTCAGTTCTGCTTATCAGTTCCTATGCATCTACAAGAACGCACATATGTATCTGCCAAGTCCTGTCCTACACGTCCTACATCACACAGCAGCTTCGTCTCAATTCAGAGGCCGTGTCCTTCAGAGAATGTCCATTAGTTTATATAGGAGCAGCATCACAGTGTCAGGAGAGGGAGAGCAGCTCCAACAGTAAAAAATTTACACAATTCAGTTAACTCCATGAAAAACGAGCTAGCATGCACAGCTAACGGCACAACAGTGTGAAATATGGACGGACGGTGAAGGGTCAAAAATGTGGCTTCACTTTAGAAAATGACCACAAGGCAAAGGTCAAGGCAAAGTCTGTGAGAAGCTGATTAGCTCAGGGTCTTGTTCACATCAGATCTGAGACTATCTACTATCTAAAGACTGAGTCTGATGCTGCTCTGTCCCACTGACACTGAGCATCAGTCCAGGTTCAGTCCACCTGCTTCAATAAGAGTAGTTTGACCTTCCCTCATGTTTCGCTGGTTGCAGTGAATTGACATCTGATCACAGTTTAACTGTGTGATTCTTGGTCACCACTGATTTTTTTTCCTCAAATATTTTCCAGAGTTTTATTTTCTTCTTGAAATGCCTGATTCCAGAGTGTGAGCCCTTTATATTTGCTTGTTTTGACTGCTAAAATCACTTCTGGACCAACTGTTTCTGTACTAACAGTGTGTGACGTCCTCGACCTGTAAAATACAGCTCTACACTGATCTATTATTGAATATTAAGTTCATGTCTGTGGATTAGATGTTTTTATTGTAGTAAACAGTAAATACTATTTTCTCTCGAAGAAATTTTGGTTTTTAATTTTTGGTTTTCTAAACCTCTTAAACCATTTTGGAATCTGAACAGGGAATTGATAAGAATCAGAATCAATGAGCAGAATCAGAATCAATAAAATTCAAGTGATGCCCAACCCCAGTGATGGCTGATTTTTCACCCTGTCACACTTGAGTGTAGTCTTTCTATTAACACGTCTGACTAGTTTGTTTGTAGCATGTTTATGCTGAGGATGACTTCAGTGTAACATTAAGTTGTGGTGTATAGTTTTTGTCTTGCAGGATGATCCACTGGTCTGTGTCTGACTATTTCTCCTGTGCCTCCTGGTTTTTGTACTCAGAGGTTCCTGTGGAATTTTGAGTGGAATTTCAACTATGCAGAAATGATCAATAACCTGTTGTGAAATTATTCAAACAGTTTGGATTCTGGCACAACAATAACAGTAACATGTGCTTCAGTGTGTTACTGCTGTAGAAATGAAACTCTCAGTGTTCGCCCTCAGCAGATGCCTGATGGATGAAGAGAGAGAGAGAGAACGATGAGATTTAGAGACAGAAGGAGAGAAGGAAAGAATGAGCTGTAAGAGAGATGCACTGGGAGTGTGTGTGAAGCCGTGTGTGTTTTGACTGGGGCCTCCACCATACCACAGTTATGTTTGTGTTGGACAACGCTCCCGTGCTCTTTCTCTTTCTCTCTCTCAAGTTCTGTCTATGCAGCTATAGTCTCCTTCTCCTCCTCCTCCTCCTCCTCCTCCTCCTCCTCCTCCTCCTCCTCCTCCTCTCCTCTCCTCTCCTTCCTTTCTCTGCTCAGACTTTCCCTGCTGATCTTTCAAAGTTTCAATCGAGGATCTTAAACACTGCTTCGTGCTGTAACATTTTCTGTACCATTTTAGTTCCACCTTCATCAAACAGGAAATGTAACTTTATCCATGACAGCAGCTGATATGAACTGATATGACCACATCAAGTCAGCTACTGGTATTAATGAATTATGAAATGTTTTTACATTTCATCAATATTGATAAGAGGCTTTACAGGTTGTTTTCAAACTAGTGTTTTGAGAAGTGTTGAGTAGTAATGTTTTTCTCTGGTTGGGAGCGAGTTCCTGCCTGAAGTGAAGGAGTTTAAGGTTGTTTTCCCACCTACAGTTCGTTTGCTTTGGTCAGATTCAGCTAATGAGTTATAAACTAAATTTTCCTCTTGGTTCAGTTTGTTTTCACAGATTTACAGATTCAAGGGAATCTAAATGCATCACACAGGAGGAAGGTCCCGCAGGGTCTGGACCGTGACATCCTATGAAATATATATCAGCGCCAGAAATGCCTTTTTTCATAGCTCTAATTATGTATCTGGACAGTAAACAGACAGACTATCCAACACTGGAACGCAGATTCGCTTCAGTATGTCGTCATAATGCTGTCCAGGTTCCAACTCCGATTGGACGCTCTGCTGTGAGACGTTTGAGAGGGATGGCATTAATGTTGAGGATGTACAATGACATCACGTCTTTACCAGCTAGTGGGATCGGATCGAGTTCACAACTCTTTCACACCAGAATCAAACCGCTCCAGACCGTCTCTTGGAAAGGGTCTTGGTCTGATTGTTTTGGTCCGCACCTGAATGCGATTACTGTTTTCACACCTGCCCAACGAGTCGCACCAAGGGGGAAAATGAACCAGGGTTCAATTTAACTGGACTGAAATGCACAGGTGTGAAAGCAGCCTAAGAGTCTTGGGGTGTGACAGTAAACTGACAGCTGGGTCGGTGCAGCAGCAGCAGTAATGCAGGTGATGTACCAGACTGTACCAGACTAGGTTCAGACCCTCACCTGTGGTCATGAGCTTTGGGAAAGAATGAAATCGTCAATAAAAGCGGCTGATGCCGATGAGTTTCACTGCTGCTTCACATCACAAGGAGCCAGTTGAGGTGGTTCAGGCACCTGATCAGGTTGCCTCCTGGTCTTCCAGCCATGTGCAACTGATAGGAGACCCCAGTGTAGACCCAGAACACACTACAGAATGCCTCAGCATCCTCCAGGAGGAACTGGAAGAGAGGGAGGTCTGGACTACGTCGCTTAACCTGCTGCCGCCTTGACCGAGCCCAGATAAGCAGCAGGAAGTGGATGGATCTAAATGAACTGCACTTCTACAGAGGTGTTCCAGTCTTATCGATGACTCAAAGCACTTTACAATACTTGCCTCATTCACCCAACACACACATTAATACATCACACCCACAAACACACACTCATACAATGATGGAGCAGCATCAGGGGCAGTTTGGGCCCAAGGACACTTCATCATGTGGACTGGAGGAGCTAGGGATCGAACCACCGACCCTCTGATTAGTGGACGACCTGCTCTACCTCCTGAGCCACAGCAAACGATCAAATTTCACACTGAGATCTCTAGACTTTCTAAAGTTTAAAAACTCAATCCCATACAGAAAGGTTCATACCGTGCTGATCCATCCAGGTTAGCTCTGTGGATGAAGCTGAGCTTAGCATCTGCCCAGTAGAGCTTCTGCTCCACCAGGTCTATGGTCAGACCGTTGGGCCAGTAAATGTCTGCATTCACTATCACCTTCCTGTTGGAGACAGAGACCAGAGAGATGGCATCAGCATCTAAATGTGATCCATCAACTGGAGCTTTTGTTGTCTTATCTTTGGATGACTGTTACTGAGTCAGAGAGAACACTGGGCTATAAAACTGGGTGGGTTTACATAGACACACTTACCTGTTGCTGCCGTCCATACCAGCTCGCTCTATCCTGGGCTCCTCCCCCCAGTCAGTCCAGTACATGTACCTGGATGAAAAAACAGAGACAAAACACATCACTAACCAAAACCAGGGCCATTCGTAACAACTAACGACCCATCCATTAAAACAGAAATTTAGATTTAAACTAGTCGATCGGTCTGACTGTCAGATGCTGTTATCACAGCATCTGTTTAACATCTTAGACGCAACAGTCAACCAGCAATCTACATTAATAAAATGTCAATAATTAGTTTAATATTTCTGGTGACACGGGACCATTTTGAGTTTTGAGGTGAGTTTATTGATTCTGAAAGACACTGCCGCATTTCTGTTCAGGCTGCAGATCATTACTGACCATCAGTGACATTTTACAACTCATTTTAATTTTCAGTGGCTTTCTTTCTGTCTTTGTTCATTTGTCTGCATTTCAGTTTTTTAAGTACCGTAAGTGTCATTAATTTACCCTCTTTACGATCCATTTCCAGGCTTTGATTAAAAAAAACTAAGGAATTCTATTATCACTAGCACTTCTGGGGAAAAAAACTGAAAATGGTTTATCATTACACTAGTACAGGACTGAGGGTGTGTTTTTTTCAACGCCATAAATCAGATCTAGTTCTGGTTGAGTTCACAGTGAAAGAAAAAGGGGCACAATAAATCAGCCTGTCACACAACCAATATTTACTGGTTTGAATGTTACTTATTAAACTGTGTGGCAGTGTGTGTGTGTGTGTGTGTGTGTGTGTGTGTGTGTGTGTGCATGTGCGAGAGACATAGCTCTCTGTGTGTAGCTAAAGTTTGACAGATCTGCGTCCTTTTAGCCGCCAATGTGGAAACGAAAATTACAGAGCAGGAAACCAGAGAGAGGGAGGAGGGAAAAAAGAAAGGAGAGCATCTTCTGTCCGTTCTGTTGGTCTGGTTCCCTCCTGTGTGTGCGGCTTGCGCTCTACATACATTATTTACAGTATGGACTGAACGGGTAGAAACTCCAGCGACACAACTGTGTTAAAGCAACAAGTGTCAGGGCGAGGCTCAGGGTCATCTCTGAGCCCAGACCATGCACACAGCACGCTCTCATGCTCACCCCAAGAGACAGGCACACAGAGGCTGCATCCACACTGATGGCTTTTAGTTTGAAAGCACTGCTGTCCCAAACAGAGACTTTAGGAAACGCTGTCAGTCTCGTTTTAGTTTGAAAACTCCAGCACTGCATTTCAGACTGGACGTACACAAACAGAGACTTTTGGAAACAATGACGCAGACACCCATGTTTCTGATTGGGTCTCAGACTCCAACATTTTGAAATACATTTCTAATTGTTTCTTACCAACTAAATCAACTACACTGAACTTATTTGAACCAACTTGAACCTGAGCTGATCTGGGCTCATGTCTTACTTCTGTAGCTCTGGTCTTTATTCCTATTGTGGCATTTTACTCACCAACTACAAGACATTATAACGGGACAGTTTGTGTCACAACACCTGTGTTTTCAAATGACATTTCCAGTAATCATAGTGGACCGGTGTAGTAGTAGTAGTAGTAGTCTACAACCTGTCGAAGAGCTTGTGCTTTTGGTCTGTACACTAAAGGTGTATTTAGCAGATTGTTGGCTTGGTGAGTTACCTGTTACCAGAAGCAATAACACCAGGGCTGAACACTTAATCAAAATTTAACTGAAATCAATATGGCCAAGAGCAATATTCAAATCACAGGAGCTGCAGTTTTTTTGATAAAGGTAAAATGTGTCACAACATTGTTGTGAATTGTTAGCACCATACGTGTTGTGGTGCTACAGAGACACCCCGCCATCACATTCTCCAGATGTAAAGAAACATGTTTGTTTGGTATAAGCCCCAACAAAAATCACATTATCATAATTTTTAAAAGTTTTCAGTGAATATGAAATGCAAAAACATCATCAAACATCAAAATCCTTGTAGTGTGACTTGTTTTGTTACACCGTGAAAATAAGACACCCAGGTTGAAAAAAGTCTGACTTTTTGGTCATGAGCCCAGGTCAGGTAAAGTACCTCTGTGATGTCAGTTCAGATACTCTGAGATGTGCAGCACAAATGTACTTAAAACATTTCAGTTAATACAGTTCTGCAGGACTGAGTCTTAAAACCTGGACCTTAGTCACTTCCTGTCCCCTGGTCCCTAGTCTCTAGTTGTTTGAATGTTTCTGCTTGATGACTGAAATCAGGTCTGTGTTTAACAGCAGCTCCTGATTTCTTGAAGCTTCACCGTCTGTTAAAAAACTGTCCGGTTGCTAACAAGTGTCTAAATGAGATGACAGAGGTTGTCGGGGACGTTAAACGTCATCAGCCCAACATGAAAACCGATCTCCTCACCAGTCCACCTTTACAGCCTCGCTGTGTTTCTACAAACTGTCACTAACTCTGTCAGAGGAAAGAATTTTGAAGAAGAGCTCAGAGCTAAATCAAACTACAGGTTGAAGGTTAGTGGTGGTGACGGTGAAGTCATGCGACCGTGGTGCCGTTGGTTTATAGCCTAACATGAGCTTTTTACTGCTGCTGATTGTATTTAGGGTTCAAACATCATAAAGTGGAGTCATTAGTGAAGATGATCCTGCTGAACAAAACCTGTCAGCATCAGAAACTGTTGCTGATTTTCTTTAATCATCCGAAACACAACGGAGAAATCCTATTGGCTGTTTGTGATGATGACTTCAGGGTTGGACTATAAAACTACATAATCTCTGTGGCTATATATATAGTAGTGGGTGTAAATACACGTTTCCCAGTTACCTGGCCCCTACACCAGCTACTCTCTCCCTCCTTCCCTCCGCCCACTGAGGGTCACTTACAGTACAACCAACAGACACCTTCAAACTCAGACAGTTCTGGTCTGACAGTAGTGTGTGTGTGTGTGTGCGCGCGTTCTGTTACCGTTGAGCAGGGTTGAGAGCGACGGCCCTGGGCTGGTCCAAGTCCATCCAAAACAGGACCTTCCTGGAGGTGCCATCTAGGTTGGCCACTTCAATCCGATTGGTCTCCGAGTCTGTCCAGTACAGCTTCCTACCCAGCCAATCACAGGCCAACCCATCAGGACTGTCCAGTCCTGATACTACCACGGTCTGGCCAGTTCCCAGTGCCTCTTTCAGGGCTGCAACCACAGAACATAGACAGTGTGAAACAGTGACCAGAGCGAGGAAGCAGGAGAGTGAACACGGAGACAGTAGAGTCTTACAGTTGGATGACTGATTCCAGTGCGTCTGTTTGATGGCCTCCTCACTGACATCTGTCCAAAATATAAGGCCCTCAGCATACAGGAAGTCCACCGCTGCTGCATCCTCCAGGTCGCTAACAACAATGGCCGACTCACCCCGCACACCCTCTGCATCTACCAATCGCACATCACGCCGGTTGGCAAAGAGGAGGAGAGGCGAGCCTAGAGAGGAGAAGGGGGAACTTTTTACAAACACCAAAATAATGGAAACACAATGTCCACAATCCTGCAGCTGAGCAACTTAAGAACCTCACTGATCAGATTTCTGAGCGCTGTTATTGGTCGACAGCAAGAGAAGGTAAACCCACCTGCAGCCTGCTGAGCACCGGTCTACCTGACAGTGGTTTGTTTATGAATTTAAATGCTGCATCACATCAGTCCTCTTAAAGAATTCAACTGAATCCACTCAATGACAGAGTTTGAACTGTGATGATTGATTAATTAATTCTCTTAGTAAAAGAGGAATGAACTAGCTCATGTTCTTAAATTACCACATTGTTTATCCCGAAGACTTTGTTATCTCAAGGATATTTCATTAACTTTTATCTTTTAGAGGCAAAATGTGTATAAGTGAAAGAAGAAGAAAAGTGTGGAATTTCATTTGGGAAGTTTTGGAAAATTTGACACAATTTGTAGTTTTCTGCAAAACTTAGAAGTTCTGAATGTAAACAGGGAATCTGACGACGCCGTGATCTTACTTAGTGGGGAACTGGATAGTGTCTTATGTTTCATGTCTTTATTTACCACAAGGTTTTTTCATACATATGTTTAAAATATGCTGTGATGCTGTGAGTCACCAAACTGGAATCTGTAAGTTAGTGGGGTGCGATCTGGCGACATGACAAACATTTTGGGTAGGATCACAACCATGACCTGAATCCTGTTTCCGCTCTGATTTTATTCTGAAAGTCCTGACTGGAAGCTGAGATTTGTATCTTTCCACTGCTTTGACACTTCTTTCAGGCTAGCTGTTTAACGGTTAACAACGGGCTGGTTAACAGTGACTGAACTTGTTAAATATCTAAATATAGAAACTTTTAATGACTTGATCTGTACGATCCATCTGAATAATAGATCATATGACAAAGCAATATCCTCCACGATATGTGGTGTCACATATCATTTGAATTTTATTGATTGTGAGTCTGATTCTAATTCTGCTTTTTATCAATTTCCTATTCCAATTCCAAAAAGGTTTAAAAAGGTCAGAGGTTTAAAAAACCAAAACTTAAAAAAATTAAAAGTGTTAATTGAACATTCTCAGAGTAAATAGTATTTACTGTTTACTACAATAAAAACATCTAATCCACAGACATGAACTTTAAAAAATATTCAATAATAGATCAGTGTAGAGCTGTATTTTACTGGTCAAGGACATCACGGAAACAGGTGGTCCAGAGGTGATTTTAACAGTCAAAACAAGAAAATGTAAAGGGCTCATACTCTGGAATCAGGTGTTTCAAGAGGAAAATAAAACTCTGGAAAATATTCGAGGAAAGAAAACAGTGGTGACCAAGAATCACACAGTTAAACTGTGATCAGACGTGAATCCACTGCAGCCAGAGAAATATGAGGGAAGGTCAAACTGCTCTTATTGAAGCAGGTGGCTCGCCCACTCCTACCATAAAATAATATTAATGAGTTCAATCGACAAGTATTTCTGGTGCTGACTAGTGAAGGTAACAACATTTAATCGTCCCAGCAAAGCTGATTTACATGGTTCATATTTCATCAATGGGTGTGGACGTTTGAGTGGAGTTGATGTGGCAGGAACAAGTGAATCTGACTTTGTGTGGAATTCGAAAGATGTGAGCAGGGAGGGCCTAAGATGAGTTGCATTATGGGAAATCCAGTGTTTAAGAGGATCCAGTGTTTTGGGACCTAAAGACAGAATATCTGGACCTTTGACTTGGACCATTCTTTGTTTATCTGTCTACTAGTTTTGTGGTAATTCAAAAACATCATCATGTGGGAAGACATTCACACATTTGAAGTGAAAAAACAGAAAATAAGAGTCACTTTCAGACTGAATCACCAACCACTAAATTATGAACCAACTTTGAAGTTTGTTCCAAGCTCAGAATGAAAACCACATTTGCTGACACGTCCAGCTGATCTGACCATCTGGATCATTGTCCAGTCGACCAGCAGTCTCAGAGGAGTTTCACTTCACTGCTGGCTCATTTTGATTGGTCCTGTCAGATCAGTACCTCTACACCCCCACAGTACCACACGCCGCGGTCACGTTCACAGCAGGTCACTGGAGCACTAAACAAGCTTTGGCAAAAGAAAAACCTGTTTGCACCAGACAGGATGGCTGCTCACTGGAACGAAGTCCAAACATGAGCTGTCAAAAACACAAAACCTCAACATTACCACCATCTGGCAACAATCTGCAGAGGCCACTGAAGAGAAAGACACAACGGGACCAGGAGGACTGTGTCTGTCTGCACAAACAAGTCTTTCTGTCCACCCTGCACTCACACATAAAAATCACACATTGAACACACTGTGTGTATAACATGTTTACGTGTGTGTGTGCAGCTCAGTAGCTCCACAGTCGTTGTCCTCCCACTGTTGGAGGCAGTCGCTGTCCCAGCAGCTGCCACACTGCCTCTGGGGAAGCTCTGTGGTTTCGGTCTGGCGTGGTGGCAGACCTGCTACGCTGTGGTTTGGCACAGTGCTGCGTGCTGTAATCCCACAGCATCGAGTCACACTGCCTCTGTGTCACAGTGTGGACGCTGGCCCAAAGACAAGACCTTACATTACAGCTATTTCAATTAGTGAATCATTCATTTAATAACAAAAAGGGTTTTGTGACTGACCCTAGTGTGAATTCGACCTTTGAACTCGTCCATTTACAGTCTACACAAACATGCTTTTATGACCACAGCAGAGTTTCTTCTCCTCATGCAGCATCAGGACAGTGACGAGCAGAGTCTCTGTGTGTTCTTATTTGAGTAATTCTTTTGTTTTTGTGTGACCTGACGGAACACACACTGAGAAGGTGTCTGGACTCACACAGAGGAACTCCAACGCCTGCAGACTGACACAGAATCCCAAAACACAAATCTCTGTGGGTGTGAGTCTGAACTGTGTAAGGTCCATGTGAAGCTGATGATATTAGCTAATATGGATGTAACAATTCTCTGTTCCCTGACTGCTGACCCTCGACCCTGATTGGACCAAAACAGTCATGTGACACACACAGTTAGAAGACAATAGAATAGGTGTAAGGTTTCATATAGAGCTCACTGTGACTTTAAATAGAACAATAATGTTGTGAGTTGTGGATTTCACTATAAAACGAGTCAACACCAACACCTTCTGTGCTTCTGATTCACATGAGTATAGAAACAACGCTCTTGCGCTCAACAGGCGCAGGGGGTTGGTGTTGACATCTGATGACATCATCTTAGGCTCTGGGATGTTTTCTGATGTTTAACAGAATAAACAATGATTGAGAAAATTACCTTCATATAAATCAATAATGATTCATCAGATCATTGTTTGCTGTTCAAAATGTTCCCATGAAACAGGAAGTATAAGGCCAGAGACACACTGGATGTGTTGCGTGTGTGTGGCGGCTGCAGAACGTCTTGATTTTCACTTCGGCGCCCATGTTAGGAGCGGACACATTGCCTGATTGCCTGCGTGACACACACGTGAGACACACGCCCAGTGGCGCAAAAAGTGGGTATGCACCATATGTGCGGCGCATAGGGGCGCCGCGCTAGAGGGGGCGCCAAAGCGATGGGGGAAAAAATATTTTGAGTCGGCATTTTCTGTATTTAACAGCTGTTTGTGCATGTGTAAATGATATGATCAATAACAGAGAGGCATGTCACTAGTTAGGCGCCCCTCCGCTCCCTCTCCTCCCCTCCTCTCGCCCCCTTCCACACACACACACACAAGACGTTCCAGTGCGCGCCCCCTCGAGCACGCGCTGGAGCGCGGGTTTTTTTTCTTTTTCATTTTGAATCGTGTTGTTAGGCTCCATCTAATGACAGAGGGGGAGCAAAGATGGAGAGGCAGAAGAGAAAGCTCTCGGGGGCACAAAAAAGAAAGAGGAAGAGAGACAAGGAGAAAGATTTTGAGGGGATGAAAAAAAGCTTTTCAAAGTGGTTGAAAGACAGTGGGTAAGTTATATCAGTGTATCAAGAGGAGGCTTGTAAACAGTGCTGTTGTGATGTACTGTATCAGATGCAGCGTCCAATCAGTTACTGATTTCTCCAAAGGATTTCCAAACTGATCCAATACAGATATAATTTAAAATTAAAATTTCATGTTTTTTATATGTGGTTTGACTGCTGTATTTTTAAACCTCCTTAACACAAAGTTCATGTGATTCAGGTGTGAGGATGGAGAGAAAGAAGAGAAGAAGGGAGAGTTGGTCTAATATTAGGTGGAAGTGTAGGAACAGCCACTTGATATCAAGTGATTAATTTCTAAATATTATTTATATTGAAAAATTGCATTAGCAAGATGTGTAATTTATTCAAAGCTATTGAACAATGCTTGTTTGACCATATGAATATAGCGGAGAAAAGCACAGGCAAGGGGTGAAGGAGACAGACATGAGGTTGGTGACGGCATCTGCTATAGAGGAGACCAATGATGACATCAGGTAGGAATAATTAAACTGTGAGGCTACAAAAACCTAGATGCCTAGTATGGTTTGAATTTCACTGTGTCCTTTTGGGAAAATTAGTGCAGACAGACATGGCAAGTCAATCACCACAGAAGATGAGGGAGAGGAACAGAGAGGTGAAGATGAGGGAGAGGAACAGAGAGGTGCAGATGATGATGAAGAGGAACTGGAACAGAGAGGTGCAGAGGAGAGGGCTGGGGCAAGGCCTTACTCAGAAGATCCATCTGAATGGCCTTCACCACACAAAATCGGGGACTCATTGAGGCAGTACATGGTTGAGAATGGCCCACAGAAATGTCCTGGGCCATATCCAAGAATAGATAAGAGTAAAAGGTGTTTTTCCAAAGTGTACTGTTTTTGTGTACTGTCCAATGGAGAGAAAGTGGAGCGGGATTGGTTACTGTACTCCAAAAGTAACAACAGAGATTTATACACATAAACATTGAAAAAAAGGGAAAAAAGGGGGTTGGTGGGGGGGGCTGTAATATGTCTGCATACCCCTCAGAAAGTAGGTAGTTGCGCCCCTGCACACGCCTTTCACGTCGCGGCTGCTTCGATAAACGTCTCGCCTTTGATGCATGACGTGCACATCTTGCAGCAAAAATAGACAGAGGACAGACGTGCTGATGTCATTTTGACATCACAACAGCAATGTTACACAAAACTGACACCTTCCACAATAGTCTCTATGTCTAGGCTGAATCTGAACATGACAAAGACACGAAAAAAAATTAACTATCTTAGCAGCTGCATGTGGAGACAGTGAAGTTTAGAGACAATTTCTGTCAAAATAAATCACAAAATTATTAAAAATGCACAGAAATTCAACATTCAAGTCTCCTGTAAACTCTGTTTAGAGAGACGGAGCTGTAGCAGTAGTTACGGAGCAGATACGCAGCTGGTATGAACACACATGCATGTTTTTCTGCAGCAGATCAGCAACAGCAGCCGCAACGCACACACCACACACCCAGTGTGTCTCCGGCGTTATTATCTTACTACACAGGGACCACAGAGGTCAGCTTCCCTCCTCTAAGCTGAAATACACTACAACAGCATCAATATACCACACAGTCCTACAGCTACGACACATTGATCAGCAGGCTCATCCATCAACACAGAGACAGAGACACACACTTCGGCTCACCTCTTTCCTAACAGAGGCCCTTCAGTGAGAATCAGTGCTGCTGGCTAACCTCCCCAGGCTGACTGAGGTTTCCTGGTGACTGAGAGTTCAAGTCCAGACTGCTACAACAAAAAACTTTTTATTTCATTACTGTCATATTTCATCTGAGATTGTCTCTTCCTAACATTGTTTTTCCTGTCTGTCTTTCAGGACATCACCAATCTGGAGACTAACCAATCATTAACCTCCAGGTGTGAAACATGAGGCATCAGCAGTGAAGAGCTGAGAGCTGCAGTTCCTCTAGTGACCACTAGAGTCTGGCTCCAGCAGTGAGTCAGTCCCCATAGACTCCCATGTTCAAATGTCCAACTTTACAGCAGAAAGAAACATGTTTACAGCCTGGTACAAAAACTGTTCTGGTCTCTAGAGCTAATTTCCTCCTTCATGACAAATGTATGGCTGAATTTTATAGAACTCACCTGTTTACATTTTAGGCGAGGGTGTGGCCTCTTTGAGTGACAGGTGGGTGAGCATATCCTTACCACATAATCTCAGCTCCACACACGCCCCATCTCTTTGCCCATTTTTGGATTAGCTGGGAATTGGGGGCGGAGTCCGGCACAGACACTACGCTATCTTCATTTACAGTCTATGAGACTTACATTACTGAGTCTGTATTTCATAAAGAGGTGTTTTGTCATGTGCAAACTTGTAAAACTGTACTGAGGTACCAGAACATTACTGATCCACCACCTGAGGTGACACTGAACCTCACATCCTGCCAACCCTGCTGACATCAGTGACAACCCAGCTGTTTGGAGCATCACCATCTCTAACGTTAGCCAAGTGTGGCCAACGTTAGCAGAGCTAGCGCCAGCAGCCTTCTCACCTTGCAGGTTGACATGTCTGTGCTTACATATTGATCTGGTCTGGAACAGGCTGCACAGACACACTGGAGCAGCTGGACATTGGGTTAGCCCCTTTCAGACATGCACATAAACCTGCTCATAATTTTGCATGTTGATCAACGCAACAGTACAACAGTAACATTTCCATGACACTTCTAACCTAGCACCAGTCTTGACTGATTGCTGTCACATTCAGACGTGTTGTTTAAGTACCAGAGCACACCTGTGACCTATGCCACACACGCACATGTTCAACTGAAATGAGAGCTTAGCTATGTTTTCATAGCCGAGCCTGTTAGCTTAGCTTGACGTCTCCTGCACAGCAACAATTCCTCAGACTGGATGTTTTCAAAGCAGCTTCATTTTCTGCACACAAGTAAGTCAACGGAATCATTTAAAAGACACCAACTACCTGTGTTTATTCACCTGCTGCTTCACGCCACACTGACCACAACCAACTACTTCCTGGTTCAGATCCTCAGTTTATCTCCATGAGACACAGCGACCATCAAACCTTCACAGTTAACCTGCAGACTGTGTGAATATCAGCAGATATTAACCTGAGCCAGCCTTTCATATGGCTCCACTACAGGTCAGCAGACCCCCCATTACTGTAATGACTTATTGTTCTATCCAACACTGAAACACAATTAACAGTTTGTCTCAAATTAAACATTATTAATAAAGATTGTACCAACGTGTTTCACTAAACCTACAGTTACAACAATGAAACAGAACAAATAATGGGTAAAATGTGGACAACTGAGGACAAATGACATCACTGCACCTGGTGTTGTATAGAGTGTGTGTGTGTGTGTGCACACATGGGAACAACACAACACAAAAGAACAGACCAAAAAACTGCATTTCAGTTTGTCAGTGCGATTAACAATCAAAGTCGGGGTGTGTGTGTGTGTGTGTGGGGTGGGAGGAGGTCATACTGAGATAGCAGATTGAAAAGAGAGAAGGGTCCCAAAAGAAGTTTCTGAAGTGCAGACAATGCACTGCTGCGCCCCCGTCTGTGTGGTGCGCACGCACGCGTACGTACACACACACACACACACAACTTCTAAGTTCATGTGTTTTGGTTTGCAGGGCCCTTTGCTTTACATCTTATCAGAGCCCATCTCAACAGAAAACTGTGCGTGTGTGTGCGTGTGTGTGTGTGCGTGTGTGCTGCAAGGAAGGAAGAGATTTTCTTCACACCTCCCCAGCTGGGACAAGAAAAATGTGTGTGATGAGTGCAGGAGCATAGTTATGCAGCCTCTGTGTGTGTGTGTGTGTGTGTGTGTGTGTGTGTGTGTGTGTGTGTGTGCGTATACATGTCTTTCTATGGTTGGTTTCAGGTTTAGTTAGTTAGTATTACGGTGGGTGGGGGTGGGGTATTATGTCAATGAGGGGGTCCCCATGAATATAGTCATATAGTACAATAAGCCTGTGTGTGTGTGTGTGTGTGTGTGTGTGTGTGTGTGTATGAAGGGACCCCAGAGAAATCAAGGTGGACTGCCACAGACTTTCTCTCTCTCTCCACCTCTGCTCCTTCTTTCTTATTTCTCCCTCTCTCCTCCTTCATCTTCTGTGTCTGTCTCCTCCCCCACTCCTCTTTTCTCCTTTCCCTTTCTTCTCTCTGCAGTTTCTTTTTCATTCCTCTCTCTTCTCCGTCTCCCTGTTTCCCCATCTCTCTCCTCCCTCCATCAGACTCGTCTGAATCCAAACAGCAGACCCTCCTCCAGTTTCACACCAGAGCAACACAAACAGGAAAAGATATCAATCTCTTCCTTACATTCCTCCTCAGCACTGTCTCCAGATCTCTTCTCCTTACCTTCAGAGCCTCGCGTTTTCCCTCCTACCTCACTTGTTTCCTTTCTCTGCTGCCAGTGGCTCACTGACTCAGATCTTGATGCACCTCATTTATTGGCTCAAACCTCAATTTGTTTTTGGTACTGACCAATTAGATAAAGCTAACATCAATCAAATTAGACTGTATTTTTTTAGACAACGTCCTGTTAGTTTCTGAACACTGCAAATAAAAGCTGGGAAAAATCAACAGATCCAAAATACAAAAATATCAAGATTTCTTTTTCATTCTGGTTGTTTGTTCCACTTCAGAAAAACCCTGTTTCCTATTGAACAACTGAAGTGTTCGGTAGATGCTGTGTGAGCATAGCTGCTCTATTGTCAATCGGCCTGCTTCAGGTCCTGCCATGTTTTATTGAGTCGAATGAGCCTCCACCCAAACAAAAGAACAGACTCAGTGTATGAAGCCTGAAGCACATATAGCGCAGGCTAATGGTTGGTCTCAGAAATGGAAAAAACAAATACCCAGTGTTCCCGGGGAAAAGAGGGGTTTTTTTGGTGGCCCACCCAAATAGACAAGGCCCCACCCAAAAAAGATTATTTCTTATATTCTACATGTCAGTAGAGCGGGGAACCAAAACCTGGTATTACCGAAAACAGATATTTAACATATGAGACTTTTGGCTTCCCAAAATAAAAAAAGAATTCAGGTTTGGTATAGGGCTGAAAGATATTCAAAAAAAATCATATTGCTATTATTTTGGCAGTTGAAATTATCGTTTTGCATTTAACTTTTACTGATGTTATTTTTGTTGGGGCTTGTATCAAACAAATTTTAAGTTAACATTCAGTGTTAAAGGTCCATCCAGTCTATAGGTAGATGTCCATGTGTTTTTTGATTATAAAGCAGGTCTAGGTTCTATATTAATACTGTGAAAGTATCAAAGCCTCAGTCCACAGAGAAATGCACACAATTCAAGGAAGAGGAGCTTGTCTATCGCAAATCAAGACGACGCGACATCATACTCAACGGAGTCGAGATATCATTCACTGAAATCAACACTTTCCAAGTTGGTTTTTGGTTCTTAAAACCACAAATATATCATCTTATATATGATATCAAAACTTCAAATAAGACACTGGAAAAGTGTAAAATATTGGACATTTAAGTTTCAATATATTACCCTTTTCAAAGTCCATGCTTCAGGCACATTTCACTGGGTTGTCATCAAGCATTAAGGTTCAACACCCAGGCACAGTTAAAATACAAATGTCTGATTTTCTGTCACCACTCAAAAAGATTTTCAGAGCCAAGTTCTTAGAGACAAAATCCCACTCTTGGGTAGAGTCTGAGAGTATGAAGAAAATCCCCAAACCCCACCCACACTGAGCAGACAGGCCTGTCTGTATGTTTCATGTGGAGTGTCAAAGTTCAGCAAAGACAGCCTCTTCACTGAAATACATCTTTGTGTTCAGTATATGATCGTGTCACAGTGGGAAATGTGCAGATAATATTAGCACTGAATTCAATATTGCATTCAGAATATGGGTCACTTTCCTGCCCCATGAACAACACTTTCTTTACTTTTAGTTTCTGCTGCAGCTTAAATGGCCACTGTTACAATTGTGTAGAAAATGAAGTAAAACCACAACTTCTGGACTCTGTTCCAGAGGTACTATAATAAAATAATAACATATATAATAAAGTTCAGCCTTGGAACAGAGACTTTCACAACAGTATGTCATGTAGCTCACTTTTATCGTCTAGATAAGTTTTTTGAAAACAATCTAATATGATTATATGATATCTATGTGTTTCAGCAGCCTTTAAAAAAAAACAATTTTCCCATGAGCCCTTAACCTTCACAGACCAAACAGCTTGACATAGGGTCAGCCTAGGAAAGAGATGCTGCAAAAGGTTTTAGACACTTTACATCTTACTTTAAGAAGAGAGTTGAATTTTCTGGATATGGAGGAAACCAAATGATGATGACATCAGAACCAGCCGATGTCCGCTGAACGGCTTTGGAGAAGCACTGATTTTAAACAGAGAGTACGTCCAGACTAAACTGTACTTTTCTGTAGCAGTTTTCTGAGTGTGTTCAGGGAAAACTGAGCTTTTGCAAAACACAGTCATAAGCTGCCAATTTACGGTTGAGGGCTGACAAGTAAGGAAAAGAAAAAAACGTTCTCCTAATGGTTCCTTTTCATTGTTAATACAGTCCTATACACAGCATTAACCTGAGTTTATAAACATTGTGATCATGCACAGCAGCTTGGAAATTCCATCTATTCTATTATGATACACAATTAAATCAGTATTTTATTTTCTGTTCTTCTGTCTTGAGGACAGAAACAGAAAGGGACAAAATATTAACAGTGGATGTAGCTGGTGATACAGATGTTGTCATTAATCTGTAGTTACACAGTTTATGTTTTCACTGTGGACAGAGGTCTCTATAGACACCACCTGGAAATGGCAGTGTTGTTTTCACAGTAGAGACAGTAGTAAAGTCTCACATACGAAAAAAACTGAGTGATACAACAGTCTGTGAGCACACACACACACACACACAGCTGTAATGTTTGCCTGGCAATGTGCTGACACCACTGTGGTGTTTTTGGCCTGTGTGTGTGAAGTGTGCGTACATGCTGTCACCTCAGTGCCAAACGTAGGAAATCATCCTCGGTCCTTCAGGACCAACCACAGCCAATCACCTCTTCATCCCAGCAGAAGGCCGGGACTCAAACACTGTTTAAGTCACACTTGAGCATTAACATCAGTGTATTTCACTGTCAATCAACATACTAATAGTTATGTTCCTTATGTGAAAAATAAGCTTGTGCTTGTTGCCTGGCTGTGTGTTTTCATGGCGATATGAGCAAGGTGTTGTGAAGAGGGGAAAGAGGTTGTGAAGAGTTCACACACACTGTATCATCTTTTGTTTTGACCCCTGACACTTGACCTTGACAAAGTCAGAATGATTGGTGAAGTGGTTTAACCAGAGAAATGTTACTTTAAAGCTCCATATTTTAACTTCTTCAATGTTTTATCTGAAGTGTTGATCTCAATCAGAAGATATATTTGTGGTTTTAAGAACCCAAAAGGTTTTCTCTGGAGCTCTAGTAACAACAGGTCAGTCAGCCAATCAGAAGAGAGGATCTGAGCCTCAGTTCTGGTCTCAAGGTAGATGCCCATGTCTTTTTGATTATTAAGCAGGTCTAGGTCCTATATCAATACTGTGAAAGTATTAAAGCCTCAGTCCACAGAGAAATGCACACAGCCTGTATTCAGAAACTGAGCCTTAAAATTAGCAGTCACGACTTCTGGAACTTTATGATGTCACAACAAAGCAGTCACCCCCCTCAGCCACGCCGCAAGCCCCGCCCACCTGGACCCACCATCCAACATTGCAGTATTTGGTTTCTCTGAGTGTTTATCCTGAAATCTGCTCTATTTTTATCGGCTCACTCAAAAACAGTCAGCCAATCAGAAGAGAGGATCAAATCCTCAATGACACTTGAATGTGATGTCAGTTCTGCCTTTTGGAAGTAAACCGTCATGTTTAACTGGTTTAGTGAGGACGTTATCAGGAAGCAGACTCAGAAAAATGTTCCAGATAAATATATGAGTGGTCAGGTCAGGTCGGTCAAACTGACCTTTCAGGCCAGAATAAAAACAGACAGTGTAACCTTCACTCAGCATGTGGTGGTTAACTCACTGTAACCATCATTTTCCTAAGAAAACTAGTGGTGTGCACCATTACTGATACGCCCAGTTAAATGAGATAACTGTTAAAGGGCAAAGTAAAGGTTATGTCCCTGATGAAAATGTTCATTCTCATCAGTAGACCTGGATCTTCTAGTGGAGCATTCACTGACCTGTAGAAATGGTCTGTGGTGGGTTTCACAGGGACCCCCACAGCTTCAGAAATGCAGCCTTAGTTTTAAGATGCAGGCGGATTACTGGGAGCTGGTCTTCAGACCTGACAGAATGGCTTGCATGAGAGAAAGCTAAGCTCCGCCTCTGACTGGGCAGTTTCAGGCGATTAAATAAGACCGCAAATCAGGCAGTGGAGAAACTAAGGCTCATAAAGACAATGATCCACAGGCTGAAAGTCTTTAACGCGTCCAGCAGCCTTTTCCTTCCCAAATAAACATTCCGGCTTCTTTTTCACATTGAAGCGGTCTGCCTGACACCCGACACCGAGCAGGAATGGCTGGAGCTGCCGAGGCCCGAGAAAACAGCCCAGGCTGACTTCAAACTTCATTTCTGCTCAAACACACAAACTCACAAACTCCACCGGCGGTGCGACGCAGCAGGCTCGGTTCGTTACACTGGGTTTATCCGCCGTGTGCCACACCGACGCAAAGTTTCGACACTTTCACTGCAGCTTCTGTGTTGTTGTACCCTTGGGACATAAAAACTTCAACTTTCAGACAAGGAATCACAGCTATTGTTGCAGTTGGTCTGGACGTGGGGGACAGTGGAGGGAGCGAAGCCCCCCCACGCAGCCGCAGCACACCATGGTAACTACTATGTTCTTAACGTTTTTCGTCCCGGTGGCTCCGCGGTCGTTGTTCCCTCAGGATCCATGTTGTGAACAAAAAGTCAACGTACCGTGAACCGCCGACAGCAGGCAGCTCCCGAGCAGCAGCAGCGCCAGCAGAGCGCCCATCTCCGGTCCCCTGCGCCTCAGAGCCGTGGGCCCCGCTCCATTCCGGCGCTTTACTCCTTTATTAAGTTGTACACAGCTGCCCTTCTCCGTGTGTTCGTGTCCTCATACGGGCCTGCGTCCCGCCGCACGGCTAGCTATGTGCCTGCATGTGTGTGTGTGAGAGAGAGTGTGTGTGTGTGTGTGTGTGTGTGTCCTTCTCTGTCGACTACACTTCTCCCAGTTAGGGCGCTCGCGCTACTTTATACTTTAGACTGTCGAGCTCGCGCACGGAGAGGAGGGCGGACGTGGTGTGACGTCATCCAACACGAGGCAGCAAGATTTCTTTTTTCAATTTCCTTAAACCAATTAAATGAAATATCAAAATACACAATATATCCAACAAACCTGCATTTCCCCAAATTTCTAAACATTGAAAACCAATTTGTAATAATGAGCTTTCATCTTCTTATTGGGGAAACAATTAAGAAATATATAATTACAAGTGTTTCCCATTTTTGTTCTGACAGACCATCCCAGAAGGCCTTGATAACAAGAACACAGAATACAATAGCAGCACTCATAAATTATAATTATATAAAATATACAAAATTCAAATAATTATACATATTAATCATTTGTAATATCCAATAAAACTAAATAGAAAGTAAAAAGAGGAAAAATCTTTAAGACTAAATAAATACATTTTGGGCAGGGAGGAAGGGGGGTCAGTCTGGGGGCAAAGTTTGTATAAAGGGTTAGTAATCTATGAATGAAAGAAATTTGCTGAGGTGCCTTTCACAGAGAATCTTATCTACTCTAACTAAAGAAAATACATAACATCCCACAGAGAAATAGATTGAGCCTTAGGAGATTTCCATAAAAGTAAAACGTGTTGTCTTGCCAAAAGAGGTGAGCTATTCATTTACATTCATTTACTTTTTGAGCTTGATTAACAAACTATATGTTCTGTAAAAGTAAATATAATTTTAATATCAAATGTGAAAATATCATTACATATTTTGAACATGATAAATGTGACATTGAATTCATTGTAAATTGGTTGATTCTATACAGTAAATTTCATACGTAAATGCAGAATAGCAAAAATCACTCCCAATTTTACCAGAGTATATTAAGACTCTTGATCTTAAAAAAAGTAATGAAACTGTCAAAATGTATGGCAACCTCTTTAAAGAGGAATAATCTGAGTTTTTCTGATACTTTTACTGTATTGTAGTTGATTATATCAGTTTGTCTATGTTTTTTCTTATTGTATCTTCTTATTTCCTTTTTATTCATTTTAATTTAATATTTTTACTGATTTTATTTATTTTGCATTTAAAAAAAAACTTCTATCAATTAAAATTTGAAAATGTACAAACAATCACTTCATATCATGCCAGTTCTTTAAATAGAACAACTGAATTAAAATTGCAACCATGAATGATGAAAAGTAATTAAATTAAAAAAAAACATCATTTAAGTCTTCTTCAGACAACCATTTCAGAATAGATATTAACTTCTGACAATTGCTTCATGTTTGTTACAAATTTGAGAGACTCAAAGTAACGCTCAATATCAATTAGAAGCAACTTAATTGAGAGAACTGATTTAAGAAATTTTGCTTTATGAATGTGAAATTTTCTCCAACGATTGATCCTTCATTTCAACAAGTGGATCCTTGGTGGCCCCACCTATCCAAAGATTCATTGTGCACCGGTAATGAAAATAATAAGGCAGCAAACAACACTGACAGAGAGCCTGAGGATTACACTTTTGCTTTCAGCTCAGTTCAACAGCTAATGGTACAACTGTTCAAACCAAGGACTTTAAAACCTCAAGTGTTTGTGAAGTCAACTCCATAAGGTAAAACAGTTCTATCAGTTTGTTGTGGTGGAACTTGACTGGTCTGCACAGAGCGTTGACAACAACAAAGCTGGGTTAAAAAAAATCTGGTTATTTTACCGGTGGGAGAAAATCAAAAGAAATAGTTTTGAGGCAATTTGATGTAATATTTCAACAGTAGAAAGTGTCTGTGTGTTTTTATAACCATATACTTATACAAACTTTGTTTTACTGTTAATATGAGTGTCATATGGGCAATCCATTCATTTGAACAAAAAATAACTTTTGTAATATGTGGAAGTGTAGGTGTATACCCCCGTGGGCATCAATGATTTTAAACATTTTAACCTTGCTAATTTTAGATTTCTGAGAAAAGATGTATACAAAAAATACTAGCTAACCAGTGGTAAGAAATATATTATCATCAGTTTAAAAAAGAGCTGTTAATGATAACAACATTATAGCTAGCAATATTAGCTTGCTGTAGCACTACCTTGCAGCTTTGCTAGTGTAGGCTAAGCATCTGTAGTGATGTTACATTTGAATTATTCACTTGCTTTTGTATGTAACACAATTTCTGTCTGTAAATGTCTGTCATTTAAATATCAATGATAATATAATTGAAATAATGTTTTTAAACAAATCGCTATTTGTCCTCAGCCCATCAAGTTGAAATTAATTGGTCATAATCAAACTGTTCTAAAACAATGTTTTATTAATTTTTTTATTGCAGTTAAAGTAAGAGCAACATCAAAGTTAGTCAAATGCATAAATACAGCATTTGTATAGATCAAAATGATTCATGAGGAAAAATGACCCCTGGGGGCTTCTCTCTCCGGTCGGGAAGGCATCTTGCCAGAGGTCATGGGGGAAGATGCCCCTTTTACATTTAGTTTTGTATTAGCAATGTTGTGGTCTGTCATGATTTAATTACGATTAAAAGCATTTACTTACACATACTTCTTGTGTCCATATTATATTGATATTGAAAATCTACATATTTTGAAGGAAAATAGACATTGTTCTTAATGGGGGCACATAAGTGTGGCAAATATATTCAAAACTGTGTGTGTGGCTCTATTTGTGAGGTAGGCCGTTCTAAATTCCTCTTCGTCTCTTAGAGAACAGGGACTGAGTGTCAGTTATCAACTTGTCATCCATTCACTTTGGCCAAAAAACATCTTGATTGTTTGACTGCACATCTGGGCTGCGACGTTCTTCACTGCAGCACATCACAATGGATCTTCCAGGAATATAAAGTACAACACCAGAACACAACAACAGAGGATAAATTATTTTACATTGGACTCCACCACAGTAAGACAGCTTAAGAGAACCCAACTGGACTTATTGTCTTCAAAACAAAATGTGGACACACACTGCTACTTGCACACTGATGGAAATAAAGATAAAACGTCCAAGATCTTCACACACACCTAAACGTTTGCCAGCCCTGGCATTTCTTCTCTCCTCTCTGGATTCCTTGCTTCTCTGCTCCAACTGGCCTCCACTCCAAAGGCTCTGTAAACTCAAAGCACATGTTCTCCTCTGCCTCTCTGCATACATGTGAGAGGCAGGCAGCTAGTCCACACCATAGAATATGCAGCACAGACCAGGTATCATCACTGTAGCAGTGGTAGTAGAAGCTGTGGCTGCAGTGGCTCTTCCAGTAGCAGCACTTTTCATCGTTGGAGAAGTGAAAGAGGTTTTGCTTGGTGTAATCCTAATTCCTCCTGTTCAGACTGCACTTGTGCTCAGTGTAAGTGATGGGGGACAAAACACACTGTCCTTATTGTTCTCCTGATCTTACAATTAAGGTTCCACAGTAATTATGATTTAGAGAGGGAAGAAGAAAAGGTGCAACAGGTGTTTTTTTCTTTTTGGACAGTATGTATGAGGTGTCATATATTAACCCCATCCCCCAGAAATCATGTTTCTATTTACATTTGCATTAAATGTAATTTCTGGCTATTAAAGCACCACATTTATTAACAGCAGCAGAGTTACCAGGAGGTGTTTGGAATGGATGGTGGCGGGTGGACTGTCAGAGCAGAGACCATCAGACCAGAGACTGTCAGACCAGAGACCGTCACACCAGAGACCCTCAGACCAGAGACCGTCAGAACAGAGACCCTCAGACCAGAGATCCTCAGACCAGAGACCTTCACACCAAAGACCACCAGACCAGAGGTTCTGACTTGAGGTAAAAGTTAGTTTCTTAGTTTCTTGGGTTAAAAGGTTTAGATTCAGGTTTTGGTCAAGTTTTCACCTACTTCAGTGTGAAAAGAATTAAAGTTTTTTCATGTGCTATAGATGATGTAAACTGCACACATCTTGATGTTTTTAGGTTTTTGTCTCTCTTTGTTATTTGTTTTTTAACGTTCTATTTACATCTATCTTATCTGCCATTAACCATAACAGGCCATACTCGGTCCCTTCTGTTCATTCTGTTTCTATGCTCCCAGTCGTGCCCTGGAATGCTGTAATGAAACATATTTTCTTTCCTTAGTCACCTGCAACCCACAGCCGCCGGCCTCGCTTTGATCGGCACCCTGCTCTCTACAAATATCAAAACGATCTCTGCATTGGTCCGTGTTCACTGCTCTGTAAAGAGCGAGGCTTAGGAGTAATATAGCTGAGTGTAACAAATACCTTTCTCTCTCTCTGTGGGTAACAAGGAACAGGTGAGGCTCCCAGCTGTCTGAGGCCGCAGTGAGGAGAGCACTGTTCATAACAAAACTGTTCGCTCACATGCACAACCTTCTAATCAGACTTGTACTGGACTCACTGTTGAAATATGTGTCAGTCACACAATCAGACCTGAACATCTGCATTAAGACTGAATATGACACTGAATAAGGTATTCTGGTGTATCGAACTCATTCTGATTATCGGCATCATGTCTCTTTAAGAGCTGCTGAATGTAAAACCACAGCTCTGGAGTCCAGTCTTTTACCCAGTAGCTGCAGAGTGCACTGCACTGGTCATAATATGTGTTTCTATGTGTATGTGTGTATGTTTGCCGCACAAGTGGGAAAGCCCCAGCATGGTAATTTCAACTGATCCATACATCCACTAGTGCGGAGCCTCCCATACTGTAATAACATATGTTCTGGTATGTATAGTTTGTAACCTGACTCATTTAAGTCTTGCTGTAGGAGAACTAGGGATTTCCAGTCCCTCACTCTTTCATCAGAGTTTTTGGAACTTAAAATAAATCAGGGTGCACAAATGTTAAAATAAGTTGTTTCAACTGAGAATGTGTTTGAATAAATTCATATCTTAAGTCAGTTACTTTTTCAGGAATAGTTGCAGTGTTGAAACTGCATGAATTGATTTATTGGACATGTTAGGGCAGTAGAACAACCTGGAAACACAACATTGCTGACATGTTGCCTATTCACACATAAAGCAGCAGCATTAGCATAATTTTCAAAACAGCTGGCTAAATGCTCCACTTGTTCAGTACTAGTTGCTAACTTTGCCCGTCTGTCTGTCTGTTCAGTGCTGGGGAGGGGTAGACTGGCCTTATCAGAGCTTTTTCAGTAAAAACAGCTGCCTGAGGCTGATGGGCTGTGATAAGCTGAAAGAAGCTAAAAGACACAGAATCATCATCAGCTGCAGAGTAGATGATGAATCTGTGTGTGGTCATCACTATGAGCGACACCTTTGACATTATGCATAGTTATTTGAGCCAGTATTTTTTTTTAAATGCTGACAAGTAAAACTTTAAGTGCAACCAAAACTCTGAAATATTGCCTGCAGAGCAGCAGTGTGGGACCACTTAAAGTATAAATAACCAAAAATCAGCTTATTAAAATATTGTTCATGCTGTCTTCATGTAGGTGGGAAAACTACTGAAGCCCTCAAAGCTCAGCTCTATTTACTTATAAAATGATCACTTAGAGAGAAAGAAACAAAATATCTTTCTTTTTTTTTCTTTTTTTTGCAGGCTGTTGCTGCTATTACAGTCAGAGTAAGAGAGACAGGAAAATTTGTAAGAGAGAGACAGTGAGAAAGAGAGAGGGAGGATGACAGGCAGCAAAGGGCCAAAGGTCAGACTCGAACCAAATGGCACATGCTCCAACAAGTGAGCCACCGAGGCGTCCCAAGACTTATTTTGTCTTTCACACTGAGCACAGCCGCCGTCATGGACCCATAATATTTCAGCTTTTATTTACTTCAACTACAGAACATCACAGACTTTTATCAGATGCAGGTCTTCATGTCTGACTCCTCTGTTTGATCTGTAGAACTGGTCACAGCTGGATTTTAATACGAAGCCTAATTACTGATGACTTCTCTCTCTACCCCTCCCTCTCTCCTGTCTTATGTTTAGTTCTTCCTCTGCCTCTTTTAGTAATAATGATTCATGTAGTGAAAGTAGTTTATTTGCTGTAATGAAGGCGGGGTTCAGTGTATTGAAGCTCCTCCTCTTTCCTGCAGTTCCTGAGCAGCCAGGAAACCAGAGTTTCGCGGCTCAGTAAACTGTGTGTAACAAGAGGTGTAGACCTGAGCCCCTGGTTGGCGTCCATACACCATCCAGTCACGTGGCATTCAGCTGAAAAATGATTCACTTGCCTATACAGATTTAAAAAAATTTCACTTGCCTTCCAGGACTTCCGTAGAAGAAAGCTTACCAATGGAACTTCAAATTTAAATCTTGGTTGTGTCCGAAGTCACTCACTCATTTACTCCTCCTTGCTCACTATCCAGGTAGTTCTATGTAGACGACTATACACTGAGCTCATCGTTAAAACTGAAAAACACTACTTGGGTAATTTTGTCCGCATCGTTTTTCAGTCTTTCGCCACAAGCGCAATGCATGATGGTATACAATTGCTTGGTTAGTTACCATCAGTTGTACACTACTTTTTATGATGCATTATGAGATACTATGAGTCTACCATATAGGATATAATAATTCTCACCATACATTCGGACAGCACTACAGAATGGTGAACTCACTATATAGTGGACTATAATGGGAGTAGTGAGTGATTTCGGACACAGCCCTTGTGTTTTTGTCAACAGCTCAGTTGGATTATTGCAATGATAGAAACAGAGATAAAAGGAACAAAACAAGCACATCTAGCACTTGGCCACTGTCACACAGTGCTGGCAGGATTACATGTTATTTTCTAATCTAAATTTAGAAACAGTAATCAATCAGCCTGAACCATCTGGGCTGGTCACGTTTGGAGCAAAGCTACTAAAGAGAACTTGGATGAAGTGTGTGGTTCTCTAGTTATAGGACAGTCTCTCTAAGCACAATGTGTCATCTGTCAGCTGCTCTCAAATCAGCACTGTGTACTGCAGAGAGGTCAGACAGGCTGTAGACATGTGTGTGTGGTTGAATGTTATTCTGACAGTGTGTCCCTATCTCCCAATTGTAGCAGTTCTGCATGTACAAGGAATGAGTGCATTTAACTGCTGTATGGTGACAGACATCAGTTACACTGTGGAGAGGGGTCTGGCTGTACCACCATCGTTCTGGGACAGGGTCTTGGGCAGTGCTGAGCCCAGGATGCCCCCCCTACCCCTGCAAAATTCGGCTAGGGAGGTTGTTTTGGTGGAACACGTGCACATGCGGAGGTGAGCACTTAAAATGGCTAATTTGTAAAAGACGACGTCTACTGTGTGACTGCACAATCCAAATCTTCATCACAGTGTCGGTTGCTAGCTCGCAGGTTGCTGTTTGCTGTAGCGAAGGGGACCTTTAAAACGGTAACAGGGGAAGTGGAAAGGGAGGAGACTGTGCATGAGACACGCAGCCAATCACAGGCTTTATAACCTCAGACTACAGCTGGTGAGTCAAACCATGCTAACACCTCTGTGAGGCTGTGGTTGTCTCAGCTAAATGCTAACATCAGGATGCTGAGAATCTGATGTTTTGTAGGTATAATGTTTGCTATTAGCATGCTAACTATTAAATATATTAATTATATTTGGTCATATCTGTCAAATTAAAATTTTGACCAGATGAAAAGTCAGATGACTATCAGTTATTACAGTTTATCCCGAGGGGAACATAAATGTCTGAACCAAATTTCATCACAATCCATCAAACAGTTGTTAAGGCATTTCACTCAAAACCACAAAAGCAAAACAAACTAACATTTCACCCTTTTTGAAACAATACCTACTGATTAAGGTGACATACTTCAACAAAACAAGGAAAAGGAGCTCTTTCAGTCATTTATTCAACAAAAATATAGATGAGAAAGTTTTGGTGAAAGTAAGTACACCCTTGGCTTCAGAAGCTAGTATCACCCCCTTTAACAGAAATAACTGGCGTTTTGCATAATTGTTCACCAGTCTCTGACATCAGCTTGCTGAAATTTTTGACCACTCTTCCATCCAAAATTCCTTCAGTTGCAAGATGTTTGAGGGATTTCTGTATGTACAGCCCTTTTCAAATGTCCCCGCAACATTTCAACGGGGTTCAAATCTGGGCTTTGACCAGGCCATTCCATAACCCTCCATTCCTTCTTTTTGGGCCATTCCTTGATGAATATGCTAGTGTGCTAAGGATCATTAGCTTGTTGAAAGGTCTGCCTCCGGTTCAACTTCAACTTTCGAACAGATGGCCTCACATTATCTTCAAGCACTCTGATATGATTCAGAATTCATAGTTAAATCAATAAATGCAAGCACCCAGTCCCTGAGCCAGCGAAGCAAACCATAACATTTCCACCACCATGCTTTCACAGTTGGGATGAGGTTCTTTTCCTGAAAATCTGTCTTTTGTCTGCGCCACACGTGTACTCTTACTGTGGCCAAACAACTCCACCTTTGATCCGTCTGTCCAGAGCACATTATTCCAAAAGGCCTGGTCTTTGCCTATATGTTTACTGACAAACTGTAGTCTTGCTTTAACGTTCCTTTTGGACAGCAAAGGCTTTTTCCTGGCATGCCTCACATGCAGGTCAAATTTGTCCAATTTCTTTCTGACTGTACATGTATGTACTTTCACACCCACAGCTGCAAGACTTACTTGCAGATCCAGTGATGAAATTTTGGGGTTCTTGGAGACTTCTTTTGGCATCAAACGGTCTGCTCTCCGGCTGAATTTGCTGGCGGGGCCAATCCTGGACAAATTGGTAGTTGTTTGAAATCTACGCCACTTGTAGATGATCTCCCTTACAGTAGAATGATTTACTTTTAATAATTTAGAGATCTTTCTAAATCTCTTGCCAGATTCATAGGCATCCACAACCTCTTTTCTGAGGTCCTCAGAGAGCTCTACAGATCTTCGCATGATGACACCACACACTTCAATAGCAAAGAGAACACCAGACCCTAAGTTCCCTATTCCATGTGACTGATCTGTTTTTCTTTTTTTTCTAATTATGAAAATGACCACAAAACGTCACCTTTATGTGTATTTGTTGGAGTATATCACCTTTATCCATAGGCAGTATATCAAAGAGAGTGAAATTTTTGCCTGTATAAATATGTTAAGAAAACTCTTCATGGCATGTACTTTTTACTTTTACTTTTTTTAATGACAGTATTTCAGTGTTTATGTTTTTAAATAGTCAAAGAAGTCTCTTGTGCCCCCCCCCCCCAAAAAAAACAAAAACAAAAAAAAACAAAACAATGGCGATCCATGCTTTGAGAGGAGGACAGCTGGCTGATTGGACTGTTGATGAACACAAATGAAATACAGGAGCATATGATTCACTTTAATAGGTACAAACGACGTGAAGAGAAAAACAACAATAGTTTTTTTTTCCAAAGATTTGAAAAAATTTAAATAACCTCCAGGAAGAGAAAAGTCTCTCACTGTTGATAGGATGTTTTATGTTGTTACCGGCCTGACCACATCATATACAAGCATCCATGATAAACACTGGAGAATCAAAATGAATAGCTGGTTAACAAGAGGAAGAGTAAAAAAGAAAGAGTCAAGAGACAGATGGGGAATCAACAAGTGATCTCTCCTCTGTCAAACAAAAAAGAAAAACTGAGCTTCCCTTGCTTTCAATTCAGTCTTGAATATTCGATCATTATCATTAAAATAAAAAGTGCTCCGTGAAGGCTTTATTTGGCCTCCATATTGTTCTGGGGTCGGATGTGGGCCAATAACATTTTTGAGATTTTCAAGTGGACCATGAGTTGGAAAAGGTTGGGAACACTGGTCTAAATATTTGGATAACAGCAGTCACTTTCAGACGGTCCCTTCTGGAGGCACTGCACTCAGCTGTTCACGTGAGATGAGACAGGCGTATATCTCTGAGTAACAGATCAAACCATCACGTTCAGTGGGTGCAGACTGCCGTCAGAAAGTTACCGGGCTTTTTTCAAACTGAGTGAAATGACCTGAGGTATCTCAATGGCAGCCATGATAAGAGCTGTTCCAACTCTCAAAATAATAAGGAAAGAAGCGTCAGTGCTTCCTATCTTATCTCCGTTAGCATAGGATACACTGAACCTTCCTTTATGAGAGGAAAGAGGATAATGCCCTCCCACAATTCCCTGCTGCAGCAGCATTTAAAGCAACAAACCATTAAGCATAAACATGGCCGACTGGAGGCAAATCATCATGTAAGAAACTGCTGCATTTTAACTTTCAACAATATGTTAAACCCAGTATGTTAAACTATGAACATACACTGCAGTAAAACGATCAAAGTCAAGTTAATGTTGTGGTGTAACCTTCACTCAGTTTACAGTAGTTACATATCTTGTTTGTGAACAGTTGTTAAACTGGATCACCCCTTCAGCAGGACATATCCCCCACCATCAAACTCATATCAATATTCTCTTACCATTTGTGAACATGGTGCCATGATCCTCCATTGAATATTTGGTTTCTCTGTCAGCTTAGCCAAAGCAGCAGCAGCAGCAGCTCCTCATCTCCCAGTTTGCTCTGTAGCTCTGATACTACACAGCTGCCTCTTTATAGGCCACGAGCTATAAGCTATACACATCCACAGCCTGTATCATAACAACATCAATGTACAATCGAGTCAACATTTCAGGGTGTTTATCGCTGTGTGGTGGTTCTTAAGTTATTGTATCTATAGACTTATAATCAGTGGAGGAATCGTTTTCAGATCTTTTACTTAAACACTTAGTTAACGTCTGTAACTTCTGCCACCAGGGGTCTCTCAATCAAAACAATAACAAAAGACAGCGTTTGGTGACATCTTGAAGCAGTGTGGGATAATGGGAGTTGTAGTCCTCTCCTGGTTTTGACCTTGAGCTGAATTCTCCACAGAGGTCTCCTCCTCCCACAACAAACAGAGCAGCTGATTAGAACCAATAAAAACACTGAATCAAACAGTTTCACTGTTAAAGTCAGTGATTGGTTTATACACCCACATGAGGTGGTTTTTCAAACAATTCAGCAAAGCAATATTTTGCAAAAATGGAAAAACCTTTTCACATTCATGTCGTGGCCCCTGTCATATCAGGCCCACAGACTGTTTATAAACCTGGACGTAGACTCTGGGTCTGAACAGTGAAGCCTGAAGAGCCTTAAAGCTGCATTCTATCTAATGACCATCAGGGCACAACTCCACTGTTTCTAAAAAGAAGTCTGATTGTATTGAAGTCTATATGAAAATCTCTCTACTTCTCACTCGATTTATTACCTCAGTAAATGTTTTCCTACTGAGTTTATGTTCTCAGTCTCTAGTTTCAAGTCTTCTTCTTCAATTATGGTCCATTTAGAGGGAAATAGACCATAAAGCAGGGATTCATTAGGGCGGGGCTACTTTGTGATTGACTGTACCACACACAGTGACGTGCCCTTTTTATATACAGTCTATGGATATGCCTGACAATCAGGATAGGACAGAGCAGGCCAGCTCCACCCCTCACTCCTCTTCAGCTCCACCCTCTCCTCCAAATATTGTTTCTCCTGGTTTCAAAAAACCAAAATGACAACGGACAAATTACAAACTGGAGGCTTCAAAATGGCAGCTCACAAACCAGTGGGTGACATCTCGGTGGAGTGACACTAGATCAGGCCCCAGGGAGCCAGTTTCAACCGAGAGGCAGACTGCTGGAAATCTGTTGTCATGTTTAATTGGAACGATATTGTGAGAGGACAAAACCCAGCTTTATTCACATAACATGACTCAATGGAAACACAGAACATCCATAACTGTGTTTGTCAAGTTTTCAAAAAATGTATTCTATTTTTCATAAAACTGCAATGGAAACCCAGCTACTACTACTATGACTACTACTACTGACAGGCAACCAAATAAAACGTTACCATGATTACATACCCAGAGTCCTCTTGATTTGAAAATTGCTAGAAAAATTTGGTATAATGTAAGTAAAACTCAACAACATATATAACATAGGTCTAGCTGTGTTTAGACATTTCAATGTGGAAAAGTTACAGTTTATAACTTTAATTAAAAGTACCAGAAAAAAAAAAAACATCCTTAACAAGTAAGAATCCTGCATGAAATATCCCACATACAGGTCCATGTTTTAACTTCTCCAGTGTTTTACCTAAAGTGTTGATCTCCATCAGAAGATATTTGTGGTTTTAAGAACCAAAAACCATCTCAGTGTAGTTTTACATCTCCTCTCTCAGGCTTCTCTCTGGAGCTCTAGTAACAACAGGTCAGTCAGCCAATCAGAAGAGAGGATCTGAGCCTCTCTTCTGATTGGCTGACTGTTTTCTGAGTGATCCAATAAAAATATAGCAGATTTCACGTAAACACTCAGAGAAACCGAATCCTGCAAGGTTGGATGTTGGGTCCAGGTGGGCGGAGCTTGGGGCGTGGCTGAGAGCAGTGACTGCTTTGTTGTGACATCACAAAGTTCCAGAAGTCCTGACGGCTGGTTTTAAGGCTCAGTGTCTGAATACAGGCTGTGTGCATTTCTCTGTGGACTGAGGCTTTGATACTTTCACAGTATTAATATAGAACCTAGACCTGCTTTTATCAAAAACACATGGACATCTACCTTTAGACTGTGTGGAGCTTTAAATAAATACAGTAAGTATCAGTTGCAAAATGTAGTTAAAGTGATGAAGTAAAAGCACTCATTTGGTTCCTCTGACTGTCCTTCAAGAAGAAGGGGTGTGAGTTGTTTTCAGCCAGATTCATGTTTTAATTCAACATATTTGAAACTCGACAGTGATGATATTTACAGGAGTAGAGTTATTTATGTTATTTTCAAACAATCATACTACTTGTGATTCATGTGGATAAGTATGAGTGGACAAGAGGGAGAGTTATTATTCTCAATGTGACAACCCTTTAGTTTCACTTTTGTGACTGGTAGCCCATATTCCTTTATTTATTTTATAGTTTCACCACGGCAGACCCACATCAATCACATTCGATGTCGAGTATTACCTGGCCTTGTATGTGCAGTCTGATTCTCTCTGCACTGCGGATGTCTTTTCCTAAGTCCTTGAATTCCCCTTCGCATCTTTCCTTGAGGGCGGCTCGGTGGTGCAGTGGTTAGTAAGTGTGTGTGTGTGTGTGGTTGTTTGTCTCTCTCTCTATGTGTGTTAGCCCTGCGACCTGTCCAGGGTGTACCCCGCCCTTGCCCAATGTCAGCTGGGATTGGCTCCAGCCCCCCTCGCGACCCAGTTTCGGATAAGTGGTATAGAAAATGGATGGATGGATCTTTCCTTGACCTCCTAGCCCCTATCACAAATGACAGGTACCAGTTCAGTTTTATCCAATACAATACATAGATAACAATAAAACCTACTTCATCCAGTTGGAGCAGAAGAACTAGAGCAGAGTTAGCACCCCTACTTCCCACATTTATGTCCAACACTGTCAAACAGAAGCACGTAGTGTTGCAAAGGTGCAGTGGCTGTTTGGAGAAATATTTTCACCTTGACATAATGTTCTGCACTGAAAAGTTGAGATAGGTTCAACTTGGCACCTGTTGAGGGGCCAGAATCATTGATTGGAGAGGCACACCTGCTGTGACCAAACCATTGAAAACAACGAAAAAAAAAACCCTGTAATGCTTTGGAAAAGCACTGGCCTAACAGTGAAGCTCAGTAATCACATTACTAAATGTCATCTGTTTCATAAGTCCAGCCTGCAGATGAGCAACCTGAAACAGGCCTCTGAAGCCAGAAAGTTGTGTTCTCACAGTTTTCACTTTTAATGGCTCCCATGTTTCCCTCTTAAAACCTTTGTTTTCCCTGAACCTGAAAAGCCCTCCTGTTGTGAGAGTGTTTGTGTGTGGTTTTGCTGTCAGTGTGGGTGTGCTGGTCATGTGTTTGGGTGCATGCAGCAAGTAATTCATGTGTACATTACACATCAGCTCTCTCATCCAAATGGCAACTTTTCAGGCACTGAGACAAGCAGTGTGGTTTCCAAACCATTACAGTTTAGGCTTTATTCACTGCATTTTGATTTCAAAACCAGCAAGGGGTGGGGGGGCTGTTTTTCTCCACACAGAGGAAGCAACACATGGACATATTACACTGGACAAAGATGTTCACAGTGCTTTGACAGAGAATATTAGAATTATTTTAAAGGTTAATTCCAGTTAATTACAACATGAGTCTTAAACGGTCCCTCTTTAACTTCTGCTGCTAGGGGTCTCTCAATCAAAACAACAACGAGGGATGGCATTGGGTGATGTCATGAAATAGCGTGGGATCATGGGAGTTGTTGTCTTCACCATCATTGCCATAAGCTTCTCCCGGTTTAGATTTGTTCAGTGCCAGTGGTTCAGGAGGTTTTTACCTGGAGCTGAATTATCTACAGAGGTCTCCTCTCCAGAACAAACAGATTATAACCATTAAAAGCACTGAAAGCAGTTTCACATTTTAAGTCAGTGTTTCACTGACGCTGCTCAGTGGACACAGGACATCAGGGAAGGGATGAGAGTTTAGACTTTAATCTAACTAACTAACTGCTAACTTATGAACCAGACATTCAGGAGTTTTTTAGCCACTGTTGGTTTTTTAGGGGGAAAAAAAATCATACACTAAGTGGAATTTTTTTTTTTGTTTGTTTGTTTTGGATCATCATAATCTGGGATATGTCACTGATTACCAACAACACTGATTTTGATCCATTATTGTTTTTTGTGCAGTGTCAGATTTAAAACCAAAACTCAGTCAAGACCTTAGAGAACATATCAAAAAACTACATATTAAATGTTTAATATCATTTTTCTCTTTCACTAATTTTTTTTTTCAACATCAGCCCTGACCATACCTACTCATTTTCAGGATTTTAACCCTTTAAATCCTGATTTGTTTACATAATACCAGATTTTCTTTGTTTGAATCACCACAAAAAATGATTTGAAGTATATGCACTACCCCTAGTGGACACCAGGAACAAGTATGTATTGGCCATACAGTAAAAACTAAAATTTTGGATCAGGACTTTAGAATGCAAGCCACATAAAATAGATTTGTCCTGAACAGGTTTGTCCTTAAGGTCCAGAGTGCAACTATTTTGTGTACAAAGTGTATTAGAGACATATCACGGGAGCTGAGGTTCCCCAAAAAATTAACCCACATTAACCCAGCCAAAATGATTTTAAAAAATCAAATGAAAAGGACAAGGGTTAATGTTGTTGTAATGTAAAATAAAGTCAATGCACTGCAGAGATACTCCCACACACACACCTCTCCTTTGTGTGTTCGTCTCTAGCCAATTAACTCCCTCAGATCTTCAGGCTGGTTCCCAGCAAACAGGACACGCAGAGCGAGCACACTGCTTTCAGGAAGTAATCAGCCCTCTGCAGATGGCTCTTTGTTTCTGTCTCGACCTCCTTGATTATTGTGAGACATGAGTCATATAAACTGCCCAATAAAAACACCCCTATAACCCTGGGAAACAACACTTTCTAAACAAATAAAAATCCATCCCAACACACTTAAAGGCGTCAGTACATGGAGCCAAATTATTCTGATGTTACTTTAAGTAAAGATTAAAACTGGAAAATACCAGACTGGGCTATGTTCACAGGTGACAAGCTGATCTCTGAAATCCATAAGTTACACTCCAGGGAATCTTGAATCATTTTGGACACAATTTAAATATTAAATATAGACAGATTATTGTTAGCTAGTTTATAACTTGAGCCTAAGTTACAGTTTAACTAACGTCAGCTAATTTCAAACTTTAGCCTAAGTTACAGTTTGAGTAACATTAGCTAATTTCTAACTTTAGCTTAAAGTTAGTTTAGGTAACTAAAATTAGCTAGTTTCTAACTTTAGCTTTAAGTTACAGTTTAACTTATGTTTGCTAGTTTCTAACTTTAGCTTTAAGTTACAGTTTAACTTACATTTGCTAGTTTCTAACTTTAGCTTTCAGTTACAGTTTAGTTAACTAATGCTTGCTAGCTGATAGCTCCACCCTTTCATTTCCAGTGTTAGCTTGTCATTTCATCACCAATATAAAATATCATATGATCTAATGTTAGCAAACACTGGTGCTCAGTCATGAGCAGTGAGACAGTGGAGGATCAGTTGCTGTACAGATTCATGTTGACATCCATATAGAGTTTATTATTTCATGTTAATAGTCTTTTGTGTGTCTGTGGTGGTTTAGTTAATCTTTTATCTTTTTGATATTAACCTCTATAACAGAAACATCCTTTGTTTTAACTCAGGAATTCAGGAGTTTTACCTGTTAGCTCATTGGACCAAATTAAAATACATATGTGCTAAAGGCTCAGTAATTGTATTAACTGTGGTGGAAAGTAATGAAGTATATTTACTCTAAGTACTGTACAATTCTGTGGTACTTGTAGTTGAGTATTTCCATTTTATGCTACTTTATAGTCCACTTCCCTATTTCAGATAGGGAGAGAGAGAAAGGACCCCCCACCCCCATTGCTCACCTTCAGTTCATGAAACAAAAATCTACAAATCAAGGAAGAAATCTTGGTGTTATGGACTGTGAGCTAAATTTCTTCAGCCACATTCAAGGCGATTACAAAATCAACCGACTACCACCTTAAAAACACAGCACGAAGTATTTCTGTCTGAGGAGGATACAGAAAAAACTTGTTCTTTCAGCAGGCTACACTATTGTAAGCACACAGCTGCAGCTCCTCCAGAGCGCTGCTGCCAGAGTCCTCACTGACACCCATCACACCGCTCCTTAAATCACTGCTCTCGCTTCCTCTGTGTCAAAGGAAAGATTTTTAAAATCCTATTACTTGGTCATTAAGCTCTAAATTGTCTCTGGTCAAAATCATGAACTGTAAATAAAGATGACTGTAGCCTCTGTGTTGTCTAGCCTAACTCCCAGCTTATCCAAAAATGGGCAAACAGGTGGGGCGTGACCTGGTGCATGATGGTTTGTGGCAAGCATACGCCCACCGACCTGTCACTCAAAGATGCCATGCCCTCAATTCTCCATAACTTTAGTCCTTTTTTTTTTTTTTTTTTTTTGTCCTGTCCCAATATCATTGGCAAGCAGTATGAGTGGTCTGGATGCCTTGTGTTGTTGGGGCAGATTTACTCTGCGAAGGAGGAGTGTGGGATACTCCTCCTATCGCATATTTTAACTTTATTAAGACAACCGGACCGCATCAGGAATGAGAGTGGACAGGAAGAGGAAAACAGAGAGAATATGGGGAAAAGGAAAATGGGAGTGGGGAGACGGGGAAAAACAACAGCAACAACACAACAACAGAGAAACAACCACAGTAACAATAACAATAGCTAATAATATCCACATTTATGGTCGCTCTATAGTCTTTAACCATTAGATGCTCCGTATGTGTATATGTGTATATGTGTGTGTGTGTGTGTGTGTGTGTGTGTGAATCTGTCTGTGTGTGTGTGTATGAGGGAAGGGGTGGGTAGGTGTGTATGTGTGTGTGTTCATGTGTGTATGCAAGTGTGTGGCGATTTGTCATTGGATGTGGTGGGTAATTGATGTGGGGGCTGCAGTAACAGCGCCCCCCCAGACCAAAGGCACAGGTGGCCAGAAACCAGGCCACCAAGACTCCCAGCCACCCCCAGAGCCCAAGGACCCGCGGCAGCATGCCCCCCTGGTAGCCACGTGCCCGACCCAAGGAGGAGCCCGCAAGGGAGTACAGAGGCAACAGCCCCCAGCATAAGGAGGCCCGCAGAGGGACAGCAGGCAGGAAGCCCCAGAGCCAGCCCGCGACCACCAACCCCAGCGCGAGCCAGACCCAGAGCCAAATGGCCCCGGCAACCGAAGACCCACCCGCACCCCCGGCGGAGAGCCCACCACACACCAGAGAGGTCCCAACCCCCCAGCTCCCGTCCACCCAGTGGGAAAGACCCCAGCCAGCCGCGGCGGCCCGGTATTCCGGCCCCAGTGACACTGCAGGACAAATGGGGGAAGGAGGGCAGATGGAGTCCCCACCCCCCGGCCAGGAAGCCAAGCCCGGGGGTACAGATAAGAGCAGGCCCCCCCGCCCAGCCCCAAACCCAATCCCCAGAAATGCCCGGATTATCCGCCGGAGCCTCGAACCCCCGCAGCATGGCCACAGCCCCCACCCAGCCCGCCACCCACATGAGGAGGCCGCCCACCCCCACCAGGGCCACCCATGACATCCCTGCAATGGATCTTCTTCCCCCCACATGGCAGGCTCCCCGCACAGTCTACACAGCACCAGAGACAGATAGACAGGGGGGCCCACCAAGCCACCCTCTCCCCACCCTGCGTCTGGTGTGGGTGCAAAGTGTATGTGTGGGTGTGCGTATGAGTGCGTGAGTGAGTTGGGTGTGTGGGTGACTATAGCGCCTTAAGATTGGGGGAATGGTCCAAAGCCCTAGTGTCATATGGCTTGTGGGCTGTGTGGATGACGAAGGTGTATTAAAATTGAGGAAGCAGATGGGGCATGGGTACTCCACCGCTGGTAGACGGCAGAGTCTCACCTGCCCCATCCCACCCCCCAAGGCCCTAGTGTCATGTGATATCTAATGTGCATTTAAAATTGAGGAGCAGCACAACAACAACAGCAGGGCCGGTGGGCAGTCCTGCCACACCACCCCTCAGAGGCCCTACAGTCATGTGGGATGTGGTGTAGTGGAGCAACAAGGGCAGGTGAGGCATGTACCCCCCCACTGAGGCCAGATCCCTGACTGGCCCCAATACGTTCTCCATCCCTGCGCCGCCCAGCCAGAGGGGAGCCGAGCCGGGGTGCCCAGAGATGCCTTCAGGCGGCCCAAGCGGTAGGGCCACCACCCCTGCAGGCGCAAGCTGGAGGGGCACAGACCCGCCCCGCATGGCGAGACCCCAGTCAGGTGCCCAGGATGGGACATCCAGACCTACCGACGAACAGGGAGCCGGTCCGGCCAGGCAGGTCGTCCCGCACACCCCACCCCCCCAGCACCCACCCAGGCGGAGAGGCAGGGCCCCCACCACACCCCCAGACCCCCTCCACCACCCCCACAGTGCCCGGGGGCGCAACTGCCCCAGAGCGCCACAGCAGGCACGGGCCCACCCCACTAGGAGGCCCCCCCAGATGCGGGCTGTAAACATGTTTGTTTCTGCTGTAAAGTTGGACATTTGAACATGGGAGTCTCTGGGGACTGACTCACTGCTGGAGCCAGACTCTAGTGGTCGTTAGAGGAACTGCAGCTCTCAGCTCTTCACTGTTGATGCTTCATGTTTCACACCTGGAGGCTGATGCTGCTTGTTCCACTCTCAGTTTTCCTTTTTTTCACTTCTTATGTGGGAAATTCATGTTAAACAAAATATTAATCATAGCAGAGTATTTTTACAGAGGGTCTGGGTGAGGGATAACTGCAGGTCTACAACGAAACCCAGACTCTGGTCTCCCACCATCTGAACCTCAGCAGCCAGACTCTCAAGCCCATCACATAAAGGCTACGCTGCTTCCTGCACCGACTGAATGAATTCTGCTCTTTCAAGCATTTTTCTGTAGATGACACGAACAAATGGCAGCATTCATTTATTGCATTTATCAAAAGCTTCACACCAATAGTGATCAGAATCAGAATCAGAATCAGAATCAGAATCAGTTTTATTGCCAAGTATGTTTTCACATACAAGGAATTTTTTCTGGTGATTGGTGCAATTGATCAGCAACAGTGGGGCTCTCTAGCCTTGTTGATGAGGCTAATAGCAGATGGGAAGAAGCTATTTTTGTGGCGAGAGGTTTTGGTCCTGAAGGACCGCAGCCTCCTGCCAGAGGGGAGTGTCTCAAAGAGTTTGTGTCCAGGGTGGGAGGAGTCAGCTACAATCTTCCCTGCACGCCTCAGAGTCCTTGAGGCGTACAGGTCCTGGAGGGACGGAAGATTGCAGCCAATCACCTTCTCAGCAGAGTGGATGATACGCTGCAGTCTGTTATTGTCCCTCTCCGTGGCAGCAGCGTACCAGATGGTGATGGAGGAGGTGAGGATGGACTCAATGATGGAGGTGTAGAAGTTCACCATCATAGTCCTTGGCAGGTTGAACTTCTTCAATTGCCTCAGGAAATACATCCTCTGCTGAGCTTTTTTGATGAGGGAGCTGATGTTTAGCTCCCATTTGAGATCCTGTGTGATGGTGGTTCCCAAGAAGCGAAAATGCTCCACAGTAGCCACGGGGGAGTCACACAGGGAGATGGGGGTGGGTGGGGCTGGGCTCTTCCTGAAGTCCACTATCATTTCCACTGTCTTCAGAGCGTTTAGCTCTAGGTTGTTCTGCCTGCACCAGGTCACCAGACGCTCAGTCTCCCACCTGTAGGCAGACTCATCGCCATCAGAGATGAGTCCAATGAGAGTGGTGTCGTCTGCAAACTTCAGGAGCTTGACAGACTGATGGCTGGAGGTGCAGGTGTTAGTGTACAGGGAGAAGAGCAGAGGAGAAAGAACGCAGCCTTGTGGGGATCCAGTGCTGATGGTCTGGGAGTCAGACACGTGCTTTCCTAGCTTCACGTGCTGCCTCCTGTCAGACAGGAAGTCGGTGATCCACCTGCAGGTGGAGTCAGGCACGCTCAGCTGGGAGAGCTTGTCCTGCAGCAGAGCCGGGATGATGGTGTTGAAGGCAGAGCTGAAGTCCACAAACAGGATCCTGGCATAGGTCCCTGAGGAGTCCAGGTGCTGGAGGATGAAGTGGAGAGCCATGTTGACGGCGTCATCTACAGACCTGTTGGCTCTGTAGGCGAACTGCAGGGGGTCCAGGAGTGGGTCAGTGATGGATTTGAGATGGGACAGGACAAGGCGCTCAAATGATTTCATGACCACAGAGGTCAGGGCAATGGGTCTGTAGTCATTTAGACCTGTGGGCCTTGGTTTTTTGGGGACAGGGATGATGGTGGAGGATTTGAAGCAGGCTGGCACGTGGCAGGTCTCCAGTGAGGTGTTGAAGATGTCTGTGAACACTGGAGACAGCTGATCAGCACAGTGCTTCAGGGATGATGGAGAGACAGAGTCAGGACCGGCTGCTTTGCGGGGGTTCTGCTTCTTAAAAAGCCTGTTGACATCTCTCTCCAGGATAGAGAGAGACGTTCCTTTGGTAGGGGAGGAGGGGGGTTCTGATGTGGCTCTGATGTGGAGGTTGGTGTCAGGCCTGTCCCACTGTCTTTCAAAGCGGCAGTAGAACTCATTCAGATCGTTGGCCAGACGGAAGTCATTAATGGAGTGGGGGGGTTTAGGTTTGTAGTTAGTGATCTGTCTGAGCCCTTTCCAGACAGAAGCTGAGTCATTGGCTGAGAACTGGAGCTGAAGTTTCTCAGAGTACAGTCGTTTAGCTTCTCTCACCGCTTTGCTAAACCTGTACTTGGACTCTTTAAACCTGTCCCTGTCCCCACTCCTGAAAGCTTCCTCCTTTTGCCTCCTGAGCTGACTGAGCTTAGCTGTGAACCAGGGTTTGTCATTGTTATAACTCACCCTGGTGCGTGATGGGATACAGCAGTCCTCACAGAAGCTGATGTATGACGTCACAGCCTCTGTGAACTCATCCAGACTGTTGGAAGCAGTCCTGAACACTTCCCAGTCAGTGCAGTCCAAACATGCCCGCAGATCCTCTATGGCTTCACTGCTCCACTGCTTCGATGTCCTCACAACAGGTTTACACAGTTTTAGTTTCTGCCTGTATGTGGGAATCAGGTGGACCATGACATGGTCAGAGTGGCCCAGTGCAGCCCGGGGGACGGCGGGATAAGCTCCACTGATTGTGGGGTAACAGTGGTCCAGAGTGTTCCCCTCTCTGGTCGGGCAGTTAACAAACTGTCTGTATTTGGGCAGTTCATGACTGAGGTCACCTTTGTTAAAGTCACCAAGGACAATAACTACGGAGTCCGGGTTGGTCCGCTCCACACACAGTATCTGCTGTGGCCTGTGGTGGGATGGAAACACCGACCAGGATGAATGAGGTGAACTCACGGGGGGAGTAGAAGGGCCTGCAGTTTATGATGAAAGTCTCCAGGTCAGGAGAACAGTGCTGCAGGATCACTGTCACGTCTCTGCACCAGCCACTATTTGCATAAAAGCAGATTCCTCCACCTTTGGTTTTGCCGGACAGCTCTGTGTCGCGATCCGCTCTGAAGAGCTGGAAGCCGGCCAGCTCCAGCGCAGAGTTCGGAATCTGGGCTTCAGTGTCTTTTCCAAGGATCCGTCAGCATGTGGACAGGAGGACTTGGGGACGACGGCCCACTCGACGTCCTGAGCCACAGCCCGAGCTCCTGTAGCGTTTGCACTTTCAGCTGCACAGTCAGAGGCCTCAGGCTTCCTGTTTGGCGATCCACCAATACACTCATTGAAGTAAATGGCTGGAAAATGTTGTGGCACATTTCAAGCTTGAAAAACTGAAATTCTTCACAGGAGGCTGAACTGTGGTCCTTCCTCTCCGACTTCAAACTAAACTTTGTAACAAACATTAACCAGAGTTTTCCTGAATCCCCCCATACCCTAACCTCCCCCTCCCCAGTGTATTGTTTATCTGTGCACTGCGTATATTCAGTTGAAATGTGAGTACATTCCCATGTTGGAAAACAAACAACATCTAAAAATAAAGTATTATACTCTAAATGATCCATCCAGGCTGATTGTGTGTTGTGTGTTTGTGTGTCTGTAAACTGCACAGGACGGCTGAGACTCGTGTTTACTGTGTGTGGTGTTTAGTCTGCAGATGCCCTGCTGTGTTTGGACTCCCATGCACCCTGACTGACATGTTGCTGTGTGTTGTCTTTGTTGTGGGTGTGCTGAGTTATGCCAGATGACTAAGATGAAAAGCACTCACTCGTGCTCTGGAAAACACATCAGCACAGAGGTGAATGTAGCAAGCTTTGCATTGCTGCAACATGCTGCGGTGCACATGGAAACTGTATCACTCAGGGACTGTGTGTAATTCCAGTGGTTCAAAGTGTTTGGACTTCAGTTTGTCTGATGTGAAGATCTTTGAGCTGCGTTTGCGTTCCTGTAGTGGTTATTTTATAACTTTCCATCCATCCATCCACGGATACATTTAGTCCATAAAGACAAGTGCTGTATAAAACCTCAGTTTTAAAGAAACTAATTGTAAGTTTTGCTATTGCGACATAGCTAATGTTAGCATTAGCAGCTGTTTACTTTCCAGTCTAGAAGAAACGTTGTGAGTTCAGCATCACTTCATCCTTTACTCACCAACAGCTGTCTCTAGAGGTGGAAAGCAACGCCAGCGTTAACTCTTATCTCTATCACGTCTTTTCTTCTATTGAAGTTAGCATGCTAACCAGCTTCCCCAGCCCGTCTTGTCACTTTAAAGGGCAAGGGGAAACTGGGACGTTCGTATCAAGGAACGGTTGCAACAAGTCTTATTCCTCCATTGAGAAACATGCTAGAGTGATAACACTCATTCTGCACATGCTCCGTTAGACCCTCCCCCCACCAGGAAGACAGACAATGCATTTTACATCTGCTGCTGCATTTATTGGAAAAAAAAAGTTTTAGAAGTATGAAAGTAATTTTTTTCATGAGCTGTATTTTTGTTTGAGCTTTGTTTGAATTAATTAAAACTTAATTAATTTGAGTTGTCATTTTGTTGATTTTTTTAAATGACATGTAAATAGCATATGTCAGTGTGTCTAGCTAGAACATGATGCTCTGTCATGGCTGACAGGGTGAGGACAGTTGCAAAGCTGAAGAGATGCAACATTAACTGTTCATATTAACATATACGAGAATACAAACAAGTGATTTTGGGGAATTATTGTTGGCTTCTCATAGTCTTATAATATATTTGCCTGTTCTGTTCATCATAAGCAATAAAATAGATAAATTGTGCCTATTTTGACTCAAGATTGGTTCTATGTTCTATGCAAAACAGAATTCAAGAACTGTAAATTTGATAAATACTAAACAAATAAATAATATTATAATATTATTGTAAAGCAATGCATATTTTCAGAAAACTATGCTTACTGAGACAAAAAGCAAATCTTAGAATTAGTGAAATAAATTAGTGAATTTTAATGTATATTCACTATGCTGCAACCGTCCTCAGGGTTTGTTGCAACATCTGAGTTATTCCATCCAAATAAATATTGTTGTGTCTGTCAGGTTCTGTCATATGTAATCATCTTTAAATTGTATTGGTAATTAGCAGACACACTGCCCCAAAAACCTAAGAGTCTGGAGATATACTTTTTAAGTTCTTGCAAGAATCTAGATCA